>NW_024104702.1:0-308806 GCF_003945595.2 Pipra filicauda
ATTTTCTTTAACTTACTTCAGAATGGTATAAATATTTTTATCTAAAAGGAGAGGTATAGCTATCTAAATTGAGCTCTGTCACCATTATTCTGGGTGGACTTTGAGAAGCTATTTGTACTTTTAAAGAATAAAAATCCCAAAGGAAGCAAATTCTTTTGTTTTGAAGAAGAAAGCAAAGCAACTGAAGGTTTGGATTCAAAAATGATATGTTTGATCCTTGACTTGCTTCTCATTAAGGAAATGCCATCAATTATTTGGTTTGTTTGCCTCTCTGATCAGTCAACTGAAACACGTTACTGCTTTCGGGCAATGTAACACATTGCCTCATTTCAGTATTATTCAGTTTCAGGTTCTTTCTGGTAGGTAAACCCCTCTGTCAGATTTACTATGTAGATACATGTTATTAGGAAAAAAACCCATTAGGTTATAGCTTTTGATACTTGCAGTGCCATTTAAACAGCTCTCATCTCTGAAGTATTCGTAGCTTTGACACACAGTTCGAGCTCAAAGTTAGACAGCTAGTGGGCCAAACTTCCTCAACTCCAGTATCAGGGATGAATTGGGCCTGTAACATACTAAAAAAGCAAAACTTTTATTCAACCTGCACCCAAACAGCCAGGCTTTCTGACAGTAAGAATCTAAATTGCTTTTGTTCATATAATTTTGTTCAATAAATCACTGTCTAGCTTAATGAATTATACTTATTAGCAACATTATTTTTTCTTCCTTTTCCTAAGACAGGAATTAGACCCTGCACTTTATGCACAAGGTTAAAATTTATCTGATAAAGTGAGAAAGTGAGCAAAGAAGTAGAAAGAGACTCATACTGCTCCTGAGAAAGTTTTCACAATTCACTAGTGCAGAGAACATAATTACAAAGGTATTTAAAAGACGGCATGGGACTGAATGGCTGAAATCACTCTTTTTCCATTTTCTTATTCAAGTATGTCTCTAATATTCTAATACCCTTCTTAGGAAACTTCTGAGAACTACAAAATGCCATTTAGCAACAGAGAGCAAGAAAAAGCCCATGAAGACATCCTTGAAACAGCAAGATAAGGCACAGCTGGATTTTTATATATAGTATCCCTTAAGAAAGGACTAAGAGATAGAAGTGGGTAAACCCAGAAAAAGGTATATGTCATAATAGCAGTGCCTTAAACGTTACTCTGGAGACCCGACCATTGACACAGCCATGGTTCTTTGTGTTTCACAGAATAATCTCATTTAGTTTCCTAAAATCACTTTGTCATAGCATCTAAAGATATTAACTCATGTTCCTTTCAGAAACTACATTTTCCTTCCTTGTCCTGGTGCCCAGGACTACAGAGATAATGTGCATATATAAGCAGGTATCTTATTTGTTCGCTCTTATTTAGAGACATAATTTGTAAGAACGCCCCAAAGACATTGTTTGGCAACCTGCTCCCCCCATGTTTCATCAATGTTTATTTTCTGTCCAGTTCCTCTAAAGAGGTGATAACCAGCCTTCCCAACATGAGATCAACCTGTAAATTAGCTCAAAAGACTTCAGGGGCCACTGGTGGTAGGTGATTCTCTGCCCTTCAGATCACCTAGGGAGTGCAAGAAAGGGAGACAAGCCTCCTCTCTGTGCTGGAATACAGCCAGACAATTGAGACCCACCAACAGTTATCTCTGAAATAACGCAGGTTCCAGGGTGGAGGCGTGGAGGACCACAGAACTCCAAGCCGCATGATTTTCTCCTTATTTTCTTGCTTGCCACTATAGGTGGGAGGCAACGCGGAGCAGGTGAGTCACTGCTCATTAAGTGGTCCTCTACAAGCAGACAGAGTTGGTGGAATCCAATTTTGGCTTCACAGAATTTTGAAGAAACAAGCAATCAAGCAGACAACATTCTTTTTGCTCTCCCCTGCAATACAGCAGGACAGGTTCAGTCAGAGACACCTGCTCAGCAAGTGTCCCAAGGAAGGCACTAGGCAATCCCTGCAGCTGGGATTTATGGACCATGGGTGTGAGTCACAGGTCCAGGACCATATCCACAGTATGTAATCACGACAACATTTCCCCTTAATGCAACAACAATTCAAAGCCACCCTCTCCCTACTCAGAACCATAGAATCATTAAGGTTGGAAAAGACCTCTCAGATCATTGAGTCCAACCATTAGCCCAGCACTGCCAGGTCCACCATTACACCATGTCCCTAAGCACCACATCTTCTTCAAGGATAACAGGAAGTTTGATCCTACTGCAGCAGATCATGTTCACCATCACTGGTAGCCCAGAATTTATACTCAAATTATTCCAGTAAATTCCACAATTTTGTTGCGCATCCTCAGTCCTCCGTGATTCTGAACCTTCACTTTTGTGTTTTACTTTTGTTTTCTGTTATGGCCAACTTTTTTCTGAGTGCAGTGTTTGCTGTGATCACTAAAATAGATTTTTACAGTCAAACAGCTCTGCTTTCAGTGTATTCTCTCTCAAACACCCCGGGAGGGGGGGTGGGGGGGTGGTTGTTCCATTGTTTTGCTATTACTTGGGGATCTATTGAGTGAATAAAGAGGAGAGGTTGGAATGCGAAGTTAAAATAAGCTTCTATAGCTTGTAAAACAACTTTAAGAGGAACCTTCAAAGGCAATTCAGGAATCAGCAAGTGTCTGGGTGATCAAACTGCTAAATATAAAGTGAGAGAGAAACAACATTCACTTTTGGCCAGTGTCTATCCCCATTCTTCTGCTGCCTTGTTTCCTCCCTGGCCACATCAGTCTGTTCCCTTCCTGGGCACAGACTTCTTATCAGAGTCTCTTGTGACAGGATAAGCATTTTAAATTAGAGAATTCGATTCAGTTAAGATATAAGGAAGAAGTTTTTTACAATGAGGGTGGTGAAAAACATGCAAACAGGTTGCCCAGAGATGTGGTAGATGCCTCATCCCTGAAAACATTCAAGGTCAGGTTGGATGTGACTGAGCAACCTGATCTCGTTGAAGATGTTCCTGCTGAATGCAGCAGGAGTTGGATTAGGTGATCTTTAAAGGTCCCTTCCAACCCAAACCATTCTATGATTCTACCAGCTATAAACAGGTTCCTGGCAGCCCCAGCTGTTGTCAACCTTTTTATTTTGATGTCTGCCTGAGGATTCTGCACTTTGTCTAGCAGAAAACAGAAGCGCATGAGCTCATCACAATGGGTAGATCAGGAATCTTTCACAAATGGGTCTCAAGTAAACAGTGCACACAAAGTATAGACAGCACAGAGAAAGTGCTACCCTTTTCCAGTAGAAAAACAATTGGAAAAGCCAACGTTTGGTTTGTTCTGAGCTCCTGCTTTACAGATATGGCATACATATTTCTTCCTTTCCCTCATGTATTTGCATGCGATTGTCTCCGTAGAAGATGAAAATATAAACATTGTGTCAGGATTCATTTCACTGGGTCAGGACTGATTTCACTGTATCAACAGAAGTACTGATGAAAGCCCTGATGTTACATGGACTGAGACATTAGTTCCCACGGAAAGTTGAAAGAAACTTATGGAAACGTAACTTGGACAAAATTTCCATTGATGTGCTGTGGGATTGGCTAAGGATTAAAATATTTTATTTTAAAAGTAACAAGTCTTCTCCCTGTCTATAAATCACACACATTTGAAAAAATTTTACTCTTATTTCATGTTTGAGGAAGAGAAAAGAAGAATACATCAATGAAAAAGTGACTGAGCTCCTGTGTGTTAGAGTGCTCCTCTGGGCAATGGGAGATCTCATTTTTACATTCAAGTTTGTGAATTACAACAGAGATTTGAACTTTGGTCACCAGAGCCAATTTCTACCCTTTCCCCCTTATAAAACAAACAAAACCCCTAAACAAACAAAACCCCCAAAGAAGATAAACCCATCACAACCTGGATATTCTCATTTCAATCACATATAAAGAACAATAAATATTGATTTGATGCTTTATCTATGGCTGGGAGTCATATATATGCATAAGGATGGTAACTACCTAAACCATACGAACTAATCCAACACCTTGTAGCCACGATGACTATGGTCAATTTGATGACTCCCCAGCGGTCACTATTACCACCCTTGCACAGGAGAACCGATTGCTTTTGTATCTGATCCCTTCACCGCATCTTCATATATCTCTTGCAGGCCCTGAGAAAAACCTGTTTTCTCTAGTGTTATATTTCAGGACTGACACACACCTCAGGATAACCAAGGAAAAGGAGAGCAGGATCTTGCAAACACAGGGCATCTAAGATGTCACAGACTGTCAAGTTGAGGAATTGAGTGAATTTTACTGTACTGAGAGTTACAAATCCATACGTACAAGAAAACGTGTAATTGAGTTGAAACAGCTCTTACTTGTTTCAGCTTCTTTTCAATCCTTCTCATGCTCAGATAGCAAAAGATAAATATTTCCTCCCTTATTGATGCTTTGGAAAATCCTCCTAGATTGCTATCAGTAATTAACTGCATGTAATAGCGATGTCCTGAGAGGAAATAGCTTCATGTATTTGTAAACAATGTAACACTGGTAAGAATGGTAATTTCCTAACATTTCGAAGCTTGAAAGGGTCAACGACCTTCATCCTCAAACCTATCGAGATAGAAGAGCTGGGTTTAGGAGCTCGTCCGTATTACACATATCTGAAACTAAAGCTGGGACAATGAGGCCAACGCTGGTACACACCACCTCATTGCTGCAACTGCTCTGTTTAGCACGTAAGAGTCATTAGGCAGAAGTGATGGCTCCAGCTGGCTTTTCAGACAGGAGGCACTGAATGCACTGTGTTTTGTACTAAAAACCTCTGCCCTAATCAAATGCAGTGCAAAAGAAACAACTGGCAGAGAGGTGAGTGTAAAGGATTAAAGTAAGATGGTTCCAGTGTTTTCTTGTGCCTTCGGTGAAATAATTTACTCCGAGTACCCGGCAGTTTTCCCATCTTTGCACTGACCACTCTGAGCCACACGCACGGGCGAATCGACCAGCTCGCCTCTCGCCAGCATCCCGCTCCCGCAAGCCCAGCGTGCTGCTCCCTGGCCACGCGAGCTGGTCGGAATCGGGCAAAGATCCCGCACGGCGCCCCTCGGCACTCCGGAGCATCAGGCCGCGCCCGGCCGCTGCTGGCGGACCCGACCAGGAGCCCCGGGGGCCGCCCCTTCCCCGCCGCCCGCGCTCCAACTTCCCCGGCGGCGCCTCCGCCACCGGCCGGGCTGCGGCAGCGGGGATATCGGCTCCCTGCTCCCGCTGGCCCTCGCCTGTCCGCGACGGGCCAGGAGAGCCGGAGCAGGCGGGCGGCGCGGAGGCTCCGCTGCGGAAGCTCTGCCTGCGGGTACGGCAGGTGCGAGCGGCACCGGCGGGGAGGGCGCGGGCTGGCGCCTCACGCCGCCGCCTCGGAGGCAACAATGGGCCGGGAGAGGCTCCGCGCCGCCGCCCCCTGCCCGCACGGGGCTTCCTCGGGGAAGGGCGCTGCCAGCGCAACCCAGCGCAGCCGAGCCGAGCCGAGCCGTGCCGAACCGAGCAAGCCACCCCACCGGCGCCTTCGTGCCCCGCCGTTCCCCCCTGCCGAGGGGGCCGGACCGGACCGGGGCCCCTCCGACGGGCGCCCCTAGCACCGGCGCGCCCGAGGGCGAGCGGCGCCGTGCCGTGCCGCGCCGCCGGAGCCCCGCTCCATCCCCTGGCCTCACCTGTTCAACACTTTCCTGATCCTCTGGCGCACGCTGGAGGAGGGCGCGGAGATGCCGCTCCTGCCGCCGCCACTGCCGCCCTCCGCCGGCAGGTTCTCGATGGTGGCCACGACATGGCTGGGCTGCGGCGGGTGGTGCGGCGGCGGCGGCGGCTGCGGCGGCGGAGGGTGGCGGTGGTGGCGGTGGCGCTCGGGGGAGAGCATCGCGGCGGGGCTGCGCCTCAACGGAGAGCGGGGTGCATCCCGGCGGGAGGGCGGCGGGCGCTGCTGCCGCCGGCGCTGGCTCCCTCGGCTTCCGGGCAGCGCCAGACCCTCGCCCGCTCCTCCCTCACTGGGCTGCCATGCAGCGAGGGGCGGGATGCTTCTGCCGCCGCCAGCGAGTGCCGCTCACAGCCGACGAAGTGGCAGCAGTTTGGCGACCCTCCTCCTCCTCCCACACCCCCCGCGCCTAGCCGGTGCCTCCCCCCGGCGTAGCCGCCGCTGCTGCGCCGCCTCGATCCCTTTTGTTCCTCGCCCGCCACCACCCCGCGCTCCCCAAGCGCACGGCTGCCGCCCGGCACAATACAGCCTAGCACGGCGCGGCTGCGGAGCCCCCTCGGAGCACACTCGGATCCCGGTGCGGCGGCCGCGGAGCCCCCGCACTCCGCGGTGCCGCCGGGCTAGCGCGGCGGAGGCCGCCAGGGGGCGCCCGTGGCGGCGGCAGCGCCCCCGCTCCCCCCACACGGGCGGGAGTCCCGCGGGGCGCTCGGAGCGGGACCCCGGGGCAGGGGGTGCGGGCCCCCCGAGGGTCCCGTCCCGCCCTGCGGGTGGTGCCGCCGTCCCGCCTCCGGCCGCTGAGCTCCGCGCTGGGTGGGCGAGGGGTCGAGTGGGGAGCCGAGCCAGCGGCGCCCCAAACTTCGCCCCACTAGCTCATCGGTTTTCTTTGGAGTGTTTAGTTGTGTTTTGGGCGTGGTTTTTTGGTAGTCGGTTGCCTGATGGCCACAGCTGAACGGCACGGCACCCCTCCGCTGTGTGAACGCCCGGGAGCTGCCGTACGCTCGTCCTCTGAAACGGGGCACGGGCGATGTCGTCTTCAGTGAATTGGGAAAAGTGTAAAGGAGACAATCGCCTCTGAACAACACCGTGGTTCTTACACCGCCGGAGGCACGTAAGGGACTGAGGGAGGGATGGCAGTCACTGTAAGTTCAGAGCTCCATACATTTTTCATGGGGACAGTGCACTTGAAGTTCATGCCTGTGCGAGGCTTGTTACAGTGCTGTGTTTGTCTTTTTCAAATACGGGGACACTCCCTGAAAAGAAATGGAATGAACTTGGGTTTAATATTTCTTACTCTAAAGATGAAGATATTTCACTTCAAAAATTGAATTAGGCTCAGAGTAGGTAAAAATATATATCTTTTAAATCAATCATGTCTCTCTGAAACATATTACATGATAATTTTGCAAAGTCCTGTCAGTGACATACATTTGAAATTTCACCTTTTCCATTCTGTTGTTCCCCTCGACTTATTTTTGTCAAGGATTCTTCCAGTATATTTCTGTTTGTGTGAACCTTACACAAATCTGTGAAGGTGAGAGGAACATTCATAATAAGCAGGGAAATGTGGTTTTAAGGCTGTGGAATAACCCCCAGGGAAATCAGATAGATGTAATACTCAAAATTGCTTTTTTTTTTTAAAATTTCTAGATTTCAGGTCGGTAATGCCTGTTTATATGAACTATTCCTTTTGCCAATGTCGTTTTACTCTGAGTACCTCAGCAGCCTCAGTCTAACAGGTCTTCAGACAAGATCTGGTGGAGCATGTTGCTTTACCAGAGGAATGCTTTTGAAGATGGGGCTCGCTCACTCGAAATCCTCTGAAGTTCATTCTCTGTTCTGGGCAAAAAGCCAGATGTTTTCAACGCGAGCCGAACCTCAGTTGAATCGGATTATGCTACTAAGAGATTCTCCTCTCTCCTATTCCCCCCATGGCAACCACATGTTTCCATAAGTGGAGAGAAGATGAGTTTCATTCTGCCTGGCAGCTCTTGGAAGTGGAAGGGACAGAGCCTCCAAGGCTGCAGTGCCTGCAGCCGGGCGGTATGAGGTGAGCTGCAGGGCTGGCTGCCCAGGTGCAGCTATCCCTACTGTGTGCCGTCACTGCATGGGTCCAGCCGTAGCAAGCCGTAACTCACACACTCATGCCTGTCCTATGCATCTCTAGCGCCTATTTGTTAATGTTTCCATGCTCTTCGTTAAACGGGCTCTTTCTTCGAACTGCAGCTAGATGAATGTTCTGGAAATACCCAGTGTGACGGCAGAGGAGGCTTTAGGTAAGAGATGTGTTTGCTCTGGGTGCTCAGTGGCCATTTCAGACTAATCTGACAGCTGAGTAGATCAGAACAACAGTGTTTGTCTAACTTTATTCCTGCTGATTAAACCAAATGAATGCATACCTGAAGTCCAATTTGGGATCTGCCAATAAACATGGGGGCTGTAGGGAGCTCCTCTCCTCAGGACATCCTCCTTATTTGGCAGCCCCCTTTTTGCTGATGCAGAGAGAAACTGTTGGTCTGTGCAGAGAGCCCTGCTGCCATTGTGACAAATGGATTTCTTGCGCGCGGAGGTCTATCATAAATGCAATGCCAAACTTTTGCTGTGTCCAATGAAATTGTTTCCAATTACTTTTCACTTTGTCTCACTACCACACCACACACGCAGCATTGCACAATCCCATGGCTTTGTGCATTTAATATTGCAGCTTAGCCATGCTGGGTTTTTTCCACGATTAGACAAAATTACTAGGAGGAGCAATTAAACAGGATGTATTCTGTTTAGTAATATCAGCAGTGGAGTGCATTATACAATCAGTAGTGACTGATTGAGAATGGCATTTTTTAACGTTTTAATAATTGCTCAGGGTGCTGTTCATGTGGCTCAGTATCCCTCACAGTCCTGCACTCTTGACCTGACTTCAAACATAGTGCTAAGCATGCTCAGCTCCTTTGTAACAGTTTATCCGTGTGTTGACATTCAACTCTGACACGTCTGGCATCTTCATTAATGTAACACCCAACTGGATTAATTTTACTACAATGTAAGTATAGAATTTGTATAATTGTGAAAATGCATCTCTTGTTAAGCATTTCACACCCCTCCTTCAGGTGAACATGTTAGAGGTTAGTCCAATAACTCCTTTTTTATGGTTTACTTTGAAGAAGCAATTTACCTTCTAGCATTAAGTCTAGTTTTAAGTATAGGTTTTCCAAAATTGTTACGAGTTTAAACCCAGGTTATTGAAGCACTGACCCGTCTTGGCCTTTTTGCTCCCCAACAGCCTCCATAAATAAAAGGAAAAAAACTCTCCATGGCCACCGGAGCTCATAGGGGACCAAGTTCTTTTTACTTTTGAGTTTCTGTCAATAAACATACACAAAGCTGTTTAACAGCAGCTTCAGTGACTGGCTAATGCATGCCCAGGGGCCTGGCTTAAGCCTAAATCCTAGAGCCTGAAGCACAATCCTTGAGCTAAATGGGGAATTCCTCTCCCGAGGCTCTGACCTTGCAGCTGGGCTCTGATCCTGCTTGAGACCTGGAAGAACTTGTGGCAGCACTAGAGGCTAACCAGTAGCCAGAGGGACAACACAGCACCAGTAAAACTTACAAGCAAGGCAGCAGTATCAACCAATGAAAAGATTTTATAAAAGCATGCACCTACATCTCCGAGTAGATTGAACATTCTCCCTGGATGTGAGGACTTGGGCTCTCAACTTAGTTTATCCAAATTTTAGAGAATTTAAACTCAAAGTCCTTCCTTCTCCAGCTGAGTCTCCTGGAAAATGCTGAAATTGATTTTCTGCAGTACTGTTGGCACCCCTTGGTTCCCAGCTCCAAGAAAAGAAACCCAGATTCCAATGGTTGCAGCTCTGGCCTAAGATGTGGAACAGCTGTGGGTGTTGTACTCCCAAGGCTGTCTGTCTTGTCGTGGGGATTCAGTTAGAAAATCAGCTGCCTCCATCACATTTTTTCAAGGGTGGGAAAACTGAGGTACTGAAGCAGCATTAGCCAAGACATGGCCTGTCATTTCTCAAGCAAGCACCTAGGATACCAAGAGGAATAATTATGATCTCTTTTTCATCTCTCTGAATGACTATTCTATATTTGCACTTTGATTTATATCAAGTATATACCCCTTATGTTAATATTTATATTTTAATATTTGATATAACATTTTATTTATCTTAAACCTTTTTATTTTATAAAAACATTGCTTGATTATTACTAATAAATCAAATATTAGGTTTTTTTCTTTATCACTGGAATGAAATAGTTGCAGCTGGATAAAGTGAGATCTTTCGTTAACACACTCTGCTGCAACACCAGATGGATCAACATTAGCTCAGAGCCGAGATTCATCCCACTTGTTTCTGCATGGTATTCCAGAGAGGAGTTATTAATATTTCTTGTGAGTTTGGGTTGAGCACCATCCTGAATCTGTCTAGTTTATTTGAAACAAACACAGGTATCTTGACAGGCACAGTTGCATTGGGAATTGGTGACAGCCCTTGTTATGGTGTTTTTGGGGGACAAGCAACAGGCACAGTGTTGGTTTGCACAAGAGCTCTTTGCTCAAAATCCTTCCAAGCCTCCTCTTAGACAAACTTTATTACAAGAGCTCAACTACTCCATCCACCTCCCAATGCACTGAGAAAGATTCACAGAAGCAACTAGTTTCCAATATGTGAGGCTGACTATGACAAAAAGAAACAAGGATTTCTTTGCTGCACAGCAGCACAACCTTCATGTTATTCCTCAGCCTCTGTGTGCCAGTGTCCCATTTTGGCATCATCATTGCTGTTGTTACAAATAATCATGGCCTCAGAAGACAGCTTCTTAGGAGATGAGAAGTTATCAGTCCTGACTCTGAGCACAGCATGTCTATTCACACACACTAATGGATGAACATCTATGGAAAGGCAAGAACTGTGGAATCTCAGTACACAGCCCATGTTCCCAGACAGCAACTCCGCATCTAATGAAACGAGAAGAGCATGGAGACAGAGCTGCTCTCCCCTCTGGCTCCTCACTCCCTTGCCTTACATGGGATGTGAGACAGCCCACCTGCATCACACAAGGGGTGAGGAAGGTTGCGGGTGACATCTATTATTCACATCCATCATAAAAATATTTTATATTTCTCATTAGTTGCAAGAGGGAATATACCAACCGACTAATAATTTTTCCTCTTGTAGGGGAATATTCACACACATGCACAAAGACAGGGAGAATTACATTGCTATACCATTGGAGCCTGAGACCAAGTAGCGTCATCCATATAAAAAAGATAGATTATACAATACAGAAAGGGTAAAATTAAATAGAATTTATTCATTTCCATCACCTTGGGTGAGCAGCAAAGGCACAATAAAAAGTACAGTAAATAATCTGCGAATGCCTTTGCTTACAATAGTACAAGGTTCACAAGCAGTTCAGAAGCGGAACATCTGGAATAGCTCAGTTTCTCTGGAGGAAAATGGGAATAGGTCTTGTCTCACATATGTTTGCCTCTTCTTTGAGATTTCCCTTGCTTCACTGCTGCAGCTATCATTTCAGCAGTTTGTTGTAACCATGCAATCACTGGCAGCTTTTTGACAGTTGCAGACATTTACCTACTTGTCCTTTTCCTAATCTGCATAAAAATAAATGAATCCTTCAGAGATTAATTAAGAACAGTGTTAACTTTCCTGCTTTGCTTGTAGCATAGGTCACTCACAGACTCAAAATCTCAGACTGGAAAGAAAGCTGAATCTCGAAAGCAACAGCTCATCAGCTCAGAAAGCTGCAGGGAGGCAGACTGTTATTTCCCTTGCTGATATTCAGTACCAAAAAAAGCAAGCAGGAAGAAGTCCCTAACCTGGTAGCAAAAGAGAAATAAACTTATAATAGTCGTGTGTTTCTGGTTTTGTGCAGCCCAATAGCATTTTCAATCTACTTGTTCTTTTCAATAAAACGAAATTAACATTACTTTTATTTGTTTTATTGTGTGAATCCTCTCCTTCCTCGTTGCATAATTAACTGTTAGCCTACAGTACGCCCTGATCCAAGTGTCTCTACTTGTCCAGAAATAACAAGTTTTTTAAAAAATCCTGTTCTTCTATGGAAAAACAATAACTCTTCAACCTGGTAACTCCTAAGCAATCAAAAAATGTGATACGCAGATGTGAAAAATCAAACCAGTTCCTTTTGATTTTGAAGAAGCAAGTCTTGAAAAGTCCATTTCAAGAGGAATATGACAATCTAATATTGCTTTATTTCGTTACTTATCTGTACTTTATACAAAGTACCCCAATCTTGCAGGATCTTCTCTGCCTGGGGGACTCAGGGAGCAAGTTGGAGGCACGTTTTGACCCACAACATGGGAAACATTTTGGAAATGGCACAGTAGACATAGCCATTCTATTTGTCTAGAAGCATCTGTTTCCCTACCATAGGAACGAACCTTTCCCACATCCCTTCTGTATGCAAAACTATTCACATACCTAAGCCCATTAGTGGCAATCAGGAGTACTAGCCCAATGATAGCTAGAGACCAACTCCCTAAAATTGGAGAGACACACCTCACAGCAAAGGTGGTTTATTAGTCTATTTACAAGCCAGATAATTAACAATCTGTCAAGGAGAAGCCTGGGTTTACAAGAATGAAGTCACTCTTGGACTAAGAGGCATTTCACTGCTCCAATTTCATCACACCATGTCCACACAGAGATAGCCCAGTGGAATGTATTGGCCTGTGATGTATAAGAGATCATATAAGGTGATCTCAAGGTCCTCCTGGCCATGCAATCTCTGACTAAGCAGTGTCCAAACAGACACTCAAGGTGAGAAGAGAGAGACGTAGAACCACAGAGTCATTTGGGTTGGGAAGGGCCTTTAGGATCATCAAGTCTAACCATTAAGTCGGTGCTGCCAAGGCCACCGCTAAACTGTGTCCCCAAACACCACATCTGCATGTCTTTTAAGTACCTCCAGGACTGGTAACTCAACCATTTCCTCAGGCAACCTGTTCCAACTCTGAACAACCCTTTCAGTGAAGAATTTCTTTTCTAATATTTAACCTAAACTATCCCTGGTGCAACTCGAGGCCTTCTCCTCTCCTCCTGTCATTTATTACCTGGGAAAAGAGACCAACTCCCACCTGGTTACAACCTCCTTTCAAGAGTTGTAGAGAACGAAGTCACCACTGAGCCTCCTTTTCTCCAGGCTAAACAACCCCAGTTCCCTCAGCCACTCCTTGTAAGACTTGTGCTCCGGACCCTTCCCTGGCTTCATTGCCCTTCTCTGGACTTGTTCCAGCATCTAAACGTCTTTCTTGAACTGAGGGGGCCAGAAATGGACACAGGATTCAAGGTGTGACCTCACCAGTGCAGAGTACAGGGGGACGATCACTGCCTTGGTCCTGCTGGCCACACTGTTCCTGGTATAGGCCAGGACTGCCAGACTCCAGGGCAAAGTGACACAGCAGTTTTGCTGGAGAAGAATTTCATTTTGAAAAAGTGTTACAACGTCTAAAGAAAATCATCTCAGAAAAAGAATGAGAGTTCAAGTTGCCAAGGATGCAAGCCATTAGATGGACCGTGGAAAAATTAAAGGGGCTTCCCAAACAGCAAATGTGTTAACCTCTAGAGAAAACCAACTGTACATATTGTATGTGTATGCCTTAGTGATATTATAATACATTTCATTGACAGACTTTTATCCTAGTTAACAACAGCAGAGGCCTCTCGGTTTTTAGTTATTACTGTCATAACTCCCACAGGGAAACAAAATAGTTGGGTTGAAAGCTAAATTAAACCCACTGGACATGCCAGCAAGACACCAGGGACTGCATCCCCAGCCCCAGCTGAGTGTGAGCAAGGCATGGTCCTCCCTCCTCCCCTAGAGCTGTGGGCAGAGGGGTCCAACTGAGGACAGGCTGCAGGACACAGGAGCAGAAGGGTTGTGCTTTCAAGCAGTTGTCATGACAGCAGCGATGCAGTGGCAAGTTTAGCTTTTCCCTCTTCATTTTATCTGTGTGGTCAGACCATTTGAAATGGTACTGCTGTGACCACATATGTGTCTGTGCTGGCACTGCCTGCCCTTCGTGCTCAATTCAAAATTATCATGTCTTCACTCTCTGGCCTAGTGTACATCCACTCCCACCTCCCTTGGCTCCCGCTGCACAGAGCCTCCCTCTCAGAGCTGATCCATACGTCTGCGACAACACAGCAACACTTCAGTTAATTCTATAGGGGAGGAGGACAACTGACCTTTGCACTGCCATTCCTTCTTTCAATCATTTCTAACTTTCTGAGGCTGTCCGGGACTGTCAGAATCCTGGTTACAGCTTGGGGCTGCCCTGGACTATGGGATATACATGAACAAACACGTTCTTGTAGCATAACGATGTTCTAAAGACACCAAATCACAGCATCTTTAGGGTAGAGGCTACTACAAGACAGGTACTTTATTAACTTCATCAAGCAGTGGCACAGACTTCCCAGAACAGAAAGTCTCTGTCCTTGGAGGTTTTCAAGACCCAACTGGAAAAAGCCATAAGGCACCTGATCTCACCTCATGGCTCACCATGACATGAGCAGGAGGTTGCACCAGAGTCTTTCTGAGCTTCCTTCCAAGAAGAGCTATCCTACAGTCCTATGAATTAGGATTTTAGTAGTGTTATGTTTCAGCAATATGTATATGTGTATCTATGGGGTCAGAAAAATCCAGAAGGGGAAATAGCTGGGAAGAATAACCTTTTCACTGTTTTTCATTTTTTCAGGATTAAAATACGGAAAAACACAAAAGGATGAGGATCTATAAAGTGACTTATTCCCACCTGGTATTCTACAAGAGGGAAAATAAAATGTACGTAAATAAAGCAACAACAAAGTGCTTAACGAATTCAAATTTTTAATTACTCAAATTTATTGATAAGAATAGCAGAGATTCAGCTCTCTTGCCCTATTCACTGCTGGACTGGAGAGAGGAACACCTCTTGGCATTATTGCCTCAGTAAGATTCAAAAAACTGACTGGCTGTTTTAGTCTATTCATCAATAGGGGTAACAGCTAACAAAACCAGATACAAATCAGAATAATTCCTTCAGGAGTGACACTGTTTAGCAATATTTATTATTGTTTTCTGGTGATTCTTTATGTCTGGTATATTTTTGTGAAATGTCTTAATCTTTTAAAAATAAAGATTGATCTCCAAGGTATTAACAATTTCTCCTTTCAAAGTGTGAAGTGCCTTTCCATGTTATCCTTTTTCATTGTCACTCTGTTTTGCAGGCTTCGCTGACAAGAAACAACTGTTATTCTGCAAGTGAGTGAGAGGAGGGCTTGTTGTTAAGCTAAGTCCAAAAGCTAATGTTCCAAAGGAATTAAAGATGAAATACACAGCTTTGGGGGGCAAGAAAATCACACCTCCTAGTCGCACTTTGCAAATAGGTGAACTCTTTGGGTGATTAATTAAAGTTGTCATCGGGTTCAAAGCTTTATTCAATTATTATTTATTATATTAGTTCTGAATTACTGAAATAACAGCGGCAGCCATGAATAACAGGACAACTCATGCTTAGGAAAGTATCACCTAATGAAGTAATTATGTCAGCATCGTCAGCATTGTTCAAAGGAGGATACATGGAAAGTGGAATTATTTCCATGGTTAATCCTGATTGATTCCAGAGGTTAGATGTGATGATCAGAGAAGCCGTGTCCCACAGTAAGTTTTACAGTCTGAGAATATGCTAATGGTTCATAAAGGATTATCTGAATGAACACTGAATTTTGAAAAGAGATATGGAAACCACAGTCTATGGGCAAAAGCAGGAGAGACCAAATTCAGCTCTTGTTGCTGAGTCGGATGCTAACTTCTTTTGACTTGTTCCTTTTAACTTGTTCTCAGAGCATGTTCAACTAGGTCTCATGCTAAACAGCTGATGCACGACTTAGGTACAGATTTTACCTGGTTCCAGGTTTTTACTGCAGGTGCATAAACTGCTCTGGCAAACACAGGTTTTCTTCTTATTTCTGTACGCATTTGTACCAAACTGCAGAGCTGGAGCCTTGCCCTGCTCTGCACTTGGGATGAAGAGCAGAGGAACAGGGTGAATAATGTGCATGTCCTGATGTACAAGCAACCAGGATTTACTCCTTCCTACACTGGGCTTAATGAACATGCCTATCATATTCTGGAAAGTATTTAATTACCATACCAACAGAAGCAAGAGCTATACTCAGTGATAAGAACTACTTAGCAGACAGATATAATGCCTGTGTCAAAGTAAAAGTAAGTAAATCCCACCATAATGTGCTCCTGTACATACTGTGAAATCCTTCTCAAGGAAGCACAGCCTGGGTAACGGAGTTTAAATCCAGTTGAGATGACTGGGACTGCTTTTCAGCTTTTTCTGACTCAGTAACCCAGCACAGGAGAACTGAAGTTAAAGTACCACCAGAAGGGTGGTAGACATGCAAAATATTTCATGGCTGGACTTGAAGACTGACTTGTACCCATTAAAATGTATTGTCTGACAGCTAATCCTGTAAACTACTGCCTACTGTCCTATGAGAAGCCTGCCAGATACTCCCAGTCTTTCTGCTTGCTGAGTCCTCCTTTTCCTTGGACAAGCACCAACTGCATTTGCTGTTTCGGATTCAACTTCCTCCACCTCAACCTACCCAAAGAATTTAGCAGAAAGAAAAATGGGCAGCAAAGCTAATGTTACTACAGGGCAAGTGTCCTTTCAAAGTCTGTGAAATGCATGAAGACATTTCAAATTTTACATCAAAGGCTTCTAATAAAGAGTGGAAATCCATGATACAAAAAACATAGTCCACCTTCTCCTTGAGTCCCTCTGAATTTGAATTTGAGTCCTTCTGAAATTACAAGGAAGAGCAGACAGGTTGATGCAAGAAACAACCTCAGTATTGCGGTCTAGGAGTAAAGAAACCACAAGTTCCCAGCAGTACAACATCTGCCATTCAGTAAATGTCAACTGTTTACTGCTTTGTAGATTACAAGAGAGCTGATTCTTCTGTTCTTCAAAATACAAGTAATCAATACAATAGTTGCACATGAGATATTTATTTACTCCAGATGAGGACCTTATGGATCGTAAAAAGCTGAATATCCAAGCCATGTCTCATGACAAGACATCAACTTGCACATTCATGCTGAATTGAAAGTGTAAAAAGAGTGTATAAAAGAATATACAAAAGAGTGTAAAAGATGTACTGAAAGCAGCTCAATGAATTTGGTAGATGAGAAGCTGGACATGACCTGGCAATGTGTGCTTGCAGCCCAGAAAGCCAATTGTGTCCTGGGCTGCATCAAAAGCAGAGTGGTCAGCAGGTCTGAGGGAGGGGATTCTGCTGCTGGTGAGACCAGCTGGTGAGATTCTGCTCTGGTGAGACCCCATCTGGAGTACTGCATCCAGCTCTGGGGACTCCAGTACAGAAAGGACATTGATCTGTTGGAGCGAGTCCAGAGAATGACACCAAGATGATTAGAGGGTTGGAGCTCCTCTCATACAAGGAAAGGCTGAGAGACTTGACTTTGTTCAGCCTGGAAAAAAGACAGCTTAGGGCTGGCCTAATTGCAGCCTTCCAGTACCTGAAGGGAGCCTACAGGAAAGAAAGAGAGGGACTTTTTACAAGAGTATGTAGTGACAGGATAAGGGGGGAGTGAATTCAAACTAAGAGAGAGTAGATTCAGATTAGATATTAGGAGGAGATTTTTTGCTGTGAGGGTGGTGAGGCACTGGCACAGGTTACCCAGAGAAGTTGTGGATGCCCCATCACTGGAAGTGTTCAAGACCAGGTTGGATGGGGCTCTGAGCAGCCTGGTCCAGTGGAATGTGTCCTTGTCCATGGGTTGGAACTAAATGATCTTTAAGGTCCCTTCCAACCCAAACCACTCTGTGATTCTATGAATACTATCGTAATTGATTTTGGTATTTCCACCTTCTGGATCAGCTACTGGACTAGTAGTCCCTGTGGGTGACATTCATCCCTACATGAGAGGATGAGTGCAAGAATCATTGACAGGAGTCATACTCCACTCATTTTGCTTAAAATAAAAATGTTGTGCAAGTAAAATAAAAGCTATGTGCCTCTCCTTCCCAAGGGCCTTTGGGAAGGAGACTGAGCAAAAGACTGTCTTCTTGTTTTGTAGACTATTTAAAGGCTGCAGTACTCAGAGGAAGTGTTTACACTGAGTAGCTGGACATGAGCTCTGAAGTTGTGTTCAATGGTAATGCATCAGTAATCTGTGCACAGAACAAGATAGAAATCTTGGTAGGCCCCTTAGAAGCTGTAAAGTTATGTCACACTTCAGTGTAAGCAGCTGCAGCAGCTTTCTGAAAGGTCTGGAGGGTTTAAGAGCTACAGTACAGCAACAAAACATACCCAGAAAATGTCACTGTGACAATTTTGTAGGCTTTCAGCATGAAACCTGGAGACCCCCTGAGCATACTCTGGTAGCCCAACCATATTTTTTTTTACAATCCCTACCATGTGCCTGAAGGTCAGCACCGCTGATGTTTCTGACACAGGGAGTTCTTCAGGAGTCTCTTGTGGTGTTTCGGGATGATTTCGCAGCAGATGAAAAGGTTTCTTCATCACAGTATGGAAAATATGGGTTTACAATCGTCACTGCTGCTTTCAAATTTTCTTACTCCCCAAACCCTGCCTAACTGTGTGTGTTTCACCCATTTCTACTACCTCTGTGCCATCCTCTTTCCCTTCTTCCATCGTTTCATGTGCTGTTTGCAATATACAACATGGTATCAACAAGCTCTGTTTTGCTCCTGCTAAGGAAGAAAACCTAAGCTTAGACTTTCTTCCTTTGTCTTGTGTAGTGGGTCGACCCTGGCTAAATGCCAGGTACCACCAAAGTTGCTTTCTCGCTCCCCTTTGCAACTGGACAGAGGAAAGAAAATACAATGAAAGGTACATAAGTTGAGATAAAGACTGGGAGAGATCACTTACCAATCACTGTCATGGGCAAAACAGACTCTAAGTGGGGATATTAGTTAGATTTATTACTGACAAAATCAGAGCAATATAAATGAGAAGTAAAATAAATCTTAAAAACACCTTCTCCTGCTCCTCCCTGCTTCCCAAGTCCTACCTCCTCCCCCTGCAGTGGTGCAGGACGACGGATAACGGGGGTTACGCTCCGTTGTTGTTTCTGCCACTGCTCTGAGAGAGGAGTCCTTCTCCTGCTCCCCATGGGGTCCCCCCCATGAGTGACAGTCCCTAATGGACCTCTTCAGCGTGAGTCCATCCCACAGGCAACAGTTCTTCACAAACTGCTGCAACATGGGTCACTTTTCCACAGGGTGCAGTCCAGCACGGGTCCCCCACAGGGTCACAAGTCCTTCGAGGAAAACCTGTTCCAGTGTGGGCTCCTCTCCCTGTGGGTCAGTAGGTGCCTGCCAGGACTCTGCTCCAGCATGGGCCTCCCATGGGGTCACAGCCTCTTTTGGGCATCCACCCGCTCCAGCGTGGGCTCCTCCACAGGCTGCAGGTGGATCTCTGCACCCCGATGGTCCTCCATGGACTGTAAGGGGAGAGCTGCCTCACCATGGTCTGCATCACGTGAAGGGGTACCTCAGCTCCAGCACCTGGAGCACCTCCTGCCCCTCCTTCTCCACTGATCTTGGTGTCTACATTGCTGTTCACACGTTCTCACTCTGCTCTTCCCTGGCTGCAATTTTCATCTGCACAATAACATTTTTTCCTTTTTTAATATGTTATCACAGAGGCGTTGCAATCGTTCCTGATTGGCTCGGCCTTGGCCCGCAGTGGGTCCATCCTGGAGCTGGCTGTCATTGGCTGTACTGGGCATGGGGGAAGCTTCTAGTAACTTCTCACAGAAACCACCTCTGTAACCCCCCGCTACTGAAATTAGCCAAAGAAACCCAATACACCTTGTGACTTTGCCAGTATTACGTATCTACGTGCACTGGTTAAAAAAGAATCATGACTGGCGTTCATGGCAGGAGCAGAACTGATGCAAGATAAATCAATATGAACATGGGCTAAACTAGCTTCAGTACATCTATCATAGTAATTTACATAAGTTTAAATCAATTTAATTAAACTGACTCACTTTGCTGGTAGAGACAAGGTTTTACAATGTGCCAACTTTAATCCATTGACTGGATTAAAATAATAAAAAAGGGGTGGCTGGTGACTTTCAAGTTCAAGATAACGATGAGTGACTGGTAGTGTCAGGAAAAAGCAGTCATATGAAGGTAATTGGATGTGCTCTTAAAAGAAAAAAAATGAAGAAATTTCCCTTAGATTGCAGTGTTGTGTAGTAAGCAAGATTACCCTGAATTGTTAACCCTGTGCACTACCAATACCCCTGTAACCTTGCCTCTGGTGATTGATAACCTCTGAGCAGAGCAAAAAGCTTTGCTTGTTGTCAAAGACAGCATAACTCATCATTGCATATTAATCGCTGGCCACTTTTACAAAGTAAAACTTACTGTTTTAAATCACTTTCCCCTTTGCTTGTTTTTAGGGCAAGTCTTACCCCTGGGGAAGGTGGAATAATACAGCTATGAGTTTTACTTAAAAATTTATACCAGTTTGGGCACCTATAGAGTTAGAGCAGCTCAGATCATTAGTGGAAACTGCCAAAGTTATAGTCTGAGTCTTCTAAACTCTCTAGGCCAGCCTAGATTGTGCTACCTCTGCAATACTTTCAAGTAGACTGTTATTTACAGTTTCTGTATCATGGGATATTTTGGGACACAACTAGAGATCTCTGGTTGAAATGCTCTCAGGCATGGTAGGCTATGAAGCCCTGCCCTTTCCCATGGTGAACATTTTGCTTAAGGCTGGGACCAACATCATTTTTACCAGAGTTTTATAGAGCTTATCAGTTACAAAGAGACAAAGAATGACTTTAAGTGAGAACTCTTCATCATCCTCTCTTTCCAGTTGACAGATGACCTCCAAGCAAACATCAAGCCCCTCCATTACAGTGAAGATGACTTATTGTCATGTCCTTATTGCTGGCAGTTCATAAGGTTGCACTGTGACCACTCAGAGGCTCACATCAGACATTGGGGTGATGTTACTAACTTAAAATTTTCCCCTGTAGAAGGGTTGGAAATTTTATGTACAGACCACATAATGATGCAAACCTATTTGCTCTATTATTCCTCAACTCCCAAAATAACATCTCATTCTTCTCTAATGCACAATCCACTTTGAGAGCAAAGATAATTTGTATGAACCTGATGGAATGTGCCACAGATGTGGTTTTCTGTTGCCTGTCTTTCCTTCCTTCCCCAGAACTGTGGGGGGAATTTAGATGCCTTGATGACTGACATTTCTTTTAAAACAAACTGTTGACGATTGTTTACATGCAGTTTCTCATTCTGGCTGAGACTTAATTTACTCTCTCCAAGCTCTGGTTTCTCAGAAAAAAAAAAAAAAGCTATTCCAAACACAATGATAAGAAGCTCTAAAAAAATTTTGAAATCAGGTTTTTCTTTCTGAGATCATGTAAGATTTCACTTCAACCCACAAATGTTCTCATACAACTACTTCTGTTCTTATGATCGCTGAAACTCAGGGAGGGCTGATTTTATTTGGTCCACTTCTTCCTGTCTGGTTTCTGACTCTGCTTTTTTTGTCCAGAGTCTATCTGATGTCTGAGGAGCAAATCATTGCAAACAGCTCCTGTCTTGTCTAGCTAATTGCTACACTGACACTCTGAGCAAAAGAAATAAGATGGGAGTTTGATCAACAGTAATGTCAAATGCTTGGTACAATGGGCACAAAAGAAAAGAGACAAAACTAGGAAATCACCAGTGTTGCACTTGCATCCCTCCTACCGTGTTTAACATTTCTTTCTCCTAGTGACAGAACTGACCGTCACAGTGCTTCCTCAGAATTGCCTGCTATCTTGTACCCCACAAATAAGTACATTTTGTTAGACTGCTTAATTACTGAATGCTACTCTTGCAATTGTAGAGTGATAAATTTCTCCATCGTCTTCTAGCAAGAATTTTTGTTGTGTCCTCTTCGCTTCTTTTACCCTTCTTGGCAACAGGCAGTTTAGGATAAAATGGTTTTATCTGTCATAGCAAAGTCACATGTAACTCCTGTCAGCTTGAGTTTCATGGGGTATGCATTTTAAAGTTTTACCAAGCTTTTGCTTAAGTGTTTTCCATTATCAAGAAATAATCTTCAAAAACAATTAGAGTTCTCCTATAGTAATTTGCTGTCCAACTGTAGTAGTCCATCAAAAAGTTAGGTGTTTAGAGTTGACAGAAGACTAGCAGCAAGCTACATGAGCTGCCATCACCCCTAATAAGGGGAGGTTACTGAGATTTGAATCTGTTTCTTCATGCACAGCTAGGCATAAAAAATAATGAATTTCATTTTAAAGAGCACCATCTCTCGCACCAGTCTAGATAGTTACAGCACAGGCTCAGATATTAGGGCTCTTGACAATAGCTAAGAAAATACATCCAGAGCATTGTTCAGTTCAGCTGGGCTCCAAAAAGTTTAAACTGGTAAACACAATCACAAATCTGTGTATCCTGGGCCGGTAAACTCAATTTCATTGAAAATTTTGTTTTCAAATGTGTGAGGGCCTGCTAAAAGTTAGATCCTGATTTTTTGGTTTTGTAAGATAAGGTCTTTAGTGGCAGTACCAGCCTGAGGCGTTGGTGGCCTCCCCTTCCTCTTCCTCACTGCCCCATCTCTTCCTACTCTTCTGCTCAAACAAATTGCTGCCTGAGGTGCACAGGCGCTGTTGTTCCCACAACACTGTTAATAGGATGAAGGAATCAATAGAGTTTCTCCAATGATGTTTTTAGTAGGCCATTTTTAAGCTGGGCCAGTTCCACGCTGCCTGTGCATGAAGATCTATTGTGTAAGGGGAGCTGGGCTAACAGCGGCAAGTGGGGCAGCAACTCCTTAGAACTGCTGATAGTGCTGAGGTGTGGAGACTTTGTGTCATGAAACCACAGGTGAGGAAAGGACTGCCAAAGGGTTGAGTATCATTACACTCCAAAAGCAGAGGGAGAGCCCTCTGTGATTCCCCATCACTTTGTAGTTTTCAGATTTCTTCTCATTCAGTTGACAGAGAGTGGCACAAAATTAAATACTTGGCTGTTAAGGTCATTTAAGTGACTTCATTTGCAGAAGTGTAGCTCCAACTGGTGTCGCATTCAGGGTTACAAGCCAAGTTTCTGGAGTTACGTTCCTAATGCATGAGGCCAGGTTTGCCTTCTTGCAGAAGGACACCCAGCAGAAAAGGGTTTTGTGCCTGCATCAGGAAAATCGTGCTTGCTGCTTGAGGTTTGAGAAAGGAGATTATCTCTGTTTCCTTACCTGCAAAAAGATAATTACACTGCCCAACTTTCTAAAGAGCCTTTGCATCTTCAGATAAAATATACTACAGATAGGCACTACATGAATTATTCAAGCTAAATTAAATTAATGAAGACTGTAGAAATTCAGTTGCTTTTGTTTCTTTTTTTAATGCTCTAGGTTCAGACTCTACAGTGGCCTTTGTGGTCTCAAAATATTCTGAAAACAGAGCACTGCTAGCTCACAGCTCTGCTGAAAATATTTTCTTCATTGTCTGAAAATATATTAATTTAATTATTGACGAGTCCATTTGTGAGAGAGCTATTGAAGCATGACTAGCTCACCACAGTGTTTTCTCTAACCATAGACTGCCACAGGAGGTGAAGAATGGAAAGTCAGTACAATCTCTGTGAGATAGCAAGATGGATTAATGAGAAATTACAGACAGGAAAAAAATTATCACTTGGACAACAATCTAGGATTATAAGGACAGGTCTTGTACCATCCAGGAAGGACCTAGACAGAACATGTACTCTGGGATGCCTTAAATCCTTTGCACTAGTGCTTTCAGGTTAGCTGTGCTACCACCCGTGCTCTGAGCCTCTCTAAGCAGCACCTCTCCTTTCCTCTGTACTCAAGATGTCAGGAGATGCCTCCTGCATGAAATTCTGCAGTTCTCACCCCATAATCTGGGATGTGGGGCTGCCAGCACCAGCCTTCTGGTAGCCTGTAACAGCAGTTTAACTTAAATAAAAATATTATTAATTTTGCCAAAAAGCTACATAGCTCTTAGTAGAATGAATTTAAGAGATGTGCCTCACACCTTACATTTTTACTCATATTTAACTTTTCTTGCTGGACCATAGGCAGGCATGGTATTCTTCCCTAATATGGAGAACTGGAAGCTGTCCATCAGCCTGGTTCCCCTGATTAATTTATATTTTTTTAAACGTATCTTTAGCCTGTCAGCTTCTCTTGGCTCACATAATCTCCTGCCCTTTTCTGAAATCTCGAAGGTGTTAGGGGCTCCTTTGAAAGCAGGCTTGGCTACTGGAGAAGTCTTCCAGCCCGGCTGGGTAGAAGACAGACATTGTTATCCTCACTCCTTTGAAGTTGAGTACCTGAGCCTGGCTTAACCAGATCATTATTTTACTTTTCCTTGCTCACATCTGTAACAAGTCTTTTATTGCCTGCTTTCAATTAACTCTATGAATGCAGGAGAGCAGCAGTGGGAAAAGTGGGAAGGGCTCAGGAGAAGCTATATAGCATTAATCAAAGGGTCGTTCAGGCATTTTTCCAGTTTGCCTCACTTTGTTACCATAGAATTCCACATGATCCTCAAAAAAGAGATTCTTGCCTAGAGTCTATAATAAACAACTTGTCACCACTATGTTTCTGTTTATTTTAATTAACAAAGAGATAATTTCTGTCTGGTATGCAGCAGAGCGGAAAGGCAGGAGGTGACCAGGGTTGGCCATGCCACTCTCTTCCTGCTGCTTCAGTGAGACCGGGCTGAGTCCCAGTGCCAGGCAGCCCCTGTGGGCCCCTGAACTGTGCCTGGGGCTGTGGACTCAGCTTGGAGATGGCCTCTGTCCCAGGGAAGGGCAAGGGTTTTGTAGTTCACTGCCAAGTACCTACCTACCTACCAGCCAAGCCAGTAAGTTTGTTTTTTTCAGAGGCAGATCTCAGACCCGGATGCACACTGGAAGGGGCTGGTAGAGGGAGGGAGGGAGACAGGGAGAGAGGCAGGGAAGAGAGGGCAGCACCTGCTCAAGATGAGGTTTTAACAGCTGCCAAGAGAATCCACTGCTTCTGCATCCACTGATACAAAGATGGAACTTAGTGCAGCCTGTCTAAAATCTGAAGGGAAAAGATGAGGTTCAGGGAAACACAGTTATCCACGTACAGTTCCTTCTCCCCTTCCTTTCTGGGTGCTGGTGCACTTCAGTTTAAAAGCAACTGTGGTTTGGAGTAACTTTCCTGAACCACTAGAAAGAGACAGACTGCCAGGGGAAGACTGTCTTGTACAGCCCAGCTCAGATAGGATTGCTGCGTTTCCGTAGCAGAGTGACACGAGGATGTGGCCCAGGGGTGGTAGGAGCACAGACTGCACCGTGAAGAACCATGTCTTGCCCTGTAAAGGGCTTCATGGCATCTCCTCATAGGAGGCAGCTTCTGTGTCTGAGGCCAGGCTGTGGCCTCACAGCATTTGATGCCAGCTGCTAGCTACCAGGATGCACAGGCTGTGATGTGGCTCTCTAGCTGCTGAATGCCCAGAGGGGACTTTTATATTATGGTGCAAATACAGAGTATATGTTTTCCTGTGTTCTGGTCTGTGGTGGACATCTCTGGACCTCAGCCACACATAGCAAACCAGAACATAAAGGCACTACATTTTTAGAAACATCATGAATTTATTTTTTTTTATTTCATGAAATTAAATGCCAACCATTAGGAACGTGCCTATAAAACCCATTTGATATTTCAGTTTTGTTGAGGTGAAATATGAACAAACTGGTGAGCACATATAGATGTTCTTGTTTAACTATCTGGTGAGGTAAGGGTGTTTTTTACTCTCCTTGTTTCCCAAGCAGTGAGCACAACAGAGTATGTGAGTTCCCCACACTCATTATTTGATCGCCTCCAAAAATAGATTTCTGCATATTTAATCCACCAGAAAACTTGGAGAGAGAGAAAAGACCTACTTTTCTTTTTTTTTTCCTGTCAGTTGTGCCTGAAGGCATGCCGTACTCTGAGCAACTACTGAACAGATTTCATGCTTTCTCTGGCTTTGCAATGAGTCAGCTACATAGATGTCAGGGCCCTCAGGGCACCATGGGCCTTATGGCTGGTGCCCAGCCTTTGCTGGGTCCACCTGGGGCCAGGAGCCCCATTTCAGCCCAGCCTAAGACTGTCAGTCCCAGCCCCCTGACACCACAACAGTGCTATGCTGTGTGTTGCGATGCCTTGGTTGTACATCACATCTTTGTTTCTGGTCCTATTTCCTTCCCCTTCCCCTTTAGCTCCTGACAGAAGCTTTTGGATGGTCCCTGGCCCTTGTTCTTTGCTTGCCATGTCAGGGGCTGTTGGTGGACCTTGTTATAGCCATTGTTTCTGCCCACTATGGTCAGACTCTGTGGAACAGCACTCACTGGTGAGGCCATGGCCTGTGGTGGAGTCACCCTCAGGTCCCAGCTCATGCCCCTTTGGGAAGAGCTGTCCCTCACTGAGGAAACCAGCTCTGACAATACAAGTATGGAAAAATGTTGGCAACAAACCACCTTCACCTTGTACAATTTCTGTGAGCAAGCAGTAAGCACCATTACTGACTCTGCGCTAAGTGGACAGAAAACATCTACAGCCCGAGTCATGTGCGTTGTGGTGGCTTTGCATAGGAGCAAGAAGGAAAGGATGGAGCTCAAATTCCAAGGTGTTCCTGTTTTAGAAACATCTAAAAGTCTTTAAAACACCCATTTAGCTATCTGTAATTTTAGTGTTATAACTTACTAATTATCTGTCTTGTGATAGTGCCTGGTTTTTAGCAAATAAAAGGCTAACCCAAATAAAACCCATCCCTCTCAGGCCTTTCCTCATTTGGTACTTGCTTCATTCCCTTACCATCCCAGATGATCCTCTCCAGTTTGCCGATCTCTCTCTCATACTGGGGGACAAAGCCAGTGCTCCAACCATGGGCTTGCAATTGCCCACGAGGAGAAACTGCTCCCTGTGATTGCCCTCTGTATAACACAGTCCAGCTGACAACAAATCTGGATCAGCCAGGCTCAATCCCTGCCCATTCACCCTCTCTCCTCTGAACTGACTCCAGCTGATTTCTTCTTTCCTGAGGATGCTTAAAAATAACAGCAATGCCCACTTGTGGAGCAGATATGTCACGAAACATGATGTAGTTCCACACATGGCATCATTTGGTGGATGCTGAAGGGACAAGGATAAGCCTGTGAGGGTTTGAATTACCTGCACATGAAGTAAATTGTTTGTATTTCTGTGAGGTGATCATGAAAAGGACACAAAGCTCAGAAACAGCTTGCAGCATACAAACAAGATAGTTATAATGATGACTGATCTTGTGACAAGTCACCTTGTTATTTCTTATTTTTCCCAAGTATAGAAATGCTGACATTTCTATCTTTTCTTTAAAAAAGAGTTGCATACCTTATGAACAGGAGAGCTGAAGCCAGATGTTCATACCCTTCTTACATTTTATTATTTATCAAAATAACATTTGGTAGAATCCAGACTGTGACAGAACACAGATTTTTATAAATATTGCCTAAACTGCACCCTTAACTTCCTCCCTTTCATCCTCCTTTCTGTTTCTTACTTACTGTCTTCCTTTCATCATTGTAATTTCTCCAAATCACTGGTCCTTCTCTTGGTTAATTTAGGCTTCTGAAAGGGCTATGAAAAAACTTATTTTCTCAGAGAAAAAATAAAATGCTGACATCAGAAAATAAATCACTTCTAAGAATACTACCACTAGTATTTCATATTCATCAATAAAAGACTGACAAAGGGCAAAATGAAGTTAACTTTTTAAAAGTTACTAATAGAAGTATGGTTTGTGAAAAATATTATATATATGGTTTGTGAATATAATATAAATATTATATATATATTATTTGTGAAAAAACATATAAATATATATATATATAAAAGAAAATGTAACTGCAAAATATCTACTAACTCTAAGTGGGAAACAGACATTAGGAGTATCAGATTCTTAGTCTAGTTCTTCCTTGTCCTTATGTGAGATATTTTTTTTCTCTGAAAATAATGTATCACGCACAAAGCAGATATTCAATTTGTATTTGATTGCCCACAGTTTTTCCCACTGATATTGAGTCAGGGAATACCCGGAGGAATAAATTGAAACTATGAGGTGAAATGTGGGAAAACAGAGAGAGAGCAGTTATAACTGCAGTATTAGAACTTCGATTTTGTATTTGTAAAGTCTTGAATTTTCCAAGTTTTACTCCGAAAGTGTGATTCTTGTGACTTTATTGTAGCCATTCAAAGCTGTCTCAGATGCTGCAGAGTGTCACAGCAGTCCCCAGGTGCTGGTTCAAGCTGTATGGCAGGTTTTGTGCCATGGCTTTCAGCCTTGTGCAGATGTTTTGTGTGCCTGAAATAACAGAAGTTCCTCTGTTCAGGCACTGAAATTGCAAAAATGTCAGTGGCAGCCACACAAACTCCCCACATCAAAATGATTAGTAAGGACCAAGTAACTTGCAGGCTTGTGTCTCTCAGCTTACTTTCTGTATCATCAAATTATTTCAATAGTGCCAAGAAGTGCAAAAGGAGATTGATGTGTTATGGATAAGCATAGTGAAAGGCAGTCCCAGGGACCGTGCACAGCCAAGAGCAGGTCCTAACCTCAGCCTAGTGCCCCTCTGAAGAAGAGGAAGGCCACACTGTTCCTGAAGTAGCATGAGCCATTCCAGCTGGTTGAGCACTACACAAAATCCCAGAGAAACAGGTCAACATGACAAGGAATTGCAACTCTGATATATTGTTAATCTACCAGAGGCTGAGAAAAGATGCTGATGTTGTTTTCAAATTAAAATATGTTTTAGTACTCCAGTGGTCTCTGAAGAGTTTATTGTAGTCACCCATCGCTATTGGTTATCTATGTGTCCTGACATATATTGTGTGTGTTTCAGAAAGCTGAGATTCTTGACATTTCCCAAATTCCTAACAGTTAAAACTATCTGTTCCCCCGTGGGACACCTGGATTTGCAGTGCTATTCAGCAGTCACAAGTATTTCTCCTCAGTATTTCATGTAATACTGAGTGGATGAGCTACCACAGTTAAATGAAAGAAAATGTTAGCACATATTAAGAAACCACAGGAAAATAGGACTTTCTTGCTGGACATGTAATTGCTTGATTTTGAAATCCCACAACTTCAAAGAGACTGAGTAGAAATGATGAACTGGAAATATCCTTTTCTACAAAAGGAAGGGGCACACCCATATTTCATAAACTGTTAGAATTCAGATTGTGAATGGCATCAGAAATGAAGGATGTGCAGTCTGTTAATTACAGATTAAGTTTTCTTACACAACACTCTTACCTGGGAATACTTACATCACCAACAGATTAATGCCATCTTTAACAACCTAATTTACTAGTTGCCAATTTTTGCTATAATCTGCCCAGTAGCTCTGTATCCAAAGGTTTGTCTGCCCCATATTGCTGCCTGCTGGATGAGTAACTCAGGAATGGAAAGCAAGAAGGGGAGAAAGAGAATTTTCAAGGGATCTGCTCAAGAATTAATTTATTCATGATGCCAAACCCCATAGTAATCTGTCTTGTACCCATTGTGTTTTTACTCGGTTCAAGTCCATGTGGTACATGGAGCCTAAGTAAACCAGCAGAGCACTCTTGCCCTACCAAGTTCACCACCCTTGGTTTAGGCTGTTGCTTTTTTTGAATGCCTTTTTCCATAGAAGGGACCATAGCATCCACTATCAGAGAAACAACACAATCCACTTTCTCTGGAAGAATATCACAAAGAAAAAGCAAATATAATCCAGAGGCTTCATATATCCCTCTACCAGGATCCACATATTAATCCCTATTAAAAGAACTAAATCTCAGCCAGGAAGCAGCTTCAGCCCCCATCCCACTGCAGCCCACCTGCAAAGGCTGAGCTGGGGCAGGGCAAGGGACAGGGATGGGGCACTGACACTGCTAGAAGTACATACCTAGAAGCAGGCTTTTGCGATGGACAAACCTCGTGGGCAGGGATGCATCTCACTCCTCGCCCACCTCTGTGAGGCCTAATGGAGCATGGCCAAAGGTGAGATGTTATGGAGGCTGCTTTTGCCCTGTTTATACTCTAGCAAACTTCGTTTTCCTTCCTCCTGAGTCATTAAAGCTTTCTTGGTAGCTGTTTTTGGGGTGGGGGGATGGAGGGCTCCCAGCACTTGCAGTGTGATGGTGCATCCTGCTTATGGGAGGGCTCCATGGTGAAGGCAGCACACTTTTCACAACACAGAAACAGGGGCAGCAGAAATTCATTTTATACTGAAGAAGAAATTCTGGGTACCAGAAACTTCAGCTTTACTTTGGCCAAAATTGTTTCTGTAGTTTTGCTGACTCACCTGCATACCACAGGATTCACAGTAGTACTGGTGCCTGGGGCTGCCAGCAACACAAATCTTCCAATGACAGAAGTTGCCTCCCAGCGTAGAAAGCTAGTATTTCTTCTGTTTAAAACACTATGTGACCTCTTTTAATAGTTTTATTTCCATTGCCTTTGCCTTCTCTGAGTGCCTTCAACACAGGATGGCAAACAAAGGCACCAGTTTCCTTATAACAGGGTGTTGTGCTGACAATATGTTGTATTTATCTCCAGGCTTCACTGGGGTGCTTTGGGGAATGACGCCATACTGTGCTTGCTTTCTTTACTTTTAACAGAGTTTGAGCGTGATCAGTGTCTGTTACTCCTCTCTCAATCTGTTTTCTTTACTTCAGAATGTACAGTCCTCTTTTTACATTTCTTTTTTTTTTTTTCATTTGTCTCAAGGTAAAAAAATCCATGGATTTGGGAAGCATGAGGTCCTTTTTTGAGCAGTTTTGAGAGGTGAGTATGACATAAATAAAATAATTACTTTCACAAGTCAAATAGGCTCAATTTTGGCTGATTACTTTTTTGAAGCTACATTTCAATACAGCTCTGATCAGATCAACCATTTTCCATAGCGGTGTGTGTTATTTTAAGCTTATAATTACCATGGGACTTGATTTCATTTGGAACTCATTAATAATCAGTTTAATTCCCTTTCATTAGAAATCTCTTATTGGAGTAACCACTTGTTGTGACAATTCCCATGAAGTCACCATCTTTGTATATACCCAGCTGGTGACGATGAAATAATATGTAACGTTATATTAAACTAATATTCCCCAAAATAATCAAATGCCTTAATATATTCCATGAATAATTAATAGAAGATTATAAAGATGAAAGGTACAAATAGATAATTTTCTTGATTATCAGAATTCCCCTTTTTTGGTGTGGCACAGTAGAGGGATTTTATATTGCATATATATATATATATATATATATATATATATATATATGCATCTTTCTCTGCATAATGTATTTTTTTGCCATGTATAATGGAACTCACAACATAAAACATTGACATGTAGCTAGTGAAGACAGCGTCCTCTCCAACAATAACACAGTGGTTTGGCGGTTCATCATGTCCAAAGAGAAGATTTTGTAACCAAAAACATGGAAAGCCTGTGAAAGAGAGGGTTAATAAAAAAAAAAAAGAGCTCTTTCTTCTTTGAGCAGGGACTGCAATCTTCTCTGTTTTTCTCTAAACTTTCACTGAGCAAACATATTTGTATCTTGACCCTCTTCACAAGTTAGTGTTTTTGTAGAAATACTTGTACCAGGCTAACAAAGCTGTGCACAAGTATTCATGCTGCTCTCAAGGGGTGTCAGTATGTCACATCTCCCTGAACAATAACAGGCTGTAGAGCAGGAAGAAATTTTAAACAGCTTTGAAATAACATGGAATAATTCGGAGATGTTTTGCGTCTCTTCCATGTGTATAACTACTCCACTATGTGCCAGAAAACTAACACAATAGTTCTGGCTAAATTTGCTGAGACTAAGAATTAAGAAAGAGCCTTTTCTGTGTCCACACTTCTGCTGATAACTTTAGAATTCTCTTCTGGAAGATGAAAAGTGTAGTCAGCTAAAGCTGGGTCTGAAAGCAAATCCCCTTATTTGAAGGAGGATGAGGACAGAAATAAGGACATGTCCTATGAGCAATTAATTGCCTGTTTTGCTGTTCAGCCTTGTTCTTACATCAAAGATGTAAGAACATCTCAGGGCAAAAGTTTCTCTCATTTCTTCTAGATCTGTGGCTGGATGCAATAGGAGGCTGCCATTCCTGTTGTCTTTAAATGTTGGCTTGATCCATGGAAAAGTAATATCTGCTGCACCATCGGCTGTGCCAAAGTGGCAACGACTCTGTGCCAGGCAAAGGGCTGCAACTCATCTGCCCAAATGTAGTGTGCACGGTTCTCTGCAAATTGGTCATCTAAACCACTCTTTGGCCCATGGCAATGAGTCTTCTCTTTCTGAAGGGGGCATTTTTACTCAGTTCGTCTCAAGTAACCAGAAGTACCAGTTTCTCTCTATGTACCATAGTGAAAACCTAGTTGATACCTTGGGTGTCACAGCTGGCCCATGGGAAGTACTGCCAGGAGAAGTCACTCCATCCCCGATGACAGCGCCCTGTGATCTCCTTTTGGTTTTCAGCATAAGGAGACAAAGCTCCTGATAAAGCAAAGAGTTTCCTTAAACTGTTTTTTTCAGATGCATTGTGAGGAAAGAGACCTTCATCCTCTTAATGAGCAAATGTGTTCAAAGTAAACGCACTCCTTGAAGGGCATTAATGCTTTCATCACCACTGGCTAATGAGCCTGAACTTGCACCTTGTACTAGATACTAATCAGATTCCTCTTTCTGTACTCTCTAAAGCAGCGCAATTTGGGCTGCCAGCAGGCAGTGATGCTGTTTAAAAATAACTGCACATGGATGTTCTCATTCAATATTTCTGCCACAGAACTTGGTAAAGGTCTAGTCCCAGCCAAGACTGGGGCCCATTTTAATATGCACTGCATTCTTAATTTCTTTTAAAGTTTATTATTAACTTATTCTGTTTACAAAATCAAATAACAAGACCTTTAATTGAAGAGTAACTACTTCTTGTATAATGCAGTTTGATTTTTTCCCTCACAATTTCAGATTACTTTAGATGTTGAGTTTTTTTAATCATTTGCATAATCTACAACACTTTCAGGACTTTCTTACTTTGCATAAATCAATTTCGTTTCTTATTCACTTCATCACTTTCAAGGGGATTCTTTTCTGCTTTACTGGACTTAAATTAATCCTCCGGAGGAAGCAGTGTCATGACACGGCCAGCATCAAAATCTGCATAATTAAAGCATTTTTTTCCATTTAAACTGGCACTCAAGAATATCACTGCTCATTAGCAGACTTTAGATCTTTTATTTCATTTTAAGTGAGAAGGACAAGCATTCTTTCTCTAATATGACTTTCTTGCATAAGAATTTATTCAGAGGTCTTTAAATTTATTGCAGTGCAAGTTAGATGCCTAAATACCTTCGAAAAAAACAGTCTGTGTGATTTGTAGAGTATTAACATTGCTCGCAAGACTATCAAAATTGCCAGGCTTGATCAGAGTGGTGGTCTATCTCATCTGGTTTCTCTCTGGGGTTAAAACTGATCTGAGAAGATGGCTGAATAATGGATGGATGTGGAATCGCTTATGATGAAAGGGGAATTTCTGCCTAATTCTAGCCACTCAGCAGATGGTTTTGCTGATGATGATCCCAGATGAGGCTTAATACGAAATCTGTACTGAAAACTTTTAGCTGACAAGAGTGCTCAGTATAACAGAAATAAAGCTTCAGGAAAAAAAATTTCTTAGGTTGCAAAGAGGTGAGATGAAAAATTTGTGTTAGAAAGAAGTGAGATGAAAAATTTGTGTTACTAGCCTCTTAGGTACTAGCACACAGCTGCAAAGAAGCCACATCTATTTCACTAGAAATCTCCATGGCTATTTAGCCTTCCAGGATAGATGCCCTCACCCTTCTCCACAGTCTGCAGGTTTTACCATTAATAATTCTGTCTTTATCTTTCACAGTTTCAAAAGCAATACCTGTAGGGGAAGAAGAGCGATTCTTGCCCTTGGGCCTGTAGCACAGCTGCAGCTTGAGCTGTAGCCTGGGTCAGCCTCAACACGCAGAGGCTGCCCACTGTTGGCTTGTCTCCATGGCCTTGCTGCAGGCTCCGATACGCCTGTCGTGCATGACTCAGCTCAGGCTTCCCCAGACAACGCTACTGATTTAATGATCGCAGGCAATCTGTCGTCTGCACTGACCTTTTCCATTCTGTCCTGTCACGTTTCCTCGCAAAATACAAGTATTACTGGGTTTGGTCCAGTTGTGAAAAATAGCATTCTCTTTCTTTGTGAATGAAGATTATTTCCTTAAGTTCACTTGCAGCTCTGTTTGCATTTGAATATTTTACAGGATCAGGTAGCAATGACATCTGCTTGCCTTTTGTTAATTTTCCTGAGTTATGAATGAGAAGTTGCTTTTGTCTGCTAAATACGATGATAAAGGGCATTAAAAGTTCAGAAGAAAGTGTCGATGCACCTATTTCTCCAACATAAATGTGTATTTTCCAGTCATTGACTATTTCATTGTCATTGCTATGATGTAGAAGGAACACAATGGAATAAATTGAACACAGGGAGCCTTTGATAAGAAAATGCGCGTTTCAGAAACAACATTGACAGTTATATTTAATTTGGTAACATTTGTGAAAAACTTTTTTTAAATTACTTTTCTAGTTACTATGTATTATTCCAAAATACATGCCTTTGATTTTAGAAATTGTCAGGAGAAACAAATAATTTTCCCAGAATTGTTGAATGTCTTGTTTGACTTACATATTCGGTGCCAAATAAAAAAATCTGTTTATATAAAATTTATTCATGCTAAAACTTGAAAATGATTAAATGCTAGAGAAGTAGAAGACACAGTGATCTTTTTTATTGCAAGACACTTTAAAAACAAAACTTCTGTCTGACAGGTTTCAGGGTATACTCTTCTGTTTAATTTTCCATCAGTCTTCCCTGATCTGCTGCGAAATAAATGAAAGAACAAAGTAAGTGCTTTTGACCCTGGGTCAGCATTATTTTCTAGTTCATTTATCAATGCTTTTCAAATGAGATACCTTGGCTGGTCAGATGTATAACTGAATAGAATTAATTCTTTTGGAGAATGTATCCTATTTATGCCAATATTTTTTGAGAGTTGCATTTGTGAAGGCACTCACATTTTCTGCATTCATGGACAATATGCCTGGAGCTGGGGCAAGAGAAGAGTGGGGATAGTGACAGTCCATCATTTGGACACTGGCAGGGTGAAGAGGGGGAAGCTTCACCCTGTGTTGTTTCAAAGATTATGTTGCAGTTACTGGATAAAATGGCTAGTGCGTGTAAAGGCATGGTGTAACTTGGACCTAAATCTTCCATTTCCTTCGTGACTATGCCAAACCCTTGGCAAGAAGGGTATAGCCATGGTATTGAAAGGCAGGGACCTTGCTCAGCCCTTTGGATCAGTGTTGATAAAGCATACATACATTGCACAGCACTGACCTGTGGATTGAGCCACCTGCCAAAGAGATGTTGCTTTCTGATCAGTATTTTCTTTCTGTCAGCCTCAAGCATCATCCTGCTGATAGTATTATCTCTAAGTACTTCCTCTTCAGGGTGCTGTTTCCTTAGTCCCTAATGTTCTCAAGCCCTGTACAAGGGAGAATAGGGCTGGTGGTTCCTCTACATGTTTGTACTTGAAAATATTGAATTTCGCCAGTTGAGAAATATTTTTCCTTCTACCAGCTCTGGTGTTTTCTGCCAAAAGAAAACTATTTGACCATTTTATGCCATTGTGAACATCAGATCCCTGGACTATGGCTGTGCAACAACAGTATACTGCAAAACAGTAAAAAAAACCTACTGCAAAAAAGTTTTGAGCCTGTTAGAGCTGGAGCTCCCATGGCTGGGATGGAAAGTTCTCTGTCTCCCTGAGGTCAGCTGATCACAGTAGTTGAAAGCCAGAAAAAGTAGCAGTCAACTATGTTAGACTCTAATATTATGGGGTTTTTTTCTATTTGTATTAGGTTTTCAAATAAAAACAGAAAGCATGCTCTTCATCCCAGGAGTTTTCACTCCAATGGGTTGTTAATGAGCTATCAATTACTTATGCAAAAGAAAATACACAAATACAAACACATTACTATTCCGTAGCTGAAGGTTGTCTGTGTTTAAGTGTTGGGGGAATTACCTTCCTCACCTGGGTCACTGGCCCTCCATATATCTTTGTCTGCATTCACTCTATTACACGGTCCAGCATGTAACACTTCAAGCACGATTGTATATCTGAGGATCATGGACTCATGATCTAATCTTATGCAACGTTGGCAGTTCCCTGGGTAAATTGATATGTAGCACTTCTCTGCTATCAAGTAGTCCCACTGTATTATCAATCCTCAAGCCCTCTTGTGAAGCACGCTAGCTGTTAATCTTATTTCTAGAGGCACCGTCTCCTTCTTGACTGCGGATTCTTGAATTACAATGGCTAAAAAGCATTTCTGTCCATTCACAAGAGGACCAGAAGCTAAACTTTCTTCCATCCAGCCTTTGTCATCCACACAGTGAGGACTGATCATTGTCATGAGCTTGACCTTGTAATGAAATCAGTGACCTTGAAGGTGGCATAGGCAATACAAATCCTCTTGTTCACCCCAAGTTTAGAAGCTGTTTGCCTGACTCCTTTGATCAGCTTCCTCATGAATGAGGAGCCCTCAGCAAGACCTGCCTAAATCACTTAAGTTGCTCCCTCCCATATGGCGCAGAGGAAGCATTTGTGTGGCTCAGGAGTATCAGGACACAGTTGCTGAGCTCAGTCCTGGGCTGTTATGGATCCTTTTCTTTCCTTAGTCTCCTCTCTCCTGCATATTCTACTCCCTGTTAACCCTGTAGTTGTACCCAGGGTATCCTCCATCCCGGGGACTAACAGCATCCTACCATTGCCTACCCTGCCCCATCTCCTTCACTGCCACCTGCCAGAGCTCCCCACATCCAGACTGCTTGAGCACAGCAGGATGCAGAGGTGCTGGTAGTGGAAGTGAAAATCAAACAATGTAAAACAGTATAGAAAGTAATGTACAAATGTAAAGAAAGGTAAAAATGTAAAACTGTATAGAAAGAAGATTTTTATCTTAAAAATTCATTGTTTTTTTCCCATTTGTGTGTGCATGCATATTTCTGTGTGTAACTCAACCATGTCAAAGAAGCTTAGCATGTTGGAATTAGCCAGGCTGCTAAGGGTTAAGGTATCTAAGAGATGGGAACATTATGCACTGTTCACAATGTTTAATTTTAACTGCCACGCTAGAGAGAATATTTGATTACATTATCAGTTTATTCTCATTGTATGTTAGTTGTATCTTTTTTTTTTTTTTTAACAGTGCTATTTCTGTGTTAGAAAAGATCTTTTTCCTAATTGGCTGGAAATGGAGGATTTTAATTAGCCAGGCTTTTCATGCAGAGTATTCTAGCTGCTGAAATCCTGGGCCATTATAGGGTTAAATGTCAGTCTATAAGATTAATGACTTCACTGAAAACATTTTATCACAGATACAGAAAATAAATCCCCTTCCCAGAAAGCCACAAACATTGTGTGCCATTAAGGAAGGGAACTGCACAAACCAATAAAACCTGATTGCTCCTGCACCAGCAAACACCAGCAGTATGACAAAAATCATTATAAGATCAAAGTTGCTGAGCTCCTTGGCTAGTGCTGATGCTGTACGGCTGAAATACGAGGTGCGCTGCCTACCCGGGGTGACTTTCTCCATAGACTCTCGGAGACTGTGCCCTCAGCTGGGTTACTCAGCACAGGAAAGGAAGGATATATGCTTTCATGCTGGGTTTATGTGAGTGGGAATATCCATTGCTGCTGCAGCAAGAAAATAGGTGCTGGTTTTTATCCAGAGTTTAAAGCTCAGATTTGGATTCTCAGAGGCTACTGCTGGGATGGACACAATGTGGACTCTAAGCTTCAGAGTCGCAGCCAGACATGTATCAAATTTACAACAGCTCTGAATTAAGCCTTAGGTGTTCTTTTTTTAAATTTCCAATTTCTCCTCTTTCCTTAAAAGTAAAAAAGCTTCCCACCACCCCACCTTTCTCTACGTTTTCTCCTTCCTTATATGATTCAACACATAGCTGGGTGTAACTATAATAAGATGCAGCAAATGATGCACCTGCTGACTGACAGTGGCATCCGCAGAACATGCAGGAGCAAAATGAAGAGAAATCTCTCTTGGAGCACAAACATTTAGCAGTGATGAGAACAGTGCACTGAATTTTGCACAAACATTTGACTGCATGAGTTTTAAGGCTTGCTTGCCCCCAGGTAAGGAAATTAATTTGATGTTTAGATTAGGTTCGTGTCTGCACACTATAAGTATGGATTTACTGGCTTTTTGGCCAGAAATGAAATCAAAGATGCTCAAACCCACAATATTTAAAATGTTCACTTTTCCAGGACTAAATCCTTAAGGTTTTAATTGTTAGACAGCCAAAACCTTGTATTGATGAGGACAGAAAAATAACAGTCTTCTACTCACAGAAAAATGTATCTTGACTGGGTGGGTGACTCCTCTGAAACTGCTTCCTCACTGTGAACTTCTTTTCCTGCTAAGGAAAAGAAGTATATAAAAATAAGTCCTTCAGGGCAAGAACTACATCATCTTACAATACATTTTTAATTTTTCAATGCAAGGCTGCTCTGTAATTTTGCAAAAGCAGTTCTCAGTAGTAGGATCCAGGCTGAGGGGCGTAAATTCCTCATTCTCAAGGAAGGTCCTGTGCACCAATACCATGGACATATACAAAATACCCACCTAATTCAAAAATATTAGGCTTCAAAAACCAAGCACTGAGAGACAATGTGACGGTTATTTGTACAACTTTAATTCAGTCCACTTGCATGACTGTTGTGGCACAGCCTTACACAACCTTTCTCACTTGGTCTCCTGTACTGTGAGGTGCATGGGAGAAGGTAAGGCACTCATTGAGCAGATGGCCAATATTTCATTTTATTTCCCTTTTTCTCCAGTTTGTAGCCCCAGAACTTGTCTATTTTTCAAACCAGTTCTGAATAAACTGGATTTCTCGGATTTGTCTATTTTCCCATGGCCTTTTCTTTAGCCTTATTTTTACTTCTGACTGTTTCAAACACTGGTTTACTTGTACTTTCTTGGAGATACTTCATCCTTTGGTGGATGGAGGATTGAGGCACTGAGAGATCAAAGTCAGGGTCGTGTGTGCCTGACTGAGACACTTGAACCTGCTTTCCCTTGAGCAGCACACACAAGAGCAGTTTAGCTGCTTAGAGCATGGTTCCCATGTATTTCAGCTGCAGGTATTATAATATCTACGATGAAGGAGAAAAGAAAAGGAAGATCCTATAGAAAAAGAGGAATGTCAGATTCTTGATAGTAGGCTTAAGTGACTGGGCTTTGCAACGATGAAGGAGAATAATGCAAAGATGATTCAAGAATAACCGGACTCCAACTGGTACTGCTGCATTATGGAGAGCCTGTAACAGAAGCTCTGCCAGGCATCAGCTACCCGTATGCACAGGGGAGTGCCAGGCTGGGCCATGACAGAGGAATTTAACCTGTCCCAGTGCCATGCACAGTTATTGCTTCCCAAGATCAAAACCTGTGTGAGAAGACTTGCCCCACCATGCAGCCCATGACAGCTGCCTCTTCCTGTCAAGGCTGAAGGTTGTCCTTGGCCATGTCTCACCAACAGGGGATCTGCACTGCAAGGGGTAAAGGAGCAGCATCGCCTTGTGTGGGGAGGGGTCCTGCTGGGACATCCTTGGATCCCAATTCCCCTGTACTCTTCCCTGAAGTAATGAGTTGTAAGAAGGAATTTTCTTTTCATAGAAAGTTACACAAAGGAACTACACAAGTTCTTTTGTTCTGCCTTTGCATCCTAAAATACACAACTCTCTCTCTGATACTGTATGATCTTCAGTTACCATACAAAAATAAATTATTTGCAGGAGAATGAGGGCGAGCTGAAAACTTATTTATCACCCAACCATTATGATGTGGTTGATGATCAAACAACCTGTGAAGCTGAGATAATTTTCTTCATCTTCAAGTAGCCACTGGAAAGCCTCATTACATGCCTGAAGTTGCATTGCTTAGCAACAACATTTCAGAAATTCAAGTTATCAGCATGATCACTAATAAGACGGTAAGCTGCAAAAGAATCCCAAATAAACTAGTTCATTTGCATTTCAAAATAAATGAGAGTAAATGTCAGTTGTGTTCTGGAGTATATGAACTCTTCTTAGCATAGATATATTGCGTTTACTCAAGCATTTGTACAATAGAGGTAAATCTGAAATGTTTCTAAAATTTTATAAATACAGCATATCTGTGGGCTCCAGATATTTTTACTACACTTCAACTGTTAACTTTAGCTAAAGAAGTCTGCTATTAGCAAAACATGCTGTCAAAGTGTGGCACACACAAGAACTATTAGAAGTGTTATTTTCTATGGCAGGACACAAGTATGAATGAAGAAAAAGATATAATGTACAAGATTATGCAATGTACAAGATCCATTTGAAGGACCATTTGATTTATAAAACCATAGTTCCAGAACACTTTCTTAAACTTCACAAATACTCAGAGAAGAAATTTTTTAAATGTCATTTGAAAAACCTTCATGGCCTCTGTGTAAAAATGTAGACACTTAAGAGTGACATTATTCACAAATTCAGAGTGAGTCTGGGAGGTTTCTGTAGCCCTGGATTTCTGATGAAGTGTACAGAAAACAGAGCCATGGGAGTTCTCAATGGAAGTGAAGTGAATGATAGGCCAAGCCTATTGGTGACATGTCACCTTTCTCCCCTGATCATAGTATTGAGCTGACCAGCAACCAAGAACAAAAGTACCTATCAGTGACTATGAAGCAGTTGTTTTGAACTTGTCCTTATTTTGTCTCCAGAGAATTAATCTTGAAACATTTTCTTCATTCATTCACTCAAAGGAATAGTATGTGGGGGAGAAACCCCACTTATTCCCATTCCTCTGGAGGCAAGTCTCACTCATTTGGAGGGTCGAGAAAAGACATTGTCTTACTCACCTACTTGTAGCTAGTAGGCTTCTTCTCTAGCCAGCATGTGTATAGATATTCAGGCACTTCCAAAGGATGACACATCCCATCAGTGTAAAACCTTCTCTTTGGCTGCAGAGGAAACCTCCTAGTCATCTTTGACAAATTGCTTCAAAATGCACACATTGAACTAGAGGAGATAATTTTTTTTTCTAAGAGCACCACTCGGACAAACAGTCATAGCAGTGAAAGCTCTGAGAGCAGGATGCATATGAATGACCTTAGAAGAGCAATAAGGGTTCAAGGGGAGGTAGGCAGACAGGAAGGGTATCCAGGGGGAAGGTAACCCATGAACCTCACCCAGACCACCACATCAGGATCTTTCAGAGTATCTTTTTCCATAGATTCTTTTGCTTTGTGTAGGACCCAGGACATAGGATGGACAGTATTCACATGATCAACAGTTGAAACTCTTAGTGTTATTTAGTAAACTCTAATCTTTATTCATATTAGGTATGAATTACTAGTTTATTCATTGTGGTTAATCTCAATGATTTTGCAAGCTATCTTTCCAGAGTATTTGTGATATGCAGAGAAAAAGAACTGGATAGTGAGATTTTACTGTTGGGAGACTGAGGCATGGACATATTAATTGGGATGCCTTGTTTCAGAGGTCTAAGAGGTGACTTCTCGGAGCTCTCAGCTCTTTTGTGTTCAGAGCATGGCTCATCTCTGTTATGTCAGCAGCCATGAATTCTCAGCACTTCCCCAGTCAAGTGCCAGGATCTCAAGCTTAGCAGTTGGGGATTATCTGTGAAAAGTTTGCCTTCAGAGTCTTGCCTTTACTTAATTGGATGTGTCAGATAAGCTTAGCAAAAGACAAGGCTACTGACCCTCTCTAGACCACAAGTCTCCTTTCGCATCCTGATGGAGAGATCTTATTCCTTTAGCAGTGCTAAGATCTGTACTTGTACAGCCTGTATTTTTACAATTGCACCTAGGATGAGTTAGCTATGTCCTTCTCCACTTCCTCCCAAGAAAAGAACAAAACCTATCCTTCAGGCTTTCTTTTAGTATTAGTTGTCATCATATAAAGACGAATTCCAAGCCAAGTTTTCTCTAATCTAGAGGTCATTCAGTGGGAGAGCTCTTTTCCCTGGAAGAGAAGAACATGAATCCAAATGACAGGCAAACACATCTGAGGGAGAAAAAGAGAGCATGGCCTTGGAAAAGAGACAGAGGTAAGGTTGTTTGGATACTTCAAGAATATGAAGATGCACAGCTTAGAGGCTATGCTTCTTTCAAAGACTGTTGTCAATACATTCTTTTGTAAAGTACAGAATTATTGGTTTTCTGTAGTATTCAGGCCTTTTCCAACCTAAAGCCCTAGCCTAAAGTTATTTCATCCCGCAAGCAGACATGATTAATTTTATACTTTTTAAGGAAAACAATAAATGCATGTGAAGCGGTATTCCCATTTATTTCAAAGCCTAATGTTGGATATAGTTTGGAAAATGCTATAATTTTGAACACTTTGAAACCTCTTACATTTTGACACCCACACACAACTCTTCTAGCCTACAAAATAAAGTAAGAATGGAAAATAGCTCATTCTAAACTTCAGTCATGTTTAATGCTGAAAATAAAACATGTAGACAACCTTATAATTCTTATAAATAATGATTCTATGGTCCAGAGCAATAAATTTGAAAACTGTGGTTTATGATAATGTAGTCTACAGTGACAGTAGGAAAATAGGTCATCATTTTGAAAAGGAAAGAAGCTATATGTCATATTGAACATGCTAACAGAAAGTTTGAAGTAATTTCAGAGACAGCTAGACCAAGATATTGTTCTTCTGACCCCTGTGTCCCCAAACACAACATGTGAATGAAGAGCTTGTGGTGTCCACCATGCAGGCAGGGTTACTACACGTCCATCTCAAGGCTTGTCATATTTGGTGTTAAGAATCTATCTATCTATATGTCCATATCACAGAACATTGATCTGGATGCCATTGACCAAACCACAGGAGTTTTACTGAAGGAAAACAAAAAGAAGGAAAAAAAAGAAACAAAAGAAATATGTTCAAAGAGCAGAAGTGACTGTTGTTAACTGTGTGAAAGGAACTGCAAGTTCCTGCAAGGTACAATCTACCACAGAGCAGTGATTCGTGTTTTATCTCTATGCAGTTAAACACAGTTACCCCAATAGATCTAATTTTCCAGCTTTTCAGGCAAATAATTAATGCTTTGTTGTCTGGACTTCAACAAAAAACCTGTGGATTACAGAGAAAAGTATTTTCAACCTGTACCTCTCCATTAGTACTAGGTGAAGATGGTCAAGTTTCTGGCAGAATTTGTTTTACATTTGTCTGCAAGTGTCAGTGATATGTTTATCTTTGCAGGTGTAGGGTGTGGGGGGAAGCTCAGTTCCACACAACTAGGGCAGGGTGCTGAGCTTGTGCTTTAATAAATATCTGACACAAATCCTTTTCCAGGATCTGACACAATGCCTTTTCCAGGCCAAGTTTTCTTCATTTAATTTGCTTTCCAAATTTTCATTGTCTGATTCATTGTAGTCTGATGTTTTATTTTTCTTGTGGTAATTGATTTATATGTCTTATCCAGTTTATCATTAAGTTACAAAAGATGGATTCACCAAATCTAATTTTATTATGCTTTTACTTTTTGCACTTCCACACTCTCTAAAGTAGCTACTTTTCAGCAGATAAAAACCTCCTCAGACTTTTCCTTGATCTCAGTCTTGTCTATCTTTACCCAGCATTCCTGAAAGTGCCCTGCTTGTTCAGTATCTCAGGAATAGTCTGATAACTGCATAAACCACAGTAATTGGCCTTCAACGGCCAATTTAAGAAGTTCGGTGAAAGTCTTGTGTTTCAACACTAATTTTGAAATAAAAAGGTTAATGGCAAAGTCAACTAGGAGCCATTTGTTGCAAAAGTAAGTAAACTGAGTTGTCTTTAGTTGACAAATAGATGCCTACAAAAGGTCCAATAATAAATTTGGATCATAAAAAATGTACTTGAAACATTGAAAAGGACACTTCTGACCAGAAAAGAAGGATCTCTGCTCACCAGCAGTGGATATCTAAAGGCTAGTTGTCTCAGTCGATTCTTGATGCTTATCTTGTATACAGCCCTGAGCAAAGAGCACTTCCAGAGGGGGCTTTTCACTGCCCTAGTCTCAGACATTTTTTTGTTCTGTTGCAACAGTGCCTGTGCTCCTCCTTGAAATGAAATGACTGACGTCTGTTCCATCATTCTATTAGCTCCTTCTGTAAAAGATTTATAGTAGGAACCCGAAGATATTCTTGCAAAGCTCATCTGGCAGGAATTTCCAGTGAAAAACTTTATAGAGGTAATATTGCTGAAAAGAGAGGCCCATCACACAGTGGGATTGTGCTATGCCTGAGTCATGGTCTTGGTTATCCCTGAGGGTACTGGTGGATGAAAGGCTGGACGTGACCTGGCAATGTGCACTCACATTTCCTCCAACAAGGAAAGCAGGCAGGTTCACTGGTCTTTTATAATGGGAAAACCCAAAGGAGGAAGGAGCTGGAGGAAAGAAATCATTGAGAGAAAACCTGTCAGAGACTTTTATATTCTCTCAGTCTAGCAGCGGGAAGGAAACAGGACTGAAATAAGTCTGGGAATTTCCTAACCCCAGGCAGTAACAGCAGCCTACTTGCCTTTATGGTTTTATAGATATATATAGTATTTTTCACAGTTGCAATGTGAACATTCTGAGATTTCAGATTTTCTAGTATCTGGCCTTCAGATATTCTGTAGGAGCAGAATTGACTCCAACTTTTATTACTTCAGATTTACTTCGGTCTATTTAAAAGTTAGACTATAGAAATTTCTTTTGGTACAATATACAGTAGTACCTGGATGCCACAGCAGTATCTTAAAAATAAGTATTTACTCCTTTACAACAACATCATCTCAGTTAGATTTGCAATGTGTATACTTATGAAAGGAACTGGGCAGCTGAGCCGGATATAAAAATCTGACTGGGTTTGGAGGAAGTTGTTATCAATGCCAAAAGAGCTTAACAGAGAATTACCTCATATTTTCTTTAAAAACTATACTAGGCTAATCTATGGCTGACCTGAACATGACTGCTAAAGAGCGCAAGCTGCTAATATTTTTCATTTTGACTGTTTTCTCGTGGCTATCTTGTGGTCTGACTAATAGGACCCCAAGGGATTTTGGTGTTACCGCATGGATTTCGCACACACTCTATGGTATAGGTTTGATTTTTTCCAAAGTGCAGGTGGCTTTAGTTGTTAATCTCTGCAAATTTCACTGACCTCTCATACATACACAGTTCTCTCCTTAAGAGTTGTTTAAATTTGCCTCCTCTGACTTCCTCTTGCAGCAATTGAAAGATGTTTAGGCTGTTCTGGAAACTGACTTTTACAGGTGGGCGTAATCCCAAGAAAATAAGAATCTCTTCCTTGTTTCCCTGTGTTTTTCCCAGGGAAGGCAGTTTTCTGACCAGTGAGAAAATAAAGGGTGTGGGGGGATGGGGTGTAGGGCGCAAAACTACTTCAGAAAATGTCATTTAATGTTCTAGTTCCGAATTCAGCAGTTGGTATCTTCTTGTTTTGCACCTTATTCTGTTTCTGTCTCAAATAAACTATACTTTTTCTTTATCTTGGAGTCATCACTCCATATTGTTGAAGATTAAAATTCACTGTTTCTGGATCATTTCTAGACAGATTTTGGGGGAGGTGGTTGGGAGTGGGGGGGGTATGCTGCCTTTTCTCCTGAGAAGACATTTTAAGCCATTTGCTACAAAATTATTATTCGGGTAGCTCCCCAGGAGCAATACCTATCCTTCCATACTCCTCAGGCATAGATAATTCTTTTATTATTTCACATGGGAGACTCTTGAGCTCCATCTTCTGGAAAATCTGTGACAAACTTTTTTTTCCGTGCTGGTTCCCGTGAAATCTCGGCGAGTTTGGGGCAGTGGACAGCGTAACCTGGCAGAGCACGGCAGGGCAGATGTGCCCAGGCTGCCACCCAAGGCAAACATCCACTTTGCACTCCCTTTTCTCACGTTCTCGAAGGAGAATCAAAGCTTCAGCAAGGCATTTGGAAAATACAGGTACAGCTTCAAGGCAGGTGCCACCCAATAGATCGCTTGGGCAAAAAGCCCTTGTGATTATTTTGATATTGTGTGTCATAGCTGGGTGGAAATAACCTTGCAGACCCATTGCTCTCTGTTTGAACACTGGCATGAACAAGCTTCCCCAAACCAAATGTGAGACTGCATAAATACCTTTAATTGCATTTTTCAGCCTGTTGGATGTTTTCTGTGTTTTGGCTCCGTTGAGGTGCAGGTGATTTAAACATGCCTGGCCAGCACTGACAGGCTGTTTCTCTTTGTTACAGGAGAGGCTGAATCAACACTTCCCATTATACTCTTACCTTGATCTCCCTTACTCAGCAACCCGACTTTTTGTGCTGATTTCAAAGCCACACCATCAATTTTAAGAATTTTCTTTTGTTTCTTCTGGACCACTTCCCCCAGACCAGATTAAATGCAGCCTGCCTCCAACTTTGCCCTGAAATACTGCACAGATGAGCAATCCAGACTGAAATGCTGGCACTGGCTTTGCCACAGCCTACTGCCTCAGGGACCACTGTACCATCAACCCTGAGCCAGAGGGAAGGAGGGGGGAAACGGTCTTTAGTGAATTCTGAAGGTGCTTTAGTGCCAGCTGGTTGCTAAAATTGTTTTCGCTGATTCTGTCCCAGAGAGGAACATTGGAGCAGGACTGTCCTCCTCATGCATGCAAGGTCCAGCACATGCCGAGGTACAGAATCATCCCCCATGGATTCCTAGGCATTTGAGCACTTTTTCTCCGTGGCACTGAGTATTTAGATGTCTCTTGCCCCATGTGCACTCCATAGGGCCACAGTTGAAGTACTGCATGGGAGCACAGAAGAAGCAGTGCGGGCAGTGCTGGGCCTGATAGGGAGTGAGAAGAACCAGGAGATTTGTAGAAAACTTTTTGTGGTCTTCAGCAAGACACTCAGTGCTCCCCTTGGGGCATGCTTGGAGAAACACATTTTCATTACTATAATGAAGTACTAAAAAACCTGAAACAGGCACAGAAGTACTAAAAAACCAGAAGTACTAAAAAACCTGAAACAGGCACATCAAAAAGAGTTGGCTACTGCCCAGAAGCACAGGAGGAAAGTCGGATATAATATGAGCATCTGTAAGTGGAGAAATGTTGCATCCTTACTAGGATAAACAGGGTTGTTTAAGGCCATTTATAAAAAGGGAAATTTTTACTTTAAATACTTGGTTTTCATAGGGGCTGGGAATCAGGAGGGAAATCTAATGCCAGTAAAAGAAATATGAATCAAAAATTCCACTGAATCCAAGGCAGATTTAAGTTACTGTGGATGTCATGTGGTCCAATCTCCTATTCAAATCAGAGACAACTTCAAAGTTACATAGGGGTCTCAAGGTTGCTTGGGACCTTGTCCAGTGAAGTGTAGCAAATCTTCAGGGTTAGAGAGACTGCACCCTGCCTGGTCCCTGGTTCCAGCATGTGATGCACTCACTGAGACTCATTGAGACTTCTGTTTTCTCATTTTTCCTACATGTGAGTGAAGAGTCCCTTGCTGTAGCTTGTGATTGTTGTCTCTGATCCTATCACTATACCTCTCTGAGAAGTCTATGTCTTCTCCATGGCACACTACTATCTTGTAACCTCATTTCAGAAAGCGCCATTTATTCAGAGGAAAGAAGTGGAGAAGTCACAGCAGGTAGGATAAAAACTGTACTGCCATCTTGAAATGTTTTGTTTTCTTTGTGTAATTATGAAAAAAAAAAAAAAAAAAAGAAGGGGGGGGAACAAAAATGAAACAAAGCAGTGCTTTCACTGCCTGAATGTAAACAACAGTAAAACTTAAGTTTATTGTCAACCTCAGATTAGTTCAGTGCTTCTGCTTTCAACAACACCATTACAATATTATTGTGAAGATAACTCTATTTCCACTCATCATCCTGGGGGGACTAAAGCTCTTCTGGTACAGGGTGCTAACACTTGATCTGACACTAGAAAATCCTCTTGCATCACCATGACTTAAACCCTTCATGAACACACATGACTTCCAGGAAGGTCACACATGACTTCCAGGGTCCCCCTTGTTAGAATGCATATAATTTAGAATAGATGCCCACTGTATTTACATTAGGTGTGTTATTCTGATTTTATGCGATCAAGTTGTCTTATGACAAGTATTTGCAGAATAGAAGAGAAATATCTGGAGTTATGTCTGAAAGTTAAAATGAAGGGAGGTTTTTTGAAAAGAGTTCATTGACTTCATGGATACAAAAATCCTGTACTCAAAAAGTACTGGATACGCCTGCAAAATATTTAACCCATTTGGACACATAATCTGTGCATTGCAAACATTACAAGATTTTCCTCTCAGAGAAGGGAAGGAAAAGAGAAAAGGGAAGTGGGTCTTTGCAAAAGTACCGTCATACTTAGTGGTTCCTGACAAGAAGCTATTGAAGGTTCTAGGCCCTAACAAGACAGAGAAAATCAAGTTCATCTGAGAAGTGAGACACAAAACACATTCCCTCTTTTCAATTAACAAATTGCAAGGATTAAATTTTCCTTCCTCCCAACTTTTGGCAACATTACCTCAAATTAGGAGCAGCTAAGCTAATCAAGTTCTGCACAAGTTCTTCTTGGTCCCCCAAGGCATTCTCTAATGCTCCCCTACCCACAGGACAAGCTGCAAGTGCGGGGTGCCTGGGCAGGGGAGTGCAGTGTGGTGCTGGAGAAGAAGGGCATCCTTTCTAGACATGCTCGAACTATGAGTCTGGTGTCCTGCTTCACTTTTTGTCTTTTGGACTCTTAGTATTGGCTAAGTATTCATGTGTAACCACAGCATATGTGCCTGAAAGCACAGCCCTACCATAAATGTTATTAACAAAATGTTCTTATTTTCCCAGTACCCCCAGGATGACGGGATAAGTGAAGTCCTGGACCAAACATTTATTAAAGGAAGGGATGTGAGTCCTCTTCCCCTCTCTGTAAGGTACCCAGCAGAGGGTGCAGTCCTCTGCCCTACATGCAGCTGCATAGCAAGATAATGCAAGAAGGACATGGTCCTGCTGGAGCAGGTCCAGAGGAGGGACATGAAGTTATTCAGAGGGCTGGAGCACGTCTATTATGAAGACCGGCTGGGAGAGTTGGGGTTGTTTAGCCTGGAGAGGAGGCTCCAGGGTGACCTTACAGTAGCCTTCCAGTACCTAAAGGGGGCTTATAAGAGAGCTGTAAAGGGACTTTTTACAAGGGCATGTAGTGACAGGACAAGGGGAGCGGTCTTAAACTGAAAGAGCATAGATCTAGATTAGATATTAGAAAGAAATGTGAGGGTGGTGAGACACTGACACAAGTTGCCCAGAGAAGTTGTGGATGCCCCATCCCTAGAAGTGTGCAAGGATGGGGCTTTGAGCAATCTGCTTTAGTGGAAGGTGTCTGTCCCCATCCCAGGGGTGTTGGAACTGGATGATCTTTAAAAGTACCTTCCAACCCAAACCGTTCTGTGATTTCATGATTAGATTCCTTTATTAAAATAATAGTGGTCTCCCAAATAAAGCAGAAGTTTTCTTTTTCCTTCTAAAAGGTACACTGTTGCTCAAGAACTCAGGGAATGATGACTGATTAGAGGTGGTTGGGAGTAGTGCTGAGAAGGGCTGTGGCCCTGGGGTGAGGAGAAATGGCTGCAGAGGAAGCCAGCTCTGGTAGAAGCAGTGGGGCCAGGGGCGGGCAAATTTGGGAAGATGGAGATTGTCTTCTGTGGCCTGCCCTGAAGGAATCATGGCTCCCGTGTTCCCCTGTGGTAGTGGGACAGCCTCAGGCAGAGGGCAGGCTGGGAAAGGCCTGCTCACAGCTCCTCTGAAGGATTGCCTGTCTCCTACAGTAGCTCTGGGATTCTGTAATGAAGACCAGGGGAATTTTCACCACTCTGTGTTGTCTTTCCCAAGCCATCCACAGTCTACAAGGTAATTTGGGCCCTGCCTGCTCTCCCTGCACAAAAGGCAAGATGAAACCCATAGCTGAGTGCTGCCAGCATCATCCTTCTCACCACTTTCCTCTCTCCTGCTACAAAGTGGTGCCTGCTGAGGGTCCAGGTATCCCTATCCAAGGCTTTCCTACCCAGGGCTTCCCTCCTCACCACACTTCACACAGTGTTTCAGATGTGTCAGGAGGAAATGTGCTGTTTGTTGTAGTAAAGCAGCCAGGAGTACAGATTTTTGTAGTCTTTGAGGTGGTTTTAATTAATTTCCATTACTTTCTCACAGCAGAGGCAGGATTGCTTCCCTTGTGGACACAGAGGTTTTCTGCCTGTGTGGCCTTGAACACTTCTAAAACCAAGCATTTTGGCAAGGAGAAGGTGAAGAACACATTTTCTTTTCCCCACAGCAAAAATCCACCAGTGTTTGCTTTTCCAGAAGCAAATATATCCCAAATAAGAGAGGATTTTAAAACTTAAAAAATTGGAAAGGAAGGCTTCTTGCCTTTTCAGTCCTAGTACACAGGAATATTCCCTGGTAGTGATGAATAAAGTCCACATGAAGTTTCAGCCAGCAGTTTCGGTAAAATTTCTTCACCCAAATCTTAGTGGTGGAAACCACTCCTGCTTAACCCTGAGTCAGAAGTCTGGAGGGTCAGGAACAATAAAAAAAAAAAATCTAGGCAGGGATTAATTATTTTTATAAGGAAGATCACAAACATATGTTGCTCTCTCTGATTTTTTTTTTTTTTTGAGAATAAGTTTAAGAAAAAAGTGAAAAAACTGCAATGTAAATGAAACCTCCTTTATACATTGTTTGTGGCTTTGCTGCCCTGGAGTGCCTTGGAAATTGCCCTGCAGTGGTGATCCCATCCCCTAACACGTGTTTATTTCAGCAATTACGCTAAGTATGTACAAGTTGTCTTCCTAGCTTTGGAGTGCTGTTGCTCAAAGGCAGTATCTCTTTTGCCTACTCATCTCTTTCAATCTCTATCTTTGCTTGCATTACCTATAGAGTTTTTCTCTTTTCTGCTTTGCTAGTTTTTGCATTAAATTAAAGTAGCGTGCATGCTTTCCATTGCATATATCATTTCAAACAGAAATTTTCAATCAATTTTGTATATCCTAAGTACATTTGAAAAGAAGCATCTTGCCTGAAATCCCATTTTTTGTAACATTCAGAAGCAACATCAGCAGTCAGCTACAATCCTTTTAATTACTTTTTCTTTGATTAAGACAAATTTATTTCCCAGAGTTATGCGTTTGCACAAAAATACAAAATACAGAAAAATGCTAAATCAACAAAATGACACTAGTTTTGAAAATTACCCTGACTGCAAATATTTATTACTTGAACATCTGTCAGAGCTGTAAGTCCTAGAAACATTTATACTAAGTTTTTTGTTAATGTAGATGGAAGGAATGGTGAGAAAGGGAGCTTAGAGGCAAAATTATACAGCATAAGAAATACAATCTAATTGTCTAAGGTACATGGATATTAATTTTGTCTCCCGCTCTCTCCTAAATAACGCTCAAGGCTTCCTCTGTTGCTGGTTTTTTTAAGCTTTCTTCCTCTGTTACCTCAGTTCAAGAGGTTCAAGTGGAAGAGATGCTGACAAATTTCTGAACATAATTTCAAATAGAGATAAAATGGATTTTTTTTTTCCAGTGGAGCCCAGATAGCAGACAAACTCAATATTACTTTTTCTATGAAAAATTCCACATCTTATCAAAATTCAAGAAGGTGTGTGCACACCTGGGAAACAGCTGTTGAAGGAGCCAGTCTGTATCCACTCATCCCAAATGATCCACCTGTTATCCAGCTGACACCCTTCTCTTATAGTGCAAACTTTAATTTCAATCCCTATGGTGAAAATAACAGATTACTAAAGAGCTTTCAGCTCATGTTGGGAATGCAATGTGCTCTCAACAAACATCTTGAAAAAAAGGCATTAACTGAATGGTTAGTCACTGAGGATAGGATTGTCCTAATGGAATAAAATACTCAAAAGGCCTTCAGGATGTTACCATCTCTGCAAGCTACAGCTTGAGATGCTCTTCTGGCCCTTGAGGGGCAGAGCATGTCAGCACCACATGCCAAGTCTTTCAAGACAAATGTTTAATAGGCTTAAGGAGACATCTAGGTTTGCTACAATAAGAACCTAAGGATGGCCCTGCTGGGTCAAACCCAAGATCAGCCAGCATGTTGCCGCTGGCAATGGCCTGCAGTAGCTGACTAGGGAAGAGTGTAAGACCTGGGTGACAGTATATGGTACTCTTCCAGCCTCTGCTTGTATTCACCCAAGTTAGAGGTGTTTTCTTTGCATTTGGCAGGTCTCAACAGATTTTTCTTCTGTAATATTCCTTCTTTAGACTCCTAGTTTGGCTTTTTTGGTGCTCTCTCTGTCCTACCTACTCTGGTGACAGGTTTGTAATGCACCACCAGGTCTGCCTGCGTCAGTATGAGTATTTCTGAGAGGGTACAGAGAAAAAACAGACTGCTCCTGTGGAACAACTTCTGAATAGCCACCTGAAGGATGATTCTGAGCATTGTGCTGCAAGTAGGCAGATTGGTGTGGCAAAATCACCAACACCTAGATGCAATGCACTAGAAAAAACATCCTAAGAACAACTTATATTTTTGATCAGAAGTTGAAGGCATGTTTTAAATTTCACAACAACCTTAGGCCAGGTAAGGAAGACCAAGAACGGCCAAGCTGAGGCACAGTAAGGTCAACAGAATTGCCTTTTTCTGTGTGACTCAGAGGCAAAAGGGGACTAGGAAACTGCTGTACTCTAACCACAGTACACATGCCCAGCTAGGGTATAAGGCATCACTATAAAAACAAAAGTCATCTTCTTTGGCATCTGAGTACCAATAGGTTTTTTTTGTGAAAGTATGCTTTTGAGGGCTGAAAGCCACTTTTGACTAGGAAGAGTTTTTCCAGTATGAAGAAGGAGCACATGGCCAGTTTTCACAGCTTCGTTTTTCTGTAGGAAGAGTAGTCAAGAATTTCTAACACTGTGTTTGCAATAGGGTACACCAAGACAATAGTCTTCATCCTCCTTTATACCCACAGTAGCTCTTTGATTTTATCAGTGTTGATTTATAATGTTAGAAATTCTAGTGTTAAAACCAGGAATATCAGACATTACCCAAGGCTCCTTACAGACCCATCATATTCTCCATGGCTTTGAAATTTGCTACAATTAGGTAATCTTTTATTTTTTCCCCTGTATTTTACTATTGCAACTCATCATTGACCAAAACTGTTCAAGTGATCTTGGCTGAGTACTAAATCATAGGACCTGTTGTAGCGGGATCCAAAGCTGGCAGCAACTTGGAGAAAGAAACTTACCCAAAGCACTCTGATGCTTGTTGTTGCAGGTTTGCTGTTGGTCTGGGCAGCATAAAGATACTGTGTTAAGGACAGCCAAGGTTCTACACAAATTTTTCAAAAATGGTCAGGAATGCTGACTGTCCCGAAAGACCTGAGTTTCTGGAAGAAGATGCTCACTCTTCTCAAAAAAAATTATATTTATTTCAGGCTGGGTCCCTGAGAGCATTAGTGGGTCTTGACAGCTCATTTTTGCAAGTGAGGGTTTTTTTGGATGCCAACTCAGGATTGTGCAGAACACAAAAAATAGTATCACACTCTAGACATGGAAAAACCTTGCCTTTTAGGTTTTTTTCCCACTTTATTTATTTATGGTGGTGGAGTGGGGGTGGGGTGTATTAGATCTGCAGCTTCTCTAGGCCAGCAATTTTTCATTCTTTTGTAATTTAAATTTTTGTTTTATCTCTGAACTTAACACCTTGCTATACCCATCCCCACTCGCAATTGTTTGTTGATAAAAAAAATGTGTTACTGAGCAATTTGCTTTGAACCTGCTCCTTCTTTTTTTCCTTTTAAGTATCACTAACTTTCATTTTTTGCATGTGTGCAGATTCTGCAGCATAGGATGTCCTCCTGTTGCCCTTCTTTCTGGTGTTAAAAAACTTGCTCCATCCCTTTGCAAGTGACTTTCTTCTATCAGCCTGCAAACAACAAAAGAGGCTTTAAGGATAAAAGGAAGAGGAAGCTAGATTCACTTTTTAATAGTCTGGGGACTGGACACTATCCCCTATAACAGTGGAGCTTGACTGCAAAAACCTAGAAATGATTGAATTAAGCTCACGCATGTAATATCTTGTTCCCACAGGACAGCCCCAGGTGGAATTTAATCACTGGTCTTTTGCTAAAAAGATATATTAAAAAAAACCCAAACATGATCTGCAATCAATATGATAATATTCTTTCCTTTTCTTGCTTTCCACTTTGCTGCTTTCAGTCTGACAATACCATAACCTTCAGAGTCACCTCTGCAGAGATCCTGCTCCCTCTGGAGCAGCAGTGGATGCTCTGCAGCCATTTGCTTATTCTCTGAGGTCAGATAACAAAAGTTTCACATCTGAACATTTGTATCTTCTGGTTTATGCTTTTTCTGGATGGTTTGTGTTTTTTTCTGCAATCTGCAGAGTTTTGTGCCTTGAAAATGGTACAGATTTAATTCAAAGAATTTAATTTTCTCCATATACTGTGACTCGATTTTCAACAGCCTTTCCAGAATTTCCTCTTTTCAGAGAGGTGCTGGTGCCCCCTGTGTTCACATCAACCGCTTCAACATTAGCACTTCTTTATACACAAATCTGTTTCCTTAGAGAGCTGGAGTTTCGCTTAACATATGATGTACTCTAACATACCAAAGCAATTATTCAAAGCAATTTTTTAAACAGAAGCCCAATTGCACAACAATCTATGCTTTGACTCTTCAGACATAATCTTCTTACACTGATAATCAACTCTATTAATGAGAAAATGTTACCACACTGTTTAGAAATATTGCAAATTCTGAGTCAATAAAAGTAGAGCCTTTTTTTCATGTGGAGAACTAGGCTAGACCACTGAAAATAAATATATATTTTTGAAAAGTATTGTTCTAAATACATTAAAGCAGCAGTATTTTTTCAAAGTTGAAATCTGAAGGTGCGGGATGATATGATCATGCTGCAGTATTAATTTCCTGCATAAAAATAAACTGTTTACTACAGATCAGAGAGATCAGATGACATTTAATTGATTCTCAATTCAATAGGTGTAAAGAACAAGATAAACTGACATGATGCCCTGAAGAATAAGATTGTGAACAATTTAAGGTCAGAATAATGTTATGATCGGTCGCTTGAGGGCCTGTTGTCTGGTAATATGTCCTGGCCATGGAGATTTGAGTTACCTGAGCCATCTCTTTTACAACCATAATAAAAATGAATAAGAGTAGGTTATGTCTCCCATTCACTGATTTAATGTCAAAGCTGATGGTATCTGGTGGTGGATGTCTTCCTGTAAAAGTCCTGATGACCTATATTTTCTAGTATTTAGTTGCTTGCAAAACAGTAATTGAAGGCAGAATTGATTCTTTCACATCAGTCAGCAGAATGCTAAGGATTTGAAGAGAAGATGTTCTCCTCAGGTCAAAGCAAGAGCTGATCCTTCAGGACAGGGTAATGCTGGGGCTACGCACACAGGTTTTCCAAATATGCTCGTTCTTTTCTTCTGCATACTTTGTCCAAGCAGAATTTGGGCACTTGTACCATCTGTATAGTTTTTCTGGGCCAGTGACCTCCTCCCTAGAGCTATTGCATAGCAATTCAAGCCAGATACTGTCCCTAGGTGATAGAAACAGGTATGATGCTTCCATGAAACATCACAAACATTTGCTGTGCCTGTGTCTGCAGGCTGCATTAAGCCTCAGGCTTGCAGCCAGGGTTGCATTTCTGGGCCATGCAGAAACCATGCCCACAAAGCGACAGGTGACAGCACTGATACCTCCTGGGAACACAGGGATGATTACTTCCCTAGGCACATGGTGTGCTTTGAGAGATGCCAGGTAGAAAGGTGGCAGACAGAGGCCATCAAACAGATTATGTTGCCCTGGTAGTACTGTGGATGTAGCATGAGGAAATGGGACTCCAGCTCAAAAACATGACAACTCCTTTTTATGTTTCTCCAACAAAAACGTATATGATACCCTTACAGGTATTAATACCAAAGGAAATTCTTAAGATGGTGAAAAATGCAAACAACTATCAAGTTTCATTACAAGCAGACCCATTTCTACTCATTGTACCAAGGTTTGGGATCAGATGTTCAACATCTTTAAGTGTCCAAAGATGCAGGAAGTTGTTGCTGAAAGCAATAGGAACCCACACCAAGTGATTAAAAATTGTGATTACAATGGGCACAGCTATACTGGCAAGCTGCTTAAAAACCAGATGAAGATTGATAAGCCTGGTCCTCATACCTGAAACAACACCACAGTGAGCAAGCAGTTGGTGTTGTGATGGTTCAGATGGACTTTGACAGAGTGTTTGAAGTGGGAGAACTTTGCCTAAACAGCATTTACACCTTCCCAAGAACTGTTTTAGCTGCACACTGCAGGGGGGAAAAGAAAATCTCCTGGAATCACCAAAACATGGAGTTGTACTACATTTCCAGGGCTTTATAAGATGCTCTAACAAAATCAACACATGATATCATATAAAGAAAGGCCTGTGATAAATCAATACCTTAAAACAGCCCGTCTGGTGTTTGGGAGTTCTGCACATTTTGAAACACAGCACATCCTCAGATCTGGCTATTTGCCTCAAACACTTGGGGAGGATCTGTGCTGAGCCTGTTTTGTGCCCTCCATTAGGAGATGCTTGGCTTTTTCAACTGGGGGGTCAAAACCCCACCTGCCAAATGCTGCCAGAGGGCAGCCAGACAGCACAGCTCCAGGGTTGTGCCTGGTGGTGCGGCAGATGAGCCATGGTGAGGAGCTGGTGAGGAGGGGTCGCAGGTAAAGGGCTGGGCTCTCCTGCTGCTCCTGGGGGGGGTGCGCTGTGAAGAGGGCTGAGGAAGGCAGAGGGGTGATGAGTGTGGTGGAGTTGAGCAGCCCTGGTCTGCCTTCAGCTATGGCATCGTGTCCATCCATGCTGTGCTTTGCATCACCTCTGAATGCCGGCACCTGAGACTCACCGTATAACTGTCCTGAAGCCAGGGTAGGTCTCCCATGGGCCCCGTTCCTCTTTTCCCTCCTTAATACACTATGAGAAAGATTTAACTTTATGAATAAAATGTAAGTGACCTAGAGACTTGGATGTTCTCTTTTTACAGATAGTTAAGCTTTTTGCAGTTTAACATGGCTATTTGTGTAATGCATTGGTGGCTTGCCGAGGACTGTATAAGGAGCTTTCTAAAAGCTTGCAGTTACTTTTCAGAGCTGATAGTTTATTTCTTGTGATGCTGTCCTTATATATAACTCTGCCCTGGTAGGTTTACAGCACAGCAGGGCAAATAGCAAGTGCCAGGAAGTAGGGTACAATGCCTTAGGAGCTGAAAGATTTGCTTCTGGTTTATGAATGGGGTTGCAGCTTTGCTGTCCACTGCCGCAGATGTTTACAATTACTTTTAGGAGGCTTTAGGAGGTGTTTCACTGATTATCTAGCTCCTCACTTCAAGAAAAACATTGAGGTGCTGGAGTGTGTCCAGAGAAGGGCAATGAAGCTGGTGAATGGTTGAGATATGAGAGATATGAGGAGCAGCTGAGGGGGCTGGGGGTGTTTAGCCTGGAGAAAAGAAGGCTCAGATGTGACCTTATTGCCCTCTACAACTACCTGAAAGGAGGTTGGAGCAAAGTGGGGGTTGGCCTCTTCTCCCAAGCAACTAGTGACAGGACAAAAGGCAATGGCCTCAAGCTGCACCAGAGGAGGTTCAGGTTGGACATCAGAAAGAATTTTTTTCACAGAAAGGATTGACAAACATTGGAACAGATTGCTGAAGTGGTGGAGTCACCATCCCTGGAAGAGTTGAAGAAATGACCAGATGTAAAACTTAGTGCTGTAGTTTAGTTGGTATGGTGCTGTTCGGTCAAACATTGGACTTAATGATTCTATGTTTCTAATTTAATTTACTTCTAAGTCTACACGTAAAACAATCTGAGGAGCTTGGTACACAAAGGGACTTCCAACTTCCTGGTCCCCTAGAACACCAGCAATTTCACAGACACAAAAAAGAGCAGAAATTAAGAGCAACCTTATTCCAGGTTTGTGGTCACTTAGCATACTGCCAGCAGAGGTTTGGTCAAGATCTCTGAATGTACATGCAAAACTCTCATGCAGAAAGCTGCTGTCTCTTGTACCTGCAGGTCTCTACAACCTTTTTCACATACTGCACTGGCTTGTGCGCAATGCAAACAGTTGAAACCATTGTTCCCATCTCTGTACATGCCTGTGAAGGCAAAAGACCTTGTAAGCAGTCTCAACCACAAGTATTGCTTCAGCTGCATGAAAAATGGGTTAATTTGACCTGGTCATAATAAAAACATAGGATAAATTTGATAAACACAATCTTAGCGGATTGGGATTTAAATGTCACCAGCAGTAAAATGAGGGAGAGCAGGAAGCAACAAAACTCAGCAGTATTAAACTCATTATAGTGCACAACTGTTGTGCTATTAATGAGATTGTTTTGCACACATACAATGTATGCAATGCAGATGAGCTGCTGTCAGTATAATCAGCTTTATCTTTTTACTCCCATTCCTATGCACTTTTAAATTCATACTGGAAATTATGCATAAATTGAAATTTAATTTTCTTTTCTCTTTCAATTGAAAAGACACCCCCCAAAAAACTCATCTTCCAGCATTGTTGTCACCTCCCACACATTTCATATATTTTAAAGATTCATTATGAATAAAACCACACACTCACATTCAAAGTAAGACTTTTTATTTATTTGGGGAAAAAAGAAAAGCTTCTTAATGAGGGTAGGTTTCTTGGGTGGGAGAACTTGAAAGCCTTACTAGTGAGGGCTGCAGCTGCAGTACCACAAGATGGGAACCTGTTGTGTGGAGAGCAGCCTCCTCCCGAGCCTCTGCCTGCATGGGGGACCCTGCAGGATGCTTGTTCTCTTGTCAAAGAGGTTTGAGTCGTGAGAGCAGAAGGGACATGTAGGACCAGGTGGAGGCTTTCTGTGCATGCAGGAAAAGTGGGGTTTTGAAGAGGTGAGGACAAGGTGACAGGTGGTTTTGAGGAAGGGAGGTGTGTCTGGGAGACAAGGCACTGCAGGCACTGCCATGAAGGGCTCCTTGCTGCTGTGCTGGCAGGCACCACCCTGATCAGCCTTCCCCCTGAGGTGGATCAGCCAGGCTCTGTCCAGCTCCTTCCTGGGCACAAGTAGTCAGAGTACTAAGTCAACCCAACATTCAGTGTGTCTGGAATCGCTTTCAGCTGGAGGAAGCTGCAGACCTGCAGAGCAGAGATTGTTGTAGGCAGCCAGCTAAATAAAATGGGGTAGAAGCAAGATAATCGGAAGGTAGTGATCACCAGCAGACATGCTGTTTTATGCCTCCAGAATACACTTGCATAGAGAGGCTCATCAGACTGAACAGGGCTTCAGTAATGAAGCCAAGGGTTAGGAAATGGTCTTGCCATTACTGGATGGGATGGAGTAAAGTCCTGCCAGTCCTGTGCCACCATCCCTGGTGTTGAAGCAATTTGGTGAGCAGTGAGCTGAGCCCACGCCACTCCATCCATCTTCCTCCTGAGCAAAATTTTCCTGCAGTTCTGTATTGCTCATCACCATCTTACTCTGTTTTCTTTCACTGTCACTGAATTATCAAGAATCAGGACCAGCTCAAGTACTTAATTCTGTGTAATACATTGTTATTTCCATAATGCCAATATGACCTCCTGGGGTCCCAATTCCAACAGCGCGACTGCTCTGTCATGATAGAAAGAGGAAGTTTTATTTGTATTTCAAGTTCAAATACTGCAAATTGCAGAATGACTCATGACATCAGTTTAACAAAAACGTCCTTGCATTGCCAGATTTAGAGAGAGGGCCCTGTGGTAATTACATTTTCAGACACCTTTGTTCTTGCAAAAAAATAGTAGGCACCCTACCAACAAAATGGCAACTTTTGCCATTTAGAATATAGAATTATAGAATATAAAGCCTAATGAGAAGCTTTTATCATTGACAGCTGACTCAGAGAGAAATGTTCCATTAAAATTACAACAAACACCTGCAGCCAAGTAGTAAGACAAACGTTTTGTTTCAGTCTATCAGGTACTGGGCTAATGTTCACAGAATCACAGAAACATTTAGGTTGGAAAAGAACCCTGAGATTAAGTCCAGCCTTTGACACATCACTACCTTGTCAACTAGGCCATAGCACGAAGTGCCACATCCAATTTTTTCTTGAACACCTCCAAGGACGGTGACCCTGGGCAGCCTGTCCCAATGCCTAACCACTCCTTCCATGAAGAAATTTCTTCTGATGCCCAACCTGAACCTCGGCCATGCAGCTTGAGGTCATTTCCTCTCGTCCTGTCACTTGTTACCTGGGAGAAGAGACCAACCTCCAACTCATTACACCCTCCTTTCAGGTAGTTGTAGAGAGTGGTAAGGTCTCCTCTGAGGCTTTTTTCTCCAGGCTAAACAACCCCAGCTCTTCATATCACTTACCCTCTAGACCCTTCACCAGCCTTGTTGCCCTTCTCTGGACATGCTCCAGAACCATAAGCCCTTTCTTGTCATGAGGGGCTCAGAACTGGACATAGAACTCAAGGTGTGGCCTCACCAGTATCAAGTATAGGGTAGCAATCACTCTCCTGGTCCTGCTGGCTGCACTATTTCTAATACAAGCCAGAACACCATTGGCCTTCTTGGCCACCTGGGCACACTGCTGGTTCATATTTAGTCAGCTGTCAACCACCATACCCACTTCATAACATAGTTATGAACACAGTTCATAACTGTAGTTCACCACTGTGAACTACACTACAAAACTGTTGTACTAGTCATGTTTAGTTCAATTAAACATTCCCCTAAAAGTGTGTTTTCTATACAAGCAATCCATTAGGGTCTCCTGCTATGTGTGGGGTTTTTTTTTGTTCTTTTTTTTTTTTTTTGGTGGTAGGGAGGGGTGAGGCAGTATTTTTGCAGACCAGGCTGATAGGTGTAGAAAACAGAACTGACTGACTGCACACGATTGGAGAAAATATGCTATTTTAAAGCAGCAAGGCTTGTCAGGGAGATGAAAGAGCCCTAGCTTGTATTTGTACTCAGCCAGTTAGATAGTACAGCAAAAACCTCCAGGCAAACAGTTTCATTAAACATTAATTTGTGAAGCGCTTCAAAGTTAAGGTTGAGGCATGCTTCTCTGTAATACATAATATTATTCATCACCTAAAAAAGTTGTTTTGGATGCAATTAGGGAATAATCCTACAGCTCTCAGCAGTGATTCAACAGAATTCTGGGAGGTCTTGCATCATTTAACACAGACAAACATACAGCAAAGGAAGGGCTTGCAAGTCTCTCTGCCTTTTAATTTGGCAAATCTGAGGGAAAAAAAGTTATGGGGTTTAAAGTGTGGCCTTTCATTCATTTGCTTTAACATTTCAAGCTTATCAAAGTACTTAGCTCCTAGAAGATAGCTAGGAGTTTACACTCATTCACAGTGTGGTGAAAATTGGAAAAATGGTGACCTCCACAGCAACACTAGTTAGGTTTTGCATGGGATAGGCAACAATTCAGCCTTATTCTCCAGTTCCTTCCTCATCCCTGAGCTGAAGCTGCGGGTGTTGCATTAACTGCTTGGGGGAAGCAATAGGAACCTCTTTCCTAAAAGCAGAGCACTGTGGGGGCTGTGACGCCCAAGAGGAAGACAGCATGAAAGCCAGTGTGCTGAAGTAGACCACCTGTCCCCGTGTTCCCAGTGCTCCTCCTGCCACAGGTGCTGGCTGGGGGACACAGTCCAGCTGGCAGTGCAGGACAAAGCCTACCTGCAAGGCAGCTGGCACCTCGGGATCAGCAGACGAGGACTAAAACTTTCTGTGCATACCCTTTGGTTTTATACATATACTTACCTTTATGTGCCAACAAATAAACTTGATTAATAGTGCAACATTATTTCAACTGTAAAGACAAAAAAAGTAATTTTCTTAAACACATAGGACTATTCAAGGCTGTTATGATTTCACACACAAGCTGAATTCATGAAATACACAGGAAATCAAACCAGCAGGTTATATTTTCTGGTCACTTTTGTAAAGTACTTTAGAAAGCACTTAGAGACATGCAAGTGCGTAAGAGTATACTTTCTTCTGAAAAGAATGACCTTTACATTCAACTTGCTTACCAGTCTGCATTCAGTATAGCATGCTATGGTGTACAGTTGCTCTGTGCACGTTCATATAAGAAGTCCTAAAAAGCACTATAGGACTTTCAAGAACTGCTTTGTAGGCCTATTTTCTATAACAGCTGTATTATTGTCCATGTCCCCAAACTCCCTGCTGAAAAGCAACTATTTCAGAATCTCATCTGGCTCCTTCACTAGACCAACTACTGTGCACCACCGGAAGAGAAAAAAAGAAGAGGAAAAATATAGAAATTTGAATCATTTGTTGAGTAGCAGTTACCGTGAATGGGAGCTCTCACTTCCAGTGGGACGACTGAAGATGAATTTTCCACCACACAGTTCTAATATTCTTTGGTATTAAAATGACAAATTAACTGCAAGCCTCTGTTGCTGACTATTAAAAACCAGCTGAGACAGGAGAGCTCAGCACCACCACTGCTCTAGAGGTGGCTCCACTTGGGGCCTTTCGCTGGACTAGGTTCACTAGGTCCATGTCTCTCTTGTACCAAGGAAGCCCAGCACTCCAGAGGTCTCACCAGATCAAAGTAGAAAGGATCAACTCCGTGGACCTGCTAGCAACACTCTTTCTAACACAAGCTGGGAGATTGCCGGTGTTTGTTGTAGGCTGGCTTATGGTCAGCTTGTCACGATTCCCAGTGGGTTTTGAAACCTACCTGAACACTATCCACCCCTTCCATGCTCAGTGCCCACACATCACTCAGATTGCAGAGGCTTCTGCCGCGCCACATCCCCACTTCACCCTGCTCCACAGCACACAGTTGGCAGGAGGCCCAGCACAACTCATGGCTCAGTCCTGACTCAGCAGCAGGGAGAGGAAGCAAGCTTTTTAGTAGAACAAGTTTAGCAAGTTCCCAGGACTATCAAAGAAATATTTTTACAGTAAATGCTTTATTATGAAAGCTTTCATAAGAGCTTCTAATGAATTGGAAGTGATAGATAAAAAAGTTGTCCAGTTCTTACATTACAAAAAGTAATTTAAGAACAAAAAAGAGCACACCATTTGAAGTTCTCTACTTCTCCAGAGTGATGTAGCAACATCAATCAGGCTACATCTCCCCAGCCAAACCTCCAGAAGTATTCATGTATCACCATAGCCTGTAGAAAGATTATAGTCTTTTATTGATTTCTTGTTTTACAGATTCAGCTGTCAATAATAAAGTTCAATAAATTGATTCCCTAATCATAAAAACTCCTTTTACACATTATGTACAGGTACCCAAACAGCATGTTATAGCAATACCATAGACCTTCACACAGAACAAGCTAGGGTGAGGTGCTAACTGCAAGGATGTACATTCAGAGATCAAGTCATGGATATGCACAGTGCATTTGGCACACCTCACTGAAGATTGCCCACACAGGGACAGTAAAATAATCCCAACAAAGTGATAACGGGGATTAGTTCAACTACAGTAATTCCAGGAGGAACACTTAATTCACAATTAAACTAGCCATCAGAAGAGATTTGATTAAGTTGAATCAAATGCAGCTGAACTAATCATTTTAGTTTCATTAAGCAATCCTCTATAGACAAATCCTAGGCCTTAAGATCCGTCTCCAATATTAAACAAATCTCTTTAGCTGAGATATGCAGAAGTTTGAGAACTGAGGGGAACTCAGGTATTAGAAGTATTCTTTGGCAGTTTGACACAAATATAGAAAATACATTACCATCACTTTTGAGGGCTACACTAAGCTTTTCCCATTTTATATCTTTACTGCCAGCACCAGAACTGCTTCAGTGACACAGTAACACTTACATATGGTAAATTAAACACAACCTTACATTTTAATGAAACAAATTCATATTACAGATATATTTCAATACTCCAGATACCCTGCAACAGGCTATCCGCTCCCCACAAAAAAGTTAAACTTAACATTCAGTGAGAAAACTTGCCTATGTCAATGACAGAACCCAGAAAACACACTGCATTGTTGACCTTCTCTGCAATACAGGACCTGGCACACACAAGAGAGCAGTCTGCAAATGTTAGTCTGAGCATTCCAGTTCATATGGAAAGCAATTTGATGCCAAAACCATTAGTTAATTGAATAAACATACCTTTCTTTTTTATAAGATAAAGCAGACCACAGGTCTCCCGTAACTGCAATCTGATCTTGGTGTGATGAAAAACTGCAGCTAAGAGTTTATGCAATCTGCTTTGTAACATTACATCGAGCAACAACAGTTAATATACACCATTTCACAGAGGCAGACATTCATTCAAAATGTGACAATTCCCTTTTAAAAGCAGTTGTTTTCCCTTCCAGTGACATGGCTATCCCAAAGGAGATAAAGCCACTCATTCTGAAGAGGTGGGGGGAGAGGGAAACAGGAAACACTTCCAGAATGAAGCGTCCAACAGTTCTACAGCCTGCAAGGCAAAAGGCTGCAGTATTAGTCTCCAGTAACACAGCTTTAAAGATATTGCTTTGTCCAAATGCTGCCATAAACTTTTAATTTCAAATTACTTCCAACAATAGGAAAGTAACTCAAACAGGGCATTCCAAGATGAAGACCATTTAGCCAATATATTATCTCAGTTTTGAGATATTCTAGTGAAGCTTCACTTCATCTTCCATCTCGTCTGCTGCAGACCTCCATTCAAACTTGTAATGCTCAGTTCACAACAAAACTAATAAAAGGCTTAAGCAGTCTCCCTTGCTGGGTACAGAAGCAGCGAGTCGCATTATCCATGGAAGTTGACCCAGTTCATTTTCAAATCTTTCAGCAAGTGATGCCAGAGCCTTAGCCTGCTTGTTACCTTAAGTGAGCATTTTATGGGGCAAATAGGTATACAAACAATACATAGTACTGTTTATGCTTATTCCCTATGAAAACTGAACTAAGAGATGTTTCACTCAAGACTGTAGGGAATACCTTCATTCAATCTCAAAGAGCGGGAACAAAAAAAAAAGAAGAGAAGATGACTAGTCCTACACAGACTGCCTAACTCACTTACCATAGAAGCTTCCATTCCTTTTTATGGAATCTTCTTAGTATTTCTAGAACTTGACACCTACAACTGGCTTAGTCATCCCAGCCAAGTAGCAGTCTCTATTCTCAGTTAACAAAACCAACTTCTCTGGAATTCACATATTACATAGTAAATATATCCGAAGATAAACCATTAGCTCTGAAATGCCTGACCATGAAGAATTAAGAAGAAACAAAGATGAGAGTTCTTTCTTGGATTTAAGGAACTTCAGGGCATGGAACTCCTATTTATGTTGTCCTGTAGATTTCACAAAACTTAATTCTTGCATGTTCTTTTGGTCACTTGGACATGAAAGTGAGGGTAATTCAGCTTTCAACAGCTTTGTTTACAACTGTCTTTTTTCATACAGGAAATCTACATATTCCCCCTTCCCATAGATTCTGACGCATTCACACAGACTGTCTAGAAAGGTAAGACACTTTATTGAATTTTTTGATAAATTAAGAAAGGACTATGAACCAAACTTATGGGTCACAGGTGCTTGTAAACAGACATCGATTCCTTCCCATAGAAAGCCTGACTCCACGTGCTCAGCCAGAAGTCACTTTCCCCAGCGTTGCTCACAGGCTGCATAGTGATGGAGGGCAGAGAAAAATTCTTCATAGCTGATGTTTAGGTGGGAAGGCAAAGAACTGAGAAAGCAAGATAGAAAAGTTAAAATATGCTTTTATAAACACATTATTTGTGTGACCAGTCAGGAATATCATTAAAGGCAAGCTATTGTCTGAGTAACCTTGTGAAGTTGTTCTCAGCATGGTTATTGTCACTCAACTCTAGTAACTAAACCAGCTGTTAATATCCTGTCACCCTCTAAATTAAAGCCTCCTGAGCACACAGGGCCCTTCAAATTAGTGAGAAAGCTGGAGCTACAAAGGTGTGTCCTGATATTTCAATGCCCTATAAATTCTTTCAGATTTAAGAAGTACAGCAAATCCAGTCAGTTCAGTTATTGCTAAAACTGGAAAGTAATCCAGACGCACAATCATCTTATTTTATCATATTTCCATTATATCTTTACTTTCCCCATTAGAAACCTGTAAGCCACTTGAAATCAACATAAGGAACACTGATCACTGAGACTAGGTGGTGACAGAAGTTATTCCTTAAACCTGAAGCATGAAGCCTGCTGTTGCCTAATCAAGACTAAAAAAACAACAATGAATGGTTGACAGGTTTCATTTAATAACTTCTAAATACCCTCAAATCTATCTCCAGACACTTGTTTAGATAAATCTCCTCTTACAGCTATTTCCATAAGCTAAGTCACATAAACGCTTGTTTAGCTAGATATTATTCCAGCCTGTTTCACAGCATTTGTAAGCAACTCACATGATCTCTGTCAGTCTGATGTGCCATGGAAGGAATCCTAATGTGCTGTCCACAGGACCAAACTTCAAGACTAAATCAGGATCAGGAAATCCATTTGTACCTGTAATAATAAGTTAGGTTTTATTTAATTCACCAGAGGATTTGTTTTAGTTCTAAACCCTAAGGCATTTGCTTTTTTAGTAAACGCTTTTTTCCCCCCCATTCTTTTAAATGAAGCTCCCAAGGACAAGTCAACAATTAAAAGCTGAAGAGGACAGACTGATCTTGAAACATCTGACACAATCAACTGAACAAAAGCTTAGGTGGCCACTGCAGGCCCAGTTGGCCTCTTATTTTTATGCCAGGTAGTTTATAGAGACTTCATTTGGAAGTGACAGGAATAGTTACATTGTTTTGAACAACAGCAAACCTTAACAATGCGGTTTAATCTGATTTGCTCTAGTTTTGTCTTGGCAAACTCTGTTTTAGTAGCATAGAACATGCTGTACCCTGATCCTACCTACTACAGTCCTTAACTACATGGAGCTGCAGTCAAGTAAAAGGACGATTAACACAAAAAAAGCTTAAGGAGATTTCACTGAAGAACAACTTGATATTACAGACCATCAAGGAAACAAGTTGAAAAAAATAATACCCTGCTAGATGACTCATCTCTTTCTCAGTATGGGGCTACACAGAAGTTTTAAAACCAACTTTTACTACAAAATTCAAGCAAACTGTTGCAGCTGACATCCTTCTGGTGAGATGAGTGAGGAAGAACAGGGCAGTATTTTTTTCTTCTCTGTTACTATGTGGACATCATGACCCATTTCAGGGCAGAGCTAGGTAACACTGATGAATTTTATCAGGTGCCCACACTCTTACTACCCATACCTTAAAACCCCAGCCACTGTCATTTCCTTAGTAAAAGTACCCTATTCATCTCTTGAGGCAGAAGATAATCAGTGGCCAAACACTACTGCCTCTGTCTCCCTTCCATATATTTCTGCAGTGCCTAGGCTACTCCAGGCTAAAATTGGAAGTCAGGAAATAGGCTCAGAATGAACAGTATGAGTTCAGCTTTTCCTGTTAATTCTAGCAAGTTGATTAGAGCAACATGTGAAAACCAGTAGAGCACCCCAAGGGGACCCAAGAAGTTAGGTTGTTTATCTTGCACCTACCTAGCTCATATGAAAAGCATTCCAGCAGTCAAAACCCTACTTTGCTATCATGCTGCAATTAGTCATGATTATTGCGTGCTATTTCTTGTCACCCCCTCCATTATTCACCAGTTAGCTGCAAGAGTGCTTATATTGCATAATGACTGCCTCTAGCAGATAAAGTTTAATACTGCCTATTTGCTCCAAACTTCAGGCATTTTCTCTCATTTTTTTCTCATTTGTTTAAAAAACAAACAAACAAAAAATAACACTAAACAAAAGCAGTCAAGAGCCTTTTAAAATTTCCAGTTTAGTTGTAGAGCAGCTTAACTAAGGTCCTATCAGATTTTGCTCCACCCAGGTTTTCAAACTGAAGCTGGAGACTTCAAGAAGTTCACATTCACATTTTCCCTCCCCACTGAATCATCACAATAGTCATCCTTTTACCAGGGGTAAAAGCAAGTGCATTTCTAAGGAAGGATGACATTTACATACAAGTGTCTTGTGCCACAGTCCAATCTTATCTCAAAGTTAAGAAAAGAACTGTAAAGCAAAAGCCACTTATGTGTTCAGAAGCTAGCATGTTAGTGCGAAAGAGCTTTGCAGGGAAGCAGTGAATACTTAGAAGTGGGGACTCTGGAGGAAGTGAACAGCTTTACTCATCAGCTGATTCAGTAGCTGAGTACTCCTCAGCTGGTTCAGCGGCAGGATCTTCAATACTGCAATGGCTTTTCAAACAGGAAAAGACCTTCAGAGAGCCCAGTTAATTCTAACATTTCCTTCTGGTTCCTAGCTGAAGGAAAATGAAAATGCACACTGTAGTATTACTGTCAGAACAGCCTATTAAAAAACAGAGTACGCTGTGCTTCCCACTCTACACCTATTTCTCTAACTAAACATATCAGCACTACATATAATTTACATTTGGAAGCTCCCTCAGAGCTGCTAGAGTTACAGCAGTCTTCAAGTTTAGAACACGCAAGAGAGAAGGATTTGGGAGCAGTCTTTAAAAAAAAAGAGACCAAAAGACTTGCACACTCAAGGGATGGGAATCTGGCAACATCCCTTCTAGGTCAGGAGTTGTGCAAGGGGAACATGAAGGAATTTGTAAAGCTGATAGCACAACTTTTCTCCACATAGATTTTACAGGGCAACTTGAGCAGCCTTAACTGATAGTTATGTTTTTTACTGTAAGGCAGACAGCAAGTAGAGACAATATTACAATGCAGCTGGCACCTACTTTTTTTGAAAACAAGCTGGTTAGCTGAGGCATTGCTCAGAAGAAAGTGCTCTGACACTGCAGAAAACTCAAGCTGTAAGAATTAATTGCATGGCTGGATTAAGAATGAAAAAAGCCATACCATTTTAGGACTAGGCTTCAATAACTGCATCCTAAACATGAACAGAAAGTTTAAAAACTACATTATCAGGTATTTAAATCAAAATGTGAAAGCCCAGAACTTACAGAAGACACCATGAACACAAACCCTAAAAATATAACTACTCGAGTATTGGTTTTCAGAACTCATTCTCAACTTAGATCAGTAACTCACAGATGTTTGCACTTGATACCGTTTCATTAAGGATGCACAAAAACTAAATTTGCCCACAACTAAAATGAAGTTTCACAAACGGCTGCTAAATAAGTCATGAAAGAATACTTCACCTCCAACAATGTCCTAAACATTAAACCAAAGCAAATTAATAAGCAGGACTAGTTATAGATATTATCCTCGGCTATTAGCCACATAGATTAAGCAGCCTGTTTTCAAAGTTTGCAGTTTTGACAGGTTAAAAGTCTAGGAGATTTCTCCTTCTATGCTCAGCTAGCATGCAATACTTCAAAAATAAATATGCTTGTTTTAAGACTGGACCTAATACTTTTAATATATCCAGACACTTACACAGACAGAAGATCCCCCAACAAGTGTTTGAAAAGCTTCAGTTACACATAACTGGCCAAAATAGATAGATGGGTATCAATTGTCACCAGTTCAACGTTTAAGTAGTGACTGTTGTAAAGAAGCAATTATTAATTTCCTTAAATTGCCTTTGGGGTATAACAGGATAGATGTCTTAAGTTACTTCTTAAGGTGCCTTAGTAAATACGTTTAATTATTCTGCTACAGGAGAAGCTCTGATGTAGCATGTTGACAATAGGGACAGAATTCAGGTTGAAGTGTCCAAACTGACACGGAAGTCCGTTCACAGAGCAATTCAGCTGACCATCCACTTGAAAAACAGAAATCACTCTCTACAGACCAATTAATGGAAGCCACACTACAATAATGTGCTCACAGGCATCCAAGTTGAAGTCTGCAACCCAAAACTTGAACCCTGCCAAGCTAATTACAGCTGTAATCGACATGCATTGATCACCAAGGAAAACTGAGCAACTTATTACAGCTCCCTAGTACCACTGGAAAAGTGGACGCTTGCTCGAAACTACTTTTCCCTCATGTGGTATTTAAAGCAGCCCTGCCCTTTTCACAGCTATTACATATAGCCACACACCTCAGCACAGAGTCAGGAACCTGCATGAATTAGTAATGAAGGAAACTAAACTAGTGTGGGTTATACAGCAACAAAAGATCACCAGGTGCTCTCTCATTTGCACTCAGGGTGGTAGTCAGGCAGCAGTAACAGCTTTAATCACTGTAACCAGATCTGGAAAAGACTCTGTGCATACCCACATTTGCAGCACACTAACTTGCAAGAAGTTAATTTTAGTTAGAATAGTCTAATATTAGGTGATACCAGCAGTACTTTTTCAGAAAGCTCATTGCAGAACATACCACAGAGGCTATAAACTCTGAAAAGCCAAGACCCTGCAATTTAGCTTAATGTTTCCTTTTTCTGCTTAAAGAAGCAGTTCAAAAGGGAGTAAACCAGTAAGAAATTTTTAACAGAAGACTGAAAGCCATAATCATAACTTATTCTGATAGACTAAGCATCAAGATGCATACATTCCAAGCAATAAGTATACTACAAATCAAATCTGTTATGGTTGAAGTACTCTTTCCCTATATACCATATTATACTTACTACTTAATAAGTTGTCTAACACATTCACATCCAGGTCTGTGTGTGTTCTTTGCTGCTGTGCTACCAACTGACAGAAGTTCTGAGCAGCTTTTACTATATCTGCTTTTCCATCTTCTGGAGACAGCACCTTCAATGTAGATTGGCATTTTAAAACTGAAAGTACAAAACACAGTTTAAAAGCAGCAGAAATATAATTGTTTTGCATATGCTTTAGATACTCACAGGAGGCAATTGCAAGTAACTTGTAGTTTACTTCAAATATTACAGCTAGCCATAAATAAACCTTATCTATCTTAGAGAACTGGGTAAGAGTTTTCCGGATTTGCTCTATTACTAAAACACAAGCTTAAGGCAACCATTTGGGGCAGTCTTACGAAAAGGGGTTTCTTTAATTCAGCCTTGAAATGGAGAGTTTCCCAGGGAATCTGCATTGGTTCTTACGCTGTCAGGCAAAGCACTGAGAGGAAAGGTGCCTGGATAGTAAACTAAGGGGTAGTAAGCGATGCAGAAAGACCTGCAGTTCAGGGAAAAGAAAAAAGAATAATCTAATTCCTACCTTAAAACAGAAAGGTGTTTTTAACAGCTACTGCGGACATTGATGTGTCACAATGATTAAGCCAGGGCCCTCCCTCAATGTGATCACAGATGTTCCAGCAGCACTTCAAAATTGATGCAAGAGTTACAATGTTGATCTAAGATTGCTACAGAGAAGCTAGGAACCAGATAATAGTCCAGAATTCACCTATTTATCAGTAATAATGGCTGCAACTTAGGAGGACACCTCACAACAATAACAACCTTAATGTCTGCACTATTGTGAGGCAAAAGTCTTCTCACCCTACATGATGCATCACTGTCAGTTCTGGTAAGGTACCTAAGACGTAAACTTACCAAGGAAGCTGAAGGCTACACATAGTGCACTATAGTCAAATTGAAATAAGTGGGCTGAATTCTAGTGTATGAACACATTAGACTTATACTGAACTTAAGCTAGTTAAAACCAGATACTTTAGAACTGTAGAACTTGACTGCAAAGGACCACAGAGCACAGTCAAAAGACTCATAAGATCACCTAAAAACCCTCAGCCACCACAATGAAAATAATTGTTCCTTGATATTGCTTGATTTGTCAAATGTCCTGTGTTAAAGAATATTTCTCTAACAGTGTTTATAAGTGTAAGATACATCATTTTGCTTTTCAGAAGAAGTGAAAAACTGCAGCTTATTATAACAAACTGGATAGACATCAGTTTGTTCAGTTCAAAGCATGAAGGATCTGACCTGACTCTGAAGTCTTCTAAGAGAGAATGAAAATTTTAAAGAGAACAGAAAACACCCCTGCTTTTCACAGTTTCCAGTACAAAAGGTTCCTGAGACTTAAATGCACTCTTTCCGTCAACAAGTCCAAAGTCTCTCAGTAGTTCATTTGGTGTGAACATAAGTATTTCGATTTAGGTAAGTGCAGCTAAGCATGCTGGAGTTTAACATATTAATAGTCTCTCCACCCCATTTTCTGCTGGTTATTTCAACCCTCACAGGAATAAGAAGTAGTAACGTCAAACTTGGGTGCTTCCATGTAAATGCTAACACCTTAGGCCAAGTTGTTCATAAGGCAAGCTCATGCTACAACACTGAACTTTATACTGGAAAACTGGCACAAAGGATTTTGGCATCCTGTCATCTCTTGTAGGGTAAGTAAAACTCAGCCAGTAGCATTTTAAATGCAGCTGGAAGGGCTACAGCCTGTGTAGTCTTTTCAGAAGTTTTTGAACTATGATGGTCTTTAAACATAAGGGTTGTTTGGCTTTTTATTACAAGATGTATTTAAATATTACGAGTCGTATTTAGGACAGCTGAAAGCACTAGCCTATCCCTTTAAGACAAATGCCTGCTTTCTTACGTACATGCTTGTGATTTATTACATTTTGAACAGACTTCTAGCATTTGTGTTAGGCAGCAGACCTCCAGTAATGAACACTTACAGCAGATATTACTGAATAAGGAACATTAACCTTGAAACATACTCCTGCCTTCCACATCTAACCATGTGCAAAAGCTGCTATCACCAAATTTTATTATTTTTTTTTAGAGTTATGCCCTTTACCTTCCTGGTGTCATTATATATTGTCATGACAACTAGCAGTTTTGCTCTTTCCCTTCTTCATCTCCAAACATACCCCTCAAAGTGGGAAAGTGGAAGTGTACACATTGTTAACTTGACATCAGTTCCCTTGCTAGTATTCCAGTGCTTTTTCGAGTTTCAGTAAAAGAATTCACTTCGCTGAAACAGTGGGGAGTTGAGGTACATAGCTGCATTGAAGGGGTCATGGCACAGCAGTCAGGCTAACAGGAGAATCAGGCCACCCAGTAATGATTACTATGGCGAGGAGAGAGCAATGCTTAGCTGTTAGTTAAGAACAAATAAGCATAATCAAAGTTTAATACTAGCCCAGGAAGGTTGCATGTGTTCTGATAAACAGTGCTTAAAGAAGGAAAAGGTCACTGTACACAGGAATGTGTTTAAGTAAAAGCAGAATCATGATTTATATACAGCAATTTAGAGCCATAACAAGACCCCCTGTAGTTCATCTTACCTTGACCAGTTTTGTCTTGATTTGCAAATTCCACTGTGTACTTGGAACAATCTAGTCCTATGAGTTCTTGCTGCTGTTTTAAAATTTCATCCATCAATCTTGAATTATTCCTCTTGAAAATACCTTTAAAAAAAGTTGTATGTCAGCCAACTCCTGTAAAGGGTGCTACAAAACAAATTTGACACTAGGCAGGAAGAAAAAAGTAGTCAGTACTGGTTTCAGACTGGAGTTCACAAGCACAGATAAGAATCCAAAGCAAATGCTACTGCACCTGACTTAATCTCAGTAACCTTGGAAAGAACTCATATGCTTTTGTTCCTCTTTCATCCACCTGATTTAAGAAGCAAGCTGAAATTGTGGAGGACTTACTTTGTTGTCCTTAGTATGCTAGCAATAGTTTGAGAAAGCAATAACCTACCAGCACAGAACCACCAAGTCAGATTAACACCAAATTTCTTCAATGCCCACATTGCTGAAGTCTGCTACCACTTACTCCTCCACCCCAGGGCTGCAGGCTAACAAAGCAAGTCACCACTAAATCAGCATTTCAGGTCTTGGTAACCATCCACACTTACGCCATGGCCAATACCACAAATTTCCTAATAAGAGAATTTCACAAGCTGTATATTCCAAGGAGTTGATGCAGTCCATGGCAGACACATTTTGAGTGCAGGAAATTACAAAAGCTTGCTTAAGGAAACACACTTGGGTTCCTGTACTAAAATAAATTCTAGCTTTTAAGAAACATAATGCAGCAATTTCTAATTAAAAGCCACAGTAGAAACTAAATGTTACAACTTAAATATTTACAATCTAAAAGCGTGGTTAGGCATATTACCTAGGAACTTGACAGTGCTTTTATGTATTATATCCAGAGGTTGTTACCAAGTTTCATTCAGAAACTTTATGTCAAGCACCTCTGTTGACCAGTCTAAAAATGCCCATACACTGATCTTACAAGACACACTGAATCTGTATGCAATTTTACGATCAGGCTTATGATTCATCACCTCAATCTGGTTCTAGCATTTGGAAATGCTACAAGTTTCCACATCAGCAGAGGTCAAACAGTATATAAGCACTGTATTAAGACCATAATACACCAGGAGTTTGTTTGCAATATGAAGCGATACATTTATTTAATATGCTAGCCCTTAGGTCTAATGAGTTACTACTTCTCTACTGGTTTCATCAGAGGTTTTAATAGATGGTAAAGTATCTGGTTTTTCTCCCATACTGGATACTTCCTGTAAAATAAAATACTTTATTTAATTACAGAAGTTTTAGTGATGTTTATAACTGACTTCACGTGCTTACAGGCAAGCAATCTTGGTAACGCACCAACCCCTACAGAAAAGAGAGTAAATACTTTTGTCAAGTCTAAACTAAAGTTAAATTGCTAGATTTCCTGCTCCTGCTTTGTAGTGTATATTTATACATAATAGCAATTGAGAATGCTGCTTTGAATAATACTGTTTGATACAACTCCGCTTGGCTAAGTCTGTTTCGTGTTAGGGTTAGCACTGATTGTCTTCCCTACACCTACAGCCAGCAGCAGTGCTGCTACTGCAATTGCTAATCCTGCACCATCTTCAACTAAGATCTGTACAAGGTCGCATGTGCTTCACCTCTAAGACTCATTTGACTTCCATACACTTTGAAATGAGAAAAAAAAACAACTATGTTCAGTATCCAGACAAAGACATGACATAATTAGGAAAGGTTCCCAATCTGGGAAACAGGCAGTTGCTCTCTTCTTCCTCTTCTTCACCCAACACTAATAAAACCAAATACTTTCTCATGAAAGGTTTTTGCCTATTCCTGTCAAAGATCAGAATAATAGATTTAAGAATCCTCACTCCAGCTCTAAAGTAAATGAGGACATTTAGGACAACAAAAGAACAGACCAAGGTGTTTTCTGCTCAGTAAAACCAGACATCAGATAAAGGACTTGGTCCAGCTCTGAAGTGAAGGTCCTTAAACACACAGCAGATACAGAAGACTTGCTAAATCTGTTATTAAGATTTATCTGAGTATCACCCTTCTATTCTCCTCATTTATCTCACCCAGTTGTTGAAACTCAGGTCCTGTGTGGCTCTTAGAACAGCAGTTTAACAAAAGCAGGAAGCTACTGTAGTTGTACCATACAGTTTCAGTACCCATTTCTTGGAAAGGCCACCACATCTAAATTCCCACTGATGCAGCAACGTTGACACATATGCACTTTTCCTGAAGAGAAGATCTTGAAGCACAGCAGAAGGTAGTAAAAATCCAAACTAACTGAAATCTTCATTTAGAACTAGTAGCATTTGGGAACTTTACTGCTTCAGTGTTTTGTCTCTCACTCAGTGAACAAGACACTTATGAATGCGTATGACTGCAAACACAGTCCTGACAAAGGCAATGTTCATGAGCCAAATTCATGTTTGACTTCAAACATTTTACATAGTTGTGGCTCAGATATATGTTCCTTTCCCTTGCAATATCTCAAACCCTCATTTGTCTACAAGGTTCATTTTTTAAAACCTTGGAAATATACCTAAGTTACTCTGGAAGATGCTGCTGCTAATTTATACATGAAAAATAAGAGCAAACAAGTGCACAAGTAGACCAACTCACTAAGAGAATTAAAGTGTTCCTTTAATGAAAGCCAACAAAACTTAAGTCTTGATTTACTGCTGCCTTACAACTTTGTTCAGTCTCCCACATAAACTGAAATAAAGTCCATAACATGATTTTAATGTTACAGGAAGTTAACGTTTGACAAGAGGTCTAATAAATTTTAGCAATACAACAGCTGTTTGCTGTTAAGTGGAAAAGATTTCAGCATTACTACTATTTCTAATATGGAACACAAACATGAAATCATCATTATTTTCTCATTAAAAATAACTTCTGGTTTTGAAAAGCAGAAATCGTTTTGTTCAGTCAGAACTCTGAAGCCTTTGCAAGTTCGTGCAAATGAAGTGTTCTAAGAATTACACATATTTAAGCACTATAATTCCCAAAGCAAAAGTATAAAAATTCTAGTTTTGTGCATTTGTTTGTTTTGGGGTTTTTGTTTGTTTTTATTTTCAATACTGAGAACCTGTGAGCTGTTTTCAGGGATAATACTTGCTTTTACAACAGAAGCTGCAAACATGCTGTTGCTCATTAGTTCCCACTGGAGCTGAGGCCAACCAAAAGTGTTTCAGCTTCCTGCAGTAGTCCTCCATTACACAGGTCTTTTCCAGGGCACATACCTTTTGCTTGGATTTACAGTAGCTACAAGCCAGGCCCCTTTGCTGGCAACCATGGTGGTGCAGCACTTTAGGGTTAGAGACTGACAAACGAAATTTGTAATTAAGAGGCTGAGAGTTCAGCAGAGGCAAAAGTGACAAGAATTGTGAACTAGAAGTCAAAAACTTTCAAGGCACAGAGAAACACCTGATGATGTCAAGCATTTGTTTGTCTAACTAGACCACAACAGTCACCACCTGTTAACGCCTTGGTGGCATCTCAAAGTTCAACATTCTCAATTGGCCCGCTTTTTAAAGCAGCAGAATCTGGTAAAATACAGAATAAGAGTCAGTTCTTCTTTACAAGGGATGACCTTAACCAAAGTTGGGCATAGGGAAGAACACATTGCCACAGCATTCCAGTTATTTGCTTTTCTTCAGCTTCTTCCAGTGCTAACAAGAAAAGTTATTGTAATTGTTATGAGGTAACAATCTATTTAAAGCATCAAAATAATAGCATTTTGAGAAATGTCAAATCAATCCACTTCAAAGAATGTACAAGCAAGAAACTTTTTGAACACATGAACAAGTCTTGCCTACATCCTTGTGTTGGATCACGCTGGGTGATAATGGAGGATGACATGGTCACTACACTGGACCTCACAGGATATGGAAAGCCAGAAGAAAATATCTTTATTCCAAGAGCCTAGCAAAAATAATTAATTCAAGTTTGAATACAGCTGAAGTAACTTAAATTTCAGCCAGATTAAAGCCACTTAAGATAGCGCTAACCAAACGGAAAGAATCTGAGTTAGAACCTTGTAGGTGACCATTCCTCACACAGTTCTTCTTGAAGGGGCATTCTGCACCAGAAGAACAGGAGATCAGCAACTGAGAGAAGAGATACTACTTTCATATCTCCCATACCTTTAAGGACATTACCTACTACAGATTAGCGTTAGCTCTTTTAGAAAATGTGGTCTGAGAACTCTTCTCAACTCAACACCAAAACGCAATTGTTGAACATGAAGATTCACGTGAGTGAAATCCCACAGCAGATGCCATGTGATAGCAGTATCTCAAGTGTTCCTATGACACAAAACCACAACATACTCATCTTCCCCAGTTAAATGAACACACTACACATCCAAAAAATTTAATGGATTGATCAAATCAGACAACTACCAACTAATTTGGAGGAGACTAAAAGCCTACGTTTGGGGCTAATTAAATAATTTCTTTTGCATACTGGAGTACTCTAGCCTTTCAAAGAACTTCTAAGAGAAAACTGGTCAGAAGCAAGCAGTTCACTGGAAAGCTAAAGCTAGGATGAGGAAATCCAGGTTCTCAATATAGTCACACTGTATTGAGAACAAGAAACCTTCAACCTGAAGCATCTATTTGGGAACCCAAAGTACCCGAATACCAGGATTCAACAAGCTCCCAAAAATCACTCCAGACTTGTCCCCAGCTACTTCAGAAAAGCTTCACTGATGGACAGAAGTAACATTCACGCAAGCTTTCCCAAGTGGCAAAACAACAAACAAAAGAAAAGTTTAAGTACATAGCACTGGTCAAATGCTTCTGCTCCCCAGAAGATATTTTAACTGCTACTACATAATTGCACAATCACTGCCTTTTGACTGCAGGAAGGCTTCAGTATTTCCTCAGAGATAAGGTCTTGACCAGCATGGCTGGATTTCTACCAACTAATAGGACTGGCAATACAGCAGACAACAGAAATAAATCTTGATCAAACCCCTACGATTTTAGTCAAACTGTATTTACTAACCAAGGTGCTCCCCGCAGCATTAAGTTTATTATGGCTTTGTTCTGCTGCACATCAGTGAAAATTGGGATAATGAAAAGGGCCCCTCCACACAAGAGGCAGTAAAGCCGGGCCACCTTAGGCCTCCAAGTGTGCTGGGGAAGCAGAGAAAGTCTCAGTTCTGAGCCCTGCACAATTCCAGCCAAGTTGCCTTTACAGTTACTGGTGCAGCTGCTGTAGCAAACCGGCATCAGCTGGAATACAGCTACTATTGGACACTGAAGAATACACAAACAACCCTCTATTTAATAATTTTGTTAAAAACATAGAAATTCATACTATAAACAAATAAACAGTTTATCTTGCACTTCTTCTGCAAAGAACTTCGTATGCTCTCTCTTCCTGTAGAGGTGGCAATTAAGGACACACTTTGAATTTAATCCTTCTGCAAGAAACTGACACATTATTTCTTCCAGAAAATGCAGCCACGGAAGACCACACTTACAATCAAAGTTTTCTGCTGCAATCCAAAGAATCTCAGCACTATAAACATGCAGTGAAGGAAAAGGAAACAAATTCAAGTATATCTCACTACAGTTAACATTGATTCAGAGCACTCATCACTGGTTTTCCTTCTCCACCACAATCAGCATCAGTGGGGGCTTTCATAAGTCAATAGTTGGTACAGTTGTATGAACACAGAACCTTACTGAAGCACCTCAGCTTCAGTCCACAAGAGTCACCATCTGAGAAGACGGAAACAAGTGCACACTGTAATTAAGGTTCACCCCCTGCTACTGATAAGAACAAGCCGTACCTGACTTTATTAACCTTCACTATACCAGTGTTACTGTTCAGAGTTCCAGACATCATTATTATTCATGACCAGATTTAGCAGCAACTGCAACATCCTACTTAATGACAAGTCTATCTGGAAATGGTGTAGGCTCAATCAAGACACCATAAGGAGCTTAGCACCAAAAGAAAGGCAACATATGTGCTATTACCAGAAGTAAGCATATACTAAATATACACGAATAACTACTTGCTCACGCTCTGAAATCAAGTCTAAAAAGCTCCGCTGTGCAACAAGCAATTGTGGCTGCTATCCTAGACAGTCCCACTGAACACCTGTGAAGGACGTGGATGTGTAATGGCAGGCTGTTCTCATCAACCCTGAAAGTTTGGCTAAAGCCACTGATTTAAAACAGTTTAGTTCTCTGCATTGTCTTGCCTTCTTCAGTTATGCTCCAACAAATTGGAATTCAAGCTGGCAAATAAACTAGCATATTCTGCTATCAGATGATCAACAGAAGAACAAAATACTGAAAAGTATATGTTTTGATAATGAAATCACCAGACCATAGCAATATTTTCAGATCTCAAAGGTGATAGCAAAATCTCTTAACACGTAACTTCAGAACGAATGAAACAATACATGGAAACAGCAGAAAATAATCCCTTTTTTTTTTTCTGAACTGCTAGCAACAATTGTTCTGCAAGGTTATTTCAGTTCTTCAGAGGATAAAACCTTCTCATTTCTGGTCATGACACGTAGTCTTGCAACAGTCAGTCTTAGATCTGACTGGATATCAACACACATTGGAGCAGCAGTAGTAGCTTCTCGAAAATTAATGCTTCGGACACTGCTACAGCACTGGCTCCACCTTGTTGGACAGCAGCTCAGCAGCAGTGGCTACCTAAGCACTGGTTGGTGCCTTCTCCCTCCTCAGAGTTGCACAGTAAGCAAGCTAAAAGCCAAAACCAACAAGAAACAAGATTCTCCGCTTCATCTGTTCCTCAGTCCAGTTCTCAGATGCATAATTTGTGCAGTACAGTGCTGGAATCTAAAAAGGACCTAAACACACACACATATAAGACAATACTGCTCATAGCCTACTTGAGGTGAGACGAAGTTAGAGATCCCACACAATAAAATGTCTCTCTTAAGGCTATGAGGGAAATTCTCACTCTTCTTTGGTACTAATGTTCGCTCTGCAGCATTACACCTGGCTGAATGCTTTCCAGAGCAAAAACTGTCAACATACAAATGACTTCTCAGAAGGCGCTGTTTTCTGTATCCTTGAGATATTACACAAATATTTTATATTGTTCCTTGACTTGCAAATGAGGAAGTGTTCTCCCTCTGAAACACAACATAATCAAGTATCACAACAGCGCTGCACAGATGGTCAGTTTAAAGTGCTGACTGGTATTAAGCCCAGTTTCTTATAATAATCTTAGAGAAACTAGTGAAAGTCAAATCCTTTGAGTCTTGTTTCACACATGAAGGATCAGACGTGAAACAGAATTATAAATGGTGGTGGTTTAAAATAAAAATTTAAAAAAAAAAAAAAATCACAAATGCCTATGCTCAAGGAGAAGCCTGCATACCTCAGATGCTTTTGATTACAAAAAGCTTTTAGCTTTTAGACAAAAAGGTTTTAGGTCCTCAATAGGAAAAGTGAGGAAGACAGATTTGTTGCGTGACTACTTCAGATTGTTAAATCCAAACTCTGAGCTTATCTTTATGATACTCCATGATGTGGAATCAACATATCTGCAAGAGCAAGAGTTCAACAGTCTTACACCTGAGACCCAGTAACGAATAAAACCACACAGCAGATATGAAAAAAACACCAAAGTTTCCACGAGCACTGGCTCAGGCTTAATTCAAATGCCAAGCAGCACCAAATGCAGACCACATAATGGTGGACTGGAAGCACACAAGACATACGTGATTACGTTTAACTACCTGTCCATCCTATCTTTTCACATAAGAGTATGTGAAAATAGATGGCTACTTTCATTCATTCACTTCTGGAAATTCACATATAGCTCATGAACAGTGCTCATAAGAGCAGGCAGCTTAAAGCTCTTCCCTACTCCATCATGCTTTCAGATGCCAGCAGCCCCTGCCAGCCCAGGGCTAGGGACAAGGCTCTAGAAAGGCCCTACCTTCTGTTCCCTTCAGTGTGCCGGCAGGACAGGGTCACCCCGACACACGAGCCGGGGCAGGAGGGCCATCCCCCAGGCTAGGAGCGCTGCAGCGGCCAAGCAGCTCCAGGGGACGGGAAAGGAGCTGCTAGCACCGAGGCTGGCACCGGGCTTGGGAAGACCCCAGGAGAGGGCGGCCCCCTGGCTCCGCGCCAGGAGGCGCTGCTGGGGCAGGCACCGCCGGGGGCCTGGACTCGGGGCTGCCGCGCCGCCGCTCACCGTTGTGGTCGTAGACGCTGACGTAGGAGATGCCGACGGCCATGCACCACACCACCAGACTGGCCATGTCGGCGTAGCTCGGCTCCTCCTCGGTCACCACCAGCCCCACGTGCACCGGCAGCTTCCCCAGGGCGCGCCCGTCCGCGCGCCACCGCTGCCGCCCGCGCGCCGCCGCCGCGTGCCCGGGCGCGCGCCGCCGCTGCCGCCGCCAGGCCGCGCGCGCCTCGCGGAGGCCGAGCGCGCGGGCGGCAGGCGCGAGGAGCGCGCAGGAGGCGGCGGCGGCGGCGGCTGCGCGGCCGCGGAGGCACGCGAGCAGCGCGCGCTGCAGGTAGAGCAGGGCGCGCACCAGCGCGTGCAGCGCGCGCCACGCCAGCCCGCCCGCCCCGCTCATGGGACCGACCGACAGGAACGCGCGGGAGGTGCCTCAGCCGCGGCGCGCCGCCCGCCTCGCCGCCGCCATCCCCTCACAGAGCCCGCGTTCCCCGCCCGGCAACCACCCGCGCCGCCATCTTCCGGCCGCCCCGCCTGCTCTTTCACCTCTCGACCCGCCACACGCGAAGCGCCCGTTGGCCGCCGGGCGCTAACGTCATTTCCGCCCGCGGAGCGTGAATTACGTGGCCGCGAGGGAGGGAGGGGGCGGGGCCAGGCGGGGAGGCGGGTCCGGGAACGGCCCGGGGCGGGGCGGGGCGGGGCGGACCGGACCGGGGAGGGGGCGGGGCTGGGGCAGGGCCGGGGCAGGGCCGCGCCCCCTGACGGGCGCTGGGGCGGCGGCCCCGCGGGTACCGGGTCGGGGGTGGAGAGAATGGCGGTGTGTGGGCGGCGGGCGTGGATTCGCGCTGATCTCTGCCCGGCCCTTGACCATTTCTCGGGCTGGGCCGCAGCGCTGTCCAATCTCCCGGCTGCTCCAGGGGCCCGTTCCTCTTTCCGAACACAGCCTTGGTCTTCCTGGCGCCCGCAGCGCCGGCGTGTGAAGCGAGGGCGGGGAGCACATCCGAACGCCGGAGGAGCGGCCGCGTCTCATGGGTGTCTTTACTAAACAGCACGTTTCAGCGTCAGAGCGTCCTGCGAATGCTCACTGGGTGATTCTGCAGCACGGGCGTGGGAAACGGGGGGCGGCGCAGCCCCCGAACCTTGGGGAGTGTGCCCCTGCAGCGGCCGGGACCCACGTTTTGCAGTCTCCCGCAAAACCTGCAGTTCCCGGGATTTTGCTGCCTCACTAGGAGGTACCTAGCGAGGTAACAAACTACCTTGTCTTGTGACGGCCCAAAGGTCCGAAGATGGAAACGCCGCTGCAGGCGAAAGATAGAGCAAGAGCTAACAAGCCAGCCGGGTGCTCTCAGGCACATAGGTGGGCTGAAATGACACAGTGAGATAATTAAAGCACTCTATTGAAAGAATCTGCCAATGTAAAATTAAATGAAAAATTGTGTATCAGGAAAATATTTTTCTTGCTCAGAAAATAGCTACTTCCCAGTCTTTTAATACAGACCAGCATTAGCCAGCAAAAATGACACAGTCAAACCACAAGAAAGGCTTGTGCTATTCCATAAATATCTGAACGCTTAGCTACCAAAAATGTGGGTGACTGACTGTATAATCATAGAAAAGGCCTCTAAGATCATCAACTCCAACTGTTAACCCAGCACTGCCAAGTTCACCACTAAACCATATCCTTAAGTGCCACATCCACGTCTTTTGAGCACTTTCAGGGGTGGTGATTCCATGTCTTCCCTGGGAAGTTGTTCCAATGCTTGACAATGCCTTCCATGCAGAAATTTCTCCTAATATCCAATTTAAACCTGCCCATGCACTGCTTGAGGCCATTTCCTCTGGTCCTGTCACTTGTTTCCCTGGGAAAAGTAACCAACCCCAACCTTCTTCAACCTTGCTTCAAGTATTTGTAGAGGATACGGTCCCCCCGAGCCTCCTCTAGGCTAAGCTGCCCCAGCTCCCTCAGCCGCTCCTCATATGACTTACTCTCTAGACACTTCACCAGCTTTGTTGCCCTTGTCTGGACCAGCTCCAGCACCTCAACATCTTTTCTGTAGTGAGGGGCCCAGAACTGGACAGAGGACTCAAGGTGCGGCCTCACCAGTGCCAACAACGGGGGAAGAATCACTGCCCTGCTCCTGCTGGCCACACTATTTTGAATATAAGCCTGGATGCCATTGGCACCTGGGCACACTACTGGCTCATATTTAGCCAGCTGTTGACTAGCACCCCCAGGTCCTTTCCCGCTGGTCAGTTTTCCAGCCACTCTTCCCCCAGCATGGTGGTGTTGTGATCCAAGGGCAGGACCTGGCACTTTGTCTTGTTCAATATCATTCAGTTGGCCTTGACCCATTGGTCCAGCCTGTCCAGATCCCTCTGTAGAGCCTGATGGTATGTAAATGTAAAGAAAAATGAGCTTAGGTCTTTCTGTTCCAGTTGCATAGCTTAAGAAACCCAAGTATCAGTTGCATTTGCATAGGTAACATAAACAAATAGCTGTGCTCTAACACCTGACAAATCAGCCTCTGTGAAGGTGAGTGATTGCTCAGTTACTGAACGCCAACAGAAGATAAAAAATAATAGAAAATGTTTGCTTTGAAAAGTAATTTGCTGATGTAATTACTCCTCAGTTATCACCTGAAATCATGAACTGCCAGGAAACCCTTTAGGTTACTGTTTGTAAGTCACTTCTTTTAGTGGACTCAGTAATCGAGTTTTGTTTAATTTTCACACGCTTTGGGAACTGCTTGATAAAATTTGTGCATGCATCAGAGTTAATGCATATACCATTAAGTAATTTCTTTTTGTGTGTGTGCAAAAGTCTGGAAAGTTCCTGCCAGTGAAGGGGGACACTTGCAGTGTGTATTTGCACATTAAATACACCTAACCCAAAAGCGTACACACAGCATCTTAAGCTATATTGTAACCAATTAGCTATTCAGATACCAAAATAAACTCTTGCAAAAATTCACCTCACTTGATCTTATCCTAATATTTGCCAGAGGTAGAGATCTATTTCCTGAGAATCTTTCTTCTTTTGTTTACAACAATTGAATAAGGTCAACTTTACCCCACAGTTTTCAGTCCTCACTATTAATAAGCTTTGGAACTAATATTAAATCTTATTAACCAGGACACTGATTCTTTGTTTATTTCATTTGCTGTGATGAAGATTTTGTGCTTTGCCTGGAGCTCAACTAATTTTGTCTAACGTCATTTAAAATAGTCTCAAATAAATGAGGCAAATGTTACAGAAAAACTGAAATCAGTTTCTCAAAAGCAAGAATTTCTGAACAATCTCGAGAAATTTTTCACATCAGTGTAACTCTCCATCTGAAACTGCAAACCTGTGAGTTTAAATGTGTTGAATACCAGACTCCCAGTAATAGCATCTTGTGGTATTGCAAGATTTTATTTGTGGGGGTTTTATGCAATTATAAGAATTATAAGAATGTTCTACTATAAAAAGGTCCATACAGAGTTACAGGCTGCTTTTCTAAGAGATAGTATTTGTATTCTTACTTCCCTCAAACTACATAGTACTAATGGCATAGATAAACAAATAATTTTTTTTACAATATGCAGTTCACAATGGCATCTGTACTACAGACCTTCTCTCACCAGTTATTACCTCTTATAGTACAAATAAAAGAGGAAAACTAATGACAGATGAGAAGGCTGCTTGCCAGTAGAGATACTGGTGGCAGTGGGCAGCTCTAGACAGCTTCAAGATTCAGTACAGATAAACCATGGGGTTAATCTAATTCATAATCATAGTAATCATCGTCCGTGTTTACTCCAATGCTGGAGGCCTCGTTGGGTTTCATTTTCTTTCTATCCTCTTTATCTGTTTCTGTGGAAGATGGATTGCCTTCACACTGCTGCAGAATCTTTTTGGAAGACATCCAACTTTCTCCTCGGCTTTCTGCCGGCGCTGCACACTGCCCTCCCTGGACATCCGTTCCTTTGGCCACCAGCGCTCTTCTGGTTCTGAGAAGGTCACAGGTGCAGTTCCAAGGGTTTCCATCTAAATACAGATGACGAAGACGGGGTAAATACTCCAAGACTTTGCGATCCAAGGCAGATATCTTGTTATTCCGTAAATTTAAAACCTGAAGCTGTTTCAAGTCCTTCAGCTCTTGTTCTCCAACATCCTCTATGCCATTTCCTTTTAGATCCAACCTGGCAAGGGTGTCTGGAAGTCTGAATAAAAATAAAACAACACAAAGATGTTATGTTCGTCATCTTGTTTCTGTTTCTGTAAGTGGTATTTGCTGATGGTTACTTTTCCAGGTACATCTGATGTACTAAAATGAAACTATCACTAAAAAATGCAATCTTCTGCAAAAAAAGATGTTCATGTTGAATTGTGAGTATTTGGGGGGTTTTGTTTGTTTATTTATTTGTTTGTGGGTTTTGTTTGGTTTTATAAGTTGTAAGTATACTGCCTGTGTACCCTTGAACTCTTTTCCCAAATTACTGCAGTTCTGTACTGACTGTGCTTGTGCAGCTGAACTAAACAGCAGCCTTGCTGTGCTATACTATGAAGAAAATTATGTTTGAGTGTCAAGCTTAAAAATGCATTTTGTACTCTTCAATGCCATAAGCATGCCAATGACCAAATTATAGCACCATGAAAGATCAAAAGTTTAGAGAATCATGGCAACGCTGCTCTTTCAAGTACTCCTATATATGATTTGTTTAAAAAGCTCTTTTTATTCATAAAGAACTAGAATTTTTCTTCTGTTTTGTTCTCCTACTCCCATAAGACTCAAACATTAATCATCACAGCAGTAGTCCATTTGATGACATCCTGTTAATAAATCTGCAACAGGGAAAATACAAGTGCTTCTTGATGGTCTTTTTAAATTGTACTTCGGAGAGTTAGAACTGGTTACATTTAAAAGAAAAAAAAAGCTGATAATCTCTGGACAAGATACTAGACAGGTTAGTATAATTCTTATTTTCATACATATTACAATTTTTTATGATAAGACTATTATTTCAAAAGTCTTGCTCATTTATGACCTAATTTTCTTCTGCTATAGTTAGTGACAAGTGCTTAACGGAAAAGCCACTTAATTGGTATGGAATATCTTTAATACAATTTATTTGAAAGTATCTTAAAAATCACTTTCGTATGGTAGTATGCAAGGTGATGAAATTAAAAGTCATAGTTAGAGATTTTAAGGAAACTTATTGACTGAAACTCTCAGGGAAATTATAAATAATACTACCAAGACCTATTTATAATAGAAACAGCAGTATACCACAACTGGTATAGGTTCATGTGATAGTTTCTCTCAATGTAATAATATGAGATACCTTTGAAAATGACTAAGAGGGTAATTGTGACCCTCACCAACTGTTTTTTGTGAAGCTGAGTTTGACCTCTTAAGCTGAAAAATGGTTCCCAAATTTATGAAAATCTGACACGTTCAGTGGTACTATTTCAAGAGTAGTGCAGATCTGTATTTTGCGATATTTCCAGTGGAGATGAGAATTTCACGTGTCGATACGGTGATTCACTCCACAAAATTTGATCTTACCAAATGCTTGTGCCTGCAATAAATCTGTTTTGAAACCTAACCACAGGCAATGACTATATTTGCTCAATATGACACTGTAATGTCAGAAGGGTACTCTGGGGCACCCAGAGTGCCACTAATGTCAAGGGCAGTGGGAAATCACCCGAGATGTTTATCCAGACTGATTGCAGTCCAAGCCTGACCAGCAAGTCCTTAAACCTGTTAAAGAGTCCTATTGTACTAATGTTAGACTTAGGCTTTGTGGCCATGTTATTTGACTTGAGGTTATGTAGATCTTGAGAAAATAATGTCACTGGAGTACATGATGACTGACCCTGCTGCTAGAAGATGAGCTGTGCTCACTCAGGAGCTGACCGTGGCAGCCACCTTGTGCTACTACCACTTTAGGGCACATCATCAGACTCTTCCCCACACTTGCACCACTCCCTGCAAGATTTTAGAAAGTACAGACTCTTCTCTAAAAGTCCTGAAAATACTTGGACTTAATGGATTATTTTCTTCTCAGAAAAGAAACAAAAGAAGTTTTCTTTGTCCTCATTCCTGCCAAAAAAAAAATGCTAGGACCTATTCACTTTAGCATATTATCCATATTTTTTAACCTTTTACAGTGGTGACAATTCTCAGATAGCTGTCAAAAGTAATACTTTTATTTCTGTATATCCGTTCTTACCTGGTCATCATCAGACAAATAAATTAAGTACATAAATTTTACATCTTGTAATTTTTTCCCCTCTTCTGTGTTTACAGCCCTCCCTGGAAATCTGTATTCATTGTTGAACTGAAAATAAAAGCCTCTGATATCTCCTTAAAAGTTGTACTGTTTAAAGACTAATAGAGAACTCCTTCCTGTTAATTCTCTTCACTGCGAAGGTTGTAAAGTAAGATGGATTAGACAATCCTAAAGTAACTAGAAAGTATTAAACATTTCTGTCAAGCTAGGTCAAATCAAATATTTATACACCACTAAATCACTTTCTGATTATAAAGCTGCTGCCAAATAGATTCAAATGCTAAAGGACCTTATGCTAAACGAATTGAAATTTTACTGCATTATTTATTTGGGCTAGTTAAGCCTGTCCACAAGCCATAAAAATAAAGTTTTACAGTGCAGTTTTGTTAAAGACGTTGATGTTAATGGAATTACTTTGCTATTTTTATGCCATCTTATTGCACAGCTTTTTGTAATAATAAAATTGCCACTTTATATCAGAGCAACCTCCATTTGGCTTCATATGCTGTCTCTAATAATGGCCACGACCACACTTAGATGAATGTGAGACATCCTCTAAGCAGGGCATTAATGAACACAGTGTGCCCAAGGGATGTTTCTTCTTTGCTGTTTTGACTGGAATTTTGCTTATAGCCTTAAGCTGGAGACTATATATGCATTCCAAATACCTCGTAATGTGTGAATTTAATGAAGTTAGGAATGCTATTATCACTGAAAGAGCACATTCTTTTTGACCAGACTCAGTTCCTGAAATCTTAATATTTTAACAATAATAAACTCAGCATGGATTGGTGGAAACATCAGCTTTAAAATTGCTCTAGTTCCCTTTTTATCAAATGCTCTATTAATTTTCTTTTGTAGGGAAGATAAATCTAAGTAACAGTACAATTTCTGCTGCATTCTCCTAGCAGGTTCATCTTATTCATGTGCTAATTAAACAAAGTGGTCTCACTGGCAGGAAGAGATGTGAAATGAGCAGATTCACTGGGGACCACAGATGTAATGAAAACAGCTCTACTTCCATTCTGAGACTGCTAACAGGAGTGCTAATTAGTGCTAGTTATGGCAGTTGGTTTATGCTATGGATAGACTTCTACCATGACTGGGGCTGAATACAAATTTTTGGCTTTTATTCTCATAATGCAAGGAAGGAGAGATGACACCTTGGAACCAGCTGCACTCAGATTCACTTGCCTCAGCGGAATAGAAATGAGGAGATTCTGTTCCAGCGCCAGATTTGAAAGCTGTGCACACTGTTGAAGAGCTCCCGCCTCAAACATGCTCATAGCGTTGTTGTCGAGAAACAGGTGCTTGAGGTCTTGTAGTCCTTGGAAGTCCTGGGCTGTCACCTTTTGAATCAGGTTATTGCTGCAGTCGAGTTTCTGCAGTCTGCCAGGCAGCCTGAATGGCATAGTGTGGAGCTGGTTCTTAGAGAGCTCCAATGTTGTTAAGTTAGGAAGAAGCTGGGCACCATCTATTGATGTTAGCCGATTTTCTGACAGGAAGAACTCAGACAAGTTTTCTAGATGTTTCATGTCTCGAAGTCTCACCATTTTAAGTCGGTTTTTCTCTAAATTCAGTGACAGCAGGGATCTAGGTAGGTCAAGAGGCACTTTTGTCAGAAAGTTTCCACTTAAACTGAGAAACTGTAGATTTTGAAAAGATGCAAAGAAGTTGGTTGGGAATGAATTCAGTTTATTATCAGCCATGCTTAGATACTTCAGCCTAGGAAGCTTAAATGGTGCAGACACGGATTCCATGTTGTTGCCATCCAGGATCAGACTTTGTAAATTGCAAAGGGAAGAAAATGCACTTGGAGGCAGAGTTGCAATCAAGTTGTTCCGAATATCGAGCACCCTTAGTTTCATCAAACCTGCAAAATCAGTCGCATGCAGAGTGTTGATGGAGTTATCAGCGAGTTTTAAAATTTCAAGGCCAGATGGGAGAAAGGTGGGTATTTGCTTTAGCTGATTTTTGCAGAGTTCCAGGGACTTCAAGGAGTTCAGAGCTTTGAAAGTGTTGTTTTCTATTGATTCTGTGCCACTGCATGACAGGACCAGCTCTTCAAGGACAGACATTCTCCTGAAGTCAGTAAACTTAAAGAGAAAAAAAAAATAAATTCATGTGATAGTACACCATCTATTTATAGATATCCTCACTGGTTACTTCTTCTAGATGCTCTGACAATTGCTAGTATATATGGAAAAGCTATATATTTAGAATGAGAAACAGATAAGTGGTAACTATGGAGGTGTTAACTAACTATAGGTGCTCGCGGTTTGTCACATTTCTAGAATTTTGTTGTTTAAGTCTATACTGTGTCTGGTTTTGAGCAAACACATCTTTTATTTCTGCCTGGTGGATTGTCTATATAAAATAGAGAGCTAATACAACCAGTGGCAGAAATCTTTGCAGAGAGTAGATGGTTGTTAATATTCACTGTGCTCAATGGAGCTTGCTGAAGCAATTTTGAGTTTATCATACAGCCACAATACCGTATATCAATGGTATTGTCATTGCAGCATGTATTCCCCAGAGGAAGTATGCATAGATATCTTGACCTCTTGCTGCTATAAGGTTTTGGCAGGAAACTAGAATTCAACACAAAGCATGTTCAGCATAACCTCCCAGGAATCTGAGTGCAGTACGAGGTGGGCAGTACAAGTCTTTTTGCAGTACAGGTTCTGGGTAGTAATTATTTTCTGTCATCCTGGTTGAATACCTACTTGTGTATATGAAATCAGCTTATAAAGATGACTGTTAAAAGATGCCTTCCAGCTTCATTAATCCAACTCCTGTGTGTTTGGGGTTTTATCTCTTTATCTTAGCTATGCAGTTTTATCTGCATTTAACTTCTGTTAAAATTGAAGCCGAAACAACTCTGAAAGAGGAGTCAGATTTCATTTTTTTCTGGTGCCCTTAGTTTATCCTTCTGATTAATTTTATTCTGTCTTGTAGAGTAATTTCTGAGCACTGCAAGATTGGATGCAGTAAGGGAGAAAGTATAGATAGGGAACCTCTATTGATGCAGGTTTCTCCATCAATTACGTTTAAATTCAATAAGGAAATGTACTCCATTAAAAACCTTATATTTTCAACAGCAATTAAAGTTGTCAGAATTGTATTTTTTTTCTATAATGCAGTTTTGTGGGTTTTTTGTATATGTAGCTGTATAGCAAAATCAGAGTTGCATGTCCAGTTTTGGTCATGATTAGGAGGCTAATCTTGTAAAGCTTTACAATGAGAAGTCCCATAGGAATGAACTGCATTGCTCAAGAGTACAAAAACATAGTCATATGTAATTATAAAACCATCTTAAGGAAATTGAAACAATTGTGAACCTTGACAATTCAACACATTTTCTCCTATTAATTCAAAAGCAGTATTTTTCTGCTTTTCCTCATTTGATTTCTATAAGTCTCTAAGAGGCTTAATTTTCATCTTATTAAGTGACAGAGAGCTACGTGAAGGTCAATGTACAGACATTCACTCTGTAATGATGTTAGACTTCTTAATGTGTATTATTATAATTTCTATTTTCCACCTATTTGGCATGCTTTGCTAAGCTTTGTGACCATGCTGTTTTTAGACTTAAACATTTATCCATGCTGTTACAAACCACCAGTCTTTCTAATATGAATCAAGACATATTTGAAAGACTATCAGCTCTTTTTTTGCTAGAAAGTGGTGTTTTATTCTCTAACTGACTGGTCTATGAAGTGATACTAGTATAGTTTTACATTTTATAATGTTGATCTCCTGAAAATGGATCTAATATACTATTATTTTAACAGAAACATTTTAATCAATTTGTAATTTTTAATGACTTTTTTTTCTTTTAGGATTGCTGTGAACTGGGATTTGTTATAAACAGTTTTTTAAAACAGTCCTCTGTCGTGGAGGCAAGATAGACAATTTTCTTTTAGCAGATAAAACACCACTTATTAACACAGTTAGAAAGAAATTAAATCTTAAAGTTATACCTGACACTTGCAGCTCCAGAGGGGGAAAAGAACTTCCATTTCACTCATTAGGGAAATGATTCTAATGACATAAAACCTTTCAATTTACAGGTTAAAAAATTACTCTGAAAGTCAATGTTTATTTGACCATATATATAAAACAAGTCACCATTTGGCTCCTAGTTGTAAATTACTATTTTTTTGAGTTTCGTAGAAAATATGAGTGTGACAGCATGAACTACTGCTTGGAGATTGCAGGATAATGAAAATACTACAGGAGTATATTTACATATTCTTAAAGAGTAAGTAAAAATAAAAAAACAGATCTGTCAGCATTTCACCAGTTTTTAGAACATGGAATAAGATTCTCTCCTCACCTGAAAGGCACTACCATCTGGGAAGCCCAACTTTCAGATACAGTGCACTACAGAAAGTACTTTTGCTGAGTTTTCCTACCTGGAGTTGTTTAATTTTGCTGTGGCTGATGTAGAGTCTCCTGGTGGTAAAAGGAATCTCTCTGGGTATCTCAGTAGCTCTGTAGCATTGCACTGACTGGGCAGGGTCACAGCTGCATCTTCTTGGGCAAGTGGTACTTAGACCACTGTGAAAAGAAAAGAAGACGACTAAAAGATATGATAAATACATCTTCCAAAATAGAAACTCTGACATTGTCTCAGCAACAGGCAGCTTGAATTAAGCACCAAAGCCCTTTTATACCATGAAATCTGATAAAAGGATATTATGACTGTGTATTTTATCCCAGTGAAAAAACAGCAAAAACAATACCGTAATTTGCCTGGGTTAAAATGTTGGCAGGCATTACAAAGACTGAGAAACTTAAACAGTGATAAGGTGCCTTTACATTTGTAGGTATGCGAAATTAGTGTTATTTATTACCTGACATCTAATCTGCAAACATCCATATTATCTCCAGTTTCCTAGTTTTGTTAAATGTGACACCACAGAATTAGTGGAGAAAAGATAAAGAGCTGTTTTATACTGGGGCTGTAAAACCTTTGTCTCTTCTGTGACCCAGTATTAGAAACAGAAAAAACACAACTACAGCCAACACTAAAGCTTTTTTGCTCTTCTTCTTGCATTATGCAGATCACACACACACTCTCCCCTAGATTCCCCAAACTCAGGCAGCTATTATTTTAAAGTGAAAATGTTCTATTCACTTTTTGAATATCTGTGGTACAGCTGAGTGCTGCTGGTTGGACAAAAAACCTGTATTTGGGAAATTCCCATAGATCATAATTTAATTATTCTTATATTTGAAAATTATAAATGTGAAATGCTTGAAAGCATTTAGTATACATCAAGTGACAGATATCAATAAGACCTATTTATCCCATGACAGATGGAGAGCACCAAAGTTCCCCTCAGAGTTTTCTTTCTACTTACTGGTGTTTCTTTACACATCTGCTAGCTGTGCCAGCTGGAAATGTAAAGTTTCGAAAGGCATACAGTTTGAGTTGTGATTATTTTCCTTTGCACTGAGCAATTTACAATGTACAAACTTGTGTCTTTGCAAACCTTTGTATCTTAGTGATCTGCTTTGCACTGTTACCTGCTTCCTTCCATCCTCTCAATCATATCTTCAGTAGTAGCTAATCCTATTCTTTAAATGCAGAACTAGGCCACTTATTTTTCCGAGCTGAAGATAATGTCAATTTGATTTGACAAATGGATAACAGAAGTGGGGACAGTCCTCGATGGGAATGCCTATTGGATGCAGCTGGGCTTACACTGGACAATTGCCATATTCTTTCCTGGACACGCTTTTGTCTTCCTAATCCTTTATACTGCGAGTACAGAACTGCAACCCAGTATCTGCTAAACCAAAGAGCAAGAGCAGAAACCTTTTCCAAAAGCAATCTGTCAAATTGGCATGTTTAACAAACTATGCAGAAAAATCATGCCTGACTTATGCCATAGTGAGCACATGAGCAAAAATGAGTGGATGGAGAATTAGCGATTGTGCATTAAAACAAATATTTAAATGTGTCTCGATCTAGAGTTTGGTACCTGGCTTGTGGTTTTGCCTTTTTTTTTTTAGCCCTTAGAAGAGTCAAAGTGCTCTAACAAAACTGTATATCCTTCCTGCATCCTGACAGCTACTTATGTATTTCTTTGATCCCATCTTTCCATTGGCATGGGTTTAAACGCTGATGTCACCTAGACAATAGTGCTCAGTATCCTATGTAGGGATTTGTCTTCCTCAAAAATATTGTCAGAAAACAATTCCTTTTTGCTCAAGCGGAGTCAAAAGGAATGAAGATCCAACCATATGGTTTGCAGTTTACAGCTCTAGAGTAACAACATGGTCAGTCTGCAAATCTCTTTAAGTAAGAATCATAGATTGCATCCTTCCCTATTTTGTAAATTTTCCTTTAAGTAAGAATCATAGATTGCATTCTTCCCTATCTTGTAAATTTTAAGTCAGTCAGCTAATGTCAGAACTCATAGCTCTAGTTACAAAGTAATGCCACAGTAAGCTGTAATATTTTTGGCTCTTGGCCAAAAGTTTTGAGTAATATAATCCTTGATCTTTACAAACTAATGAAAGGATACTTTATCGATTTAATAGTTTTTTTGCCATTATATTAACAACAATGATGTAATCAAAAATGATTAAATTTGATGATTAAGTTTGAATGATTAAATGATTACAGAAATTATGTATCCATTGATTTCTGATATATGTGTGCTTTTGGCAGCTAGGTACACCAGCCTGTAAAACCTGCAGGTGGATCCCTTGTAATGTGCAGGACTTGTAATGTGCACAGACTGCACAAGGGAAGATGCAGCCTTATCACAAAAGACATGGAGAAGCTGAGCTCCTGCAGCTGGCATGTTGCTTGCCTATGGAAAAGAAGAACTGCAGGAAAAGACCAGCTTAGGGCCTGCATAGGGCATGGGTAGGAGCTTGGTCCCTGAGGGATATCACAAGCAGAAGGAGTTTGGCAACTAGAAGCTGCTAAGTGATGGCGTATGCTCTAAAGAATCCTTGGCGTATTTAGCTGCCATATGCTATCAAGTGCCTGCCACTGAGTATGTGTGAATTTATAATTATTTTTTACAGAAGGTTTTTAACTTGGATTTGGACCAGTTTTTCATAGGGACAACAAATGGCATTTGTCTCCAATCGAGCATTTCTCTCCAGAGTGGATCAGGATACTAAAGGAAACAATCATAACATTTTTTTAAAAAAACATGATGCTTCCCTTAATCATCTATTGGAATAACCTGAAGTGCTTTATAGAAAAGTTTCTTAAACAAAGAACCTCAGAGGGTTACACTGAATCAAAAATGTCAACCTATGAATTTAGGCAAATTAATGGGACCTAATTAATATAAAGCTTAAAAATGTATCAAAAGTGATTTTGTGTTTTAATCCTACAAAGCAGAGTTTCACAAAAACAACCAGAGACCTGTCTGAAAAAAAATAAGTATTAATCTTCTTCTTACACCAAGAATTTTGCAGAAATATTTTTTATCCATTTTCATAGTATGTGAGAAGGCACATTCTAACTCCAGGCAAGGTCATCTTCATACACAGGAAACAGCTGCCAGATGAGTTAAAGCAGATTTTTTTTCCACACAGTAAGGTAGGTTTCCTTTTCTTCCTCCATGCTGGCTACACGAGGAGATGAAATTGATAACCCCTCAGGAATTTCTTGCGTTTCACTTGTCTGTGGCATGTTTGCATTCCAGAGGAACTAGCACTGTGAAACCTGCTGAAAGGAATGAAACTTTGTTGAACAGAAATTCACATATTAAGGAGTTTTAGTCATTGCCAGTTTTATGATGGTGCTGAGGGATGCTAGCCCAGATCAGGTGGGACGTGTCTGGGGCAGGCACCCCACAAACAACAAATAAGCAGAGGTCAGTTTAAATACTTTCATCCCCTAATGCCACTCATGATGCTGTAACTGGCCTTCAAAGTATTGTAGCTAATGGCATCCACTTGATGGAGGACTGTTCTTCATTAATTGAGCCACAGAGAGCTGTGCCCATGAAATCAGAGATTAGGATGTGGTGACAGCCTTTAGGATGTGTGACAGTTTTCTAGTAATGACATTCCAGGTAAGTCTGAAAAAGGAATGAAGAGGGGGAAATAAAGAAGGCAGATCTGATGGCTGAGTCCATTCTCAGCCTAGAGTATAAACGTACAGGTCTTTTGTATATGAGCAGTTATGTAAGATCTGCAGTGAACTTATGAGACCATGCCTCGTACAGTACCACCTAAAAGTAAAACGTCAGGGAAGGGTCATCCAATCAAAAAGGGAACCATGAAACCAAGGGAACTTTTTCAGAGTCCTGTAGTTCTGGCCCTTCCATTTCCTTTGGATATCTTTAGGCTTTAAGAGCAGCCTGCTAGTAACTGTGCATCCAACAAAAACAGAATGGAGCTTAAACTGTAAAAATTAGTTACTGTTCAAACTGCAAGGCACAATTTCAATAAGACAAAGACTCTGAAACAGCAGTTTTCTAAATTATACACTGGGATCATGCACAGAAAGAGAGTTTCTTTCTTGCATGCTATAAAAGCTGAACATTTTTTGCGTGTGTTTTATTAATTTTTTAAAATAAAACAAAAGTTCAGAGCAAAAATAATTAAGCATAAATGTATACATAGAAATAAGCATGAGAATAAGATCAAAATAGCACTGTGAAAAAGAAAAGCTGGCCTGAAGAAGTGACTTGTGGAAGTTGTGTTGTGTAAAAAGAGACCAATATAGAGTGAAGGTTCAAAACAGTCGTCAGTAAACTGTTGCACCTATGGGCTCACCTATAGACTGTAAAATGCAGCCAACTATGAACTCTCTAGGCCTGCAAGGCAGGAATCGCCTAAAATGTAAAAACTAAAAAGCCTGGAGTTTGTTAACAGAAATGTTCTGTAATGACAACTGAAAATGTATGCCCCTTTGGGTATCAGTGCAGGTGGATGACTTCCTCCTCTCCTTCAGAAAGGAGTGTGCTTCAGAAAGATGCTTTCTAATCATCTACTCTAACTCCTTTTTTAGCAAGAAAATCTTGCTTTATTATCTCTATTTTTCTCTGATGCTTTGATCCTGCAAGATATTACTTGTTTTCACTCCATTTCCCCTTTGGTGCCCCTGCTTGTGACTGCACAGCCACCCATGCAATCAAACCACTCAAGATGCTTCAGCATTAACCACACAGGAGATGGCCTTGACATGTGCAGGCACTGCAGCCCAGCACACACAGCTGGGCAGCTGCAATTACAGGGGTTTCCGGGGGAACTGACCCTCATGTGCAAACATAAGTGTTTATATTGTAAATTCTTTGTGCAGGGGCTGGGTCTAACCAAAGGTTTATAGAGTGTCTCACAGTCTAGGCATGGACACTAGATACAAAATCTACAGCAGTGGAGATGTCAATCCAAGCAATTTATTTTTTCCTTTTGATTTGGGTATTACTTTGGGGCTTTTTTTGGTATGAAAATGTGTCCTCCTCATGCTTAAGGTCATTTACTCTTTAAGCTCAAAGTAAGGTTTCAGATAATTAATTAGGTACTCCAGTAATCAGTCAAAGTATGCAGGTTTAAATTTATGAAGGACTGTTTGTACTCAAATGTACTTAATAACAGTATAATGCAGATACCTCACATGCTCTATAGCCTGTGTAAAATAATTGAAATTATGTACATAAATTATACATGAAGAAATGATCTGGTGATTAGCTTCACCAGAACTACATCATAAATAAGGTCAAAGAAACAAATCACAAACCTTTCAGTGAAGTCCTTTTGACATTAAGGGCATTCAGCAAATTTAAATTCTTCTTGACATATAACTTCCTCCAACTATTGTTAGAAATGTCCCTTGTAGAAATGATTCTTACTGCTAGACTGGTTGACTCAGACCACTGCTGCTCTTTAAATGTTCTTCAATTATTTTATTGATGTTATCAGGGTGTAGTATGCTACAGTTTACTCTAAATCGATTGAATTCTAATTGAAGGCCAAACTTACTAACCTTTCTTAGGTTCAATTCCATAATTACTGCACAGCTTGCTTACAGAACAGAGTTACAGTTGCTCTGGGGGCTTTTGGCAGACATTTCAAGGATAATTGGAATTTATCAGAATTTTCTAGAGGATCTCCAAGTATAGTTTTGAGATAATTCAGTTATTCCTGTGTTTACCCTAATATCAGAGACACTTCCTTTAAATTTCAACCCCTCTTTTACACAGTATTTCTGGAGAGGAATATAAATAGTAGCTAATGATAGCAACATTTATTAAGATTCAGTGTCAAAACTGCTGATTTCCTTAACAACATCTCGTATTCCTTCTCATTTATACATAGTCCAGCAAGTATTAGACCGATATTACACTGCAGGTGAGCTTCTAAAAGGATTCCATTTGAGAAGCTAGTCTTTGAGTAGAATAAGGAGAGACAAAACCTTGTTTGAGTGGTGAAATGTAAGGACATGAAAAACAAAGGTAGCACCGCTAAGGGATGAAAGAATTAAAATTAATGACCACAAAACTCTGATACCATTGTTGATAAAAACAATTTAAAATAGAGCAGGACCAGCCTGTGAGCTAAAGGAAAAGGACACTAAAAAACTGACAATAAGCGATTCTTTAAAAAGAAGCAGTCGTACATAAATTACATTATGTCTAAGTTTTTAAAGGCAGTATTTGTTATAGATATGTTACATAGTAACTATGGGAAACTTCTTTCTCAAGATAAGTAGATAGTGTTCAAATGCACAATAGAGGTATATTAGCAGAAAATGCTAATATTTGGCTAAGGAATAGCTTACTGTTCCATTAAATAAAAAAAGGCAAAAAATGTAACATGATTCTATAGGTACTTCTCCAGTGAGATATCTACCAGAATCAAAGCCAAAGCTAACATAAAACCTGATAGTTTTGAAACAATTAATTTTCTTGTGTGGCTGAACTAATTTAAACAATAAAATTAGTTTAGCTTTTGATACAGCAAAAAATTTGATTTTCTATGGGACGCTGTTGTGCAAAAAAAGACAGCTGTGAAGAGTGAACGCCAGGACGAAGGTCAGGCAAATGCTCTGTTCAGCTGGGCTCGCTCCAAAGTCATTGTCATGGCTGGGCTTTGTGAACGAAGATTTGGGAAGGGCTCTACCCATGTTTGTTACAAGCGCGCTGGTGGCTAAAAAGGCCAATGTGAGACAGGCACGTCCGGTTGCAAAAGGCACAGCAGAAAGACTCCTTAGGTGGTAGATTCTGCAAGGCACGGTTCTTTCTGTGTTGTCTTTTCTCCTCAAGAGTGATCCTGAGTGCTTTCTCAAAGGCATCAGCAGTGTTATAGATGGTGTGTCTCCAGACCTCCTGATTGGAGACCAGAGTAGAACCAGTTCTGTTGATCAATATGGCCAAGGCTGAGTAGCTGCGTGACTTTAGACACGTACACCCTCTGCTTAGCTGCTGTTCTGAATACACCAATTTACTGAGCCAGTTTTTTTTCTGTAGATATATGTAAAGGTGTTTGTAGCTTTTGTTTCTATCCTGGATGGGTTTAGCAGTAAGGGAACCCCGCCCAGTTTGTTGCTACCTACCCTCAGTTGCAGTGCAGACAATTTGAATGGTGTGCTGGTTTTGCCTGGAGTCGTTCATTTTCTCCACAGTGGCTACTGTGGGGATGTGGTTTGGATTTGTGCTGAACACAGGGCTGATAATATAGAGATGTTTTTATTATTGCTGAGCAGGGTTTACACAGAGTCAAGGCCTTTTCTGCTTTTTGTACTGCCACACAGGCAAGGGAAGTTTGGAATGCACAGGAAGTTGGGAGAAGACACGGCCAGGACGGCTGACCCCAGCTGACCAAGGGATATTCCATACCATATAACATCATGCTCAGTATAGAAAGTGGAGGGAAGAAGGAGGAAGGGGGAGGTGCCCTTACCGTTATTCTGGTATCCTCCACTGCTGACTGGAGGGTCCCTGTGCTCTCTTTGTTGCGCTGGGAGAGTATTTTGTGGGGCCATGTTGTAGGCAGGATTAGGGACCTGATCTGCTTTACAGTGATTTTTTTCTTTTTTCTCTTTTGAGGTGGAATTACGACTTCAATGCAATAAAACAAAGCTGCCCATGTTCTCCACAAGACCTGCTAATAAAGCTCCAGCTGAAATCAACATCAGAGTTGCAGTATTGCAGTATTTCAAAGGAGACGAGCTGAAGCCAAGGTGAACGTCTTGGAGAAAGCACCCGTGTAGGGGTAGCTTGTTCTCTGAAATTTGTTTCATTGTCAGAACCAGGATGAGCTAAAAAAAAAAAGCAAATACCTTTTATATGGGTATAACTGCATTCATTGGTGCTTCTAGAGATGCAAAGGTGACAGGGGCAGTCCATTTAGGTTAGATATCAGGAAGAAATTCTTTACTGTGAGGCTGGTGAGACTGGAACAGGTTGCCCAGAGAAGCTGTGGATGCCCCATGCCTCTCAGTGTTCAAGGACAGGTTGGACAAGGCCTTGAGCAACCTGGTCTAGTGAGAGGTGTCCCTGCACAAGGCAGGGGCTGTTAGGACTAGATGATTTTTAAGGTCCCTTCCAACCCTTAACGTTCTATGGTTCTATGATTTTATGCAATACTTGCAAGTCTGCATCTTTTCTGAGCACAAGCAATTGATGTGTTGGTGCAAATCCTGCCGTGTGGTTTGCACCTGCTCATCACATCAGTGAATACAGTAATGAAGACTTCTCTTTCCTCTTCTTCTCTTTCCTCTCTTCCTCCTCCCTTATATATAAAAATAACCATATATACATAAGAATGATCCAGCTTTCCAATTCAGTTTGGCTCTATTTTGAATTCTCTTGTCTGGGAAATCGATAAGTCATAAATAGATTTTATATCTATTAGTTCAAATAAAACCCTGGTCCGTACTGCAGAAATTTTTGCAATGGTAGCTCAGAAAATGAAAAAGCTTTTCCCAAAAATGCTGTCATTATTTTATCTGATGATGTCATCTCTGTCTGCCCCTCAACCCTCGCAACTGGTTTCCCTTTCGGTAGCGAGGGTTTGTTTCCTGTCAATATGGTCTGTTAGTCACCATCTGAAGTTTTCTCTGTTTCTGTGTGTTCCCTCTGATGCTTTAGATCTGAAGAGGTTGTGATATTGCTGTATCCTAGTGTCTCATTCAAGCAGTGGTGACTTGCAGTTTTAGCTGCCATCTGTCTGCTTCCTGTTGTACACTTCTATGCACAAATACCTCTGCACTTATGCTTCTCTTTATGTTACATTTATTCATCATTTCCTTCACGTATATACATTGTAAGTTGTTCGGGGCAAGGTCCACATTCTTATTCTTCACCATGTGCAAACTTAGCATAGGTCTTATATGGACTATATGTCAATACAAAAGTGGCTATAATTACAATTAACACACGCAGGATCACCCTCGAGGAAAAAAGGCAACGCAGAAAGAACCGTGTATTGCAGAATACACCATCTAAGGAGTCTTTCTGCTGTGCCTTTTGCAATCGGATTTGTCTGTCACGTATTGGCCTCATAAGCCACCAGCGTGCCTGTAGCAAATGTGGATAGAGCCTTCCCAAATCTTCGTTCGCGAAGCCTAGCCATGATGATGATGATAATTACAATTACACGCCCGCTGCCTGGGGGGGTCGGGCGCGGACGCTCCCGGGGGCCAGGCCGGGGACATGGGGACACAGGGACAGGAGGACAGGGGACAGACAGACACGAGTCGCTCCCGCCCCCGGCCCCTCCCGCCCCCGCTGGGCGGGATCGCAGCGCCCCCTGCCGGCGCGGCCGGGGCGCGATCGGGGGCTCGGCGCTCGGCAGGTGCTGCCTGCCACACCGCCAGGCGGCCGCCGCGCACGCGCGTGCCCGCGCTCCCTGCGTGGCTGCCCCGGGAGCAGCGCCGGGAGCGGGACCGGGAGTGGGACCGGGAGCGGCGGGTCCTGAGGGGCGGGAGCGGCTGCGGCGGGGCAGTACCGTGCGAAGGCAGGGGGCGGCAGCGGCAGCGGTAGAATGTCGGCGGCGGGCGGTGGTCCCTGCGGTCCGGGCGCGGCCGGGCCGGCGCCGGGTGGCGGCGGCGTGTCCATGTTCCGCTGGCTGGAGGTGCTGGAGAAGGAGTTCGACAAGGCGTTCGTGGACGTGGACCTGCTGCTGGGCGAGATCGACCCCGACCAGGCCGACATCACGTACGAGGGGCGGCAGAAGATGACGAGCCTGAGCTCGTGTTTCGCGCAGCTCTGCCACAAGGCTCAGACCGTGTCCCAGATCAACCACAAGCTGGAGGTGAGCGGGATGCGGGGCCGGGGCGCATCCCCGGGGTGCCCGGGGAGGGGACCGAGCCGTGCCCCAGGGCAGCGAGAGCCCGGCCGGGTTTCTTCCTGCCCCTTCCCTGCGAGCGACTGGGGAGGATGAACCAGGCCCCGTGCTTTAGGATTCGGGCCTGGCCGTGACGATCTTCCCTCTGGGTTTGGTTGTTCCAGCGCGGGCATGGAGCAGTGCGTGCCAAAGGAGTTCTCTTGGATGTGGAAAACAGGAGTCTTGAGCAACAGATGCTGCTAACTCGTCTTCTGTTGGCATTGAGTCCCTGGTGAGCCGAGATGAGAGGACGCAGTCTCAAGCTGTGCCAGGCAACGTTTGGGCTGGACATTAGGAAGAATTTCTTCGCGGGAAGGGCTGTTTAGACATTGGAATCGGCTGCCCGGGGAGACGGTGGAATCACCATCCCTGGGGGTGTTTAAGGAGAGACTGGACGTGGCACTTTATTGCCATGGTCTAGTTGACAGAGTGGTGTTCGGTCATAGCTTGGACTCAGTCTGGAGGTCCTAGTGGATTTTGTGAATTTGGAAAGCCTTTTTTAAAAAAGGGACAAAGACAAGATCAAGGTGCTTAAAGCTTAGTCTCAGTAGTCAAAATGAGGACATTGTTCCTCCTTACAAGTAAAGAAAACATAAAAATGGATTGGGGATGGACTTTGACAGGTCCTCTTGTCCCTTCACACTACAAAGCAGATCTCTGCCAAGCTTAGTGACTGAAGATATTAGCAGAGGTCACACGTTCTGTCAGAAGAATAGTAACTGTCCTTCCTGTTGGCAAGTTTTCTTCCTGCCTGATCCAGAGTTTCAGTCAGGGAGGGAAGAAAGAAGCACCAGACAGAGCCAAGCTGTCTGGTGCTGATGCTGCTGAGAGGCAGGGTCCTTTGGCTTGTGCAAGAACTGGAGTGCTCTGGAAGGAGATTCTTGGAAACTTTGTGGTCATTTTATATCTGTCCAATCTAAGCATCTTTGGTTTAGTAAGTGTTGTCATTTGTCTCGACCTTAACAGGCAGGAATATGAACTGCCTGCTTGTCTTTCAGTAACATATTAGAAGGCTGTTGATATTTCTTCCTCAGTTACCTTTTCCCTGGGCTAATAAAGCCCTCTAGTTTCTTCAGTATCTGTTGGAGGCCATACTTTTTAAAGCTTTATTTATTGTTCTACTAGCTTGTAAGTATATAGGAGTAAGGGGGGAAATTCTGAGAAACCGTGAAGATACGTGCTTTGTAAGAGCTTCAATAGACAGAATTCCATTCTTTCATTTTTTTGTGTCACACTTATTATAATAAAGGAATTCTAGAGTCTTCAAGCAGTCTTCTGAAGTTATGCCTTTCAGTAGGAAGTAAAGTAAGTAGATTGGCTTTGATTTTACTCAGGTTTCTTCCTGGTATGAAGACATTGTAATGGGAAAGAGGCTTAGAATATTTCAGAGTAGAGCAAAGAATTGGTTAAACTAGGATTTTTTTAAATCACATTCTTTATTTCAGCAGAATGCTTACTGTGGTGATGTTTATGTTCTTTGTGTTTATGTTGCATATATATATACTATCAACCTATACTGTAGGCTTAATTGTATAAGTGTAGTAAAATAAGATTTGTGAGTAGATAGATAATCAGTGTTTATTGCATATTATGCAGAGATGGTGGGTTTTGTGTACAGACCTGTAAAGTAGGTGAGTTTTCAGGATATTTTAAGAGAATGGGTTGGTGGTTGGTGCTTGGTAAATGTTTCTATGAAAGGTTGTTTCAAGCTTAAATGTTTTTAAAAGAAATTATATAACTCAGATCTTGAAAGATTTTGTATCTTTAAGAAATTATCAGGGGCACCTAAGGAACTGAAGATCTATACCTAAATCGCATATGAGTTGAAGAGCAAAGGAGCACAGTTGTTAATAATTAGCATAATTATTGTGTATATCTATGTCTATGAGGTAATTGTTTGATAAAAATGATACTGCTAGTCTAGAGTGAATGCTTTTGAAGTGAATAAAAAGTCTTTTATTTTGTGGAATATTTTTATTACTAGGAGTAATATTAGGCCTTATACATATAAAGGAGTTTTTTTCTTTCAAGTAAACCTTTAGAAGATTTTAGTATTGCCTTGAAGGTTGCTAATTTTAGGACTTCATGTTTATTGAAGTCATAAACTTGAAATGAAAGCTGCCATTTAAAATCTCCAAAAGATGGAGCTGCTCTGTTTAAACTGAGTGTCTTGTCTTTTCATGTGCCCAGATGTCTAGTGGAAAGCCACAGTGTCCAACATGAAGGGTACAGTGACGTATTCTGAAAGAAATCACTAACAGTACTGGAGCTTAGGGTGTGATCAGTGTTTTGTTTTTTTTTTATAATGCAAGTTACTGTATTTAATGTAAGTTTTAAGATTGTGGTCATTTCTTAATAACCCACAAGTGTAGTTTTATACTACTTGTACTTTTTATACAGAGCTTTCATCACATTCATAAAAATGTCATCAGTAAGAGTTTGCTTAGGTACAAACACTTATTCAAGCCAATAAGATCCATCTTCAGAAATACACCTCTGTTTGAATTAAAATAATACTTTGACTGAAGCTAAGTTTGATTAAACTTACTCTTGCAGCTGCATTTGCCTGATCTTGTCTTACTGAATGACTGATACTATTTCATAAAGAAAAATAACAAAAAATTATGAATATTGTTCTATTGTTTGTGGATTCCATTTCCTTGACCAAAATTGTTGGGTCTTACTATAATATTACAGGCAAGAATAAAGAAATGCAGTTCAGGCTTTAATTTATCCACTTTGTCAGCTTAATATGCATTCTCTGGTTCGTACAATTGGTTTTAAGAGGCACAGCTTAGTTTGGTGGATGGAAGCTCCTGCTGTAGGACTTTTCAAAAAAGTTTTTGCCATCTTGATGTACACCTACTGCTAGAGAGTTGAATCCAGATAAAATACTGTATGAGGGATGTTCCTGAATAGTGAAAGATGTGTTCCAGGAAGATGGTAGTTTCCAAAGAGGCAGCCATATGTTGGCAATTCAGGGGTAAGTTATTTTTAGCAGGAGCCTGAAGGTATGGCAGATGCACCGGGGATGTATGCAAATAAATTTACTGGTGCATTAGGTTGGTGAAAGTTCATAAACATACTACTGTGCTAATAACATTTGCAGTCTTAAATTAAACTAGTGGTATGACAGGGAAGGAGGACTTGTTTTCATGATTTTCCTCCTGGTCACAGTAGGACAAAGTTGAATTAAGTAGCTTATCAAAGCTTAAAAAAGTGTTAGGCAATAGAAGCCACTGTCTTTTCTGAGATCAGCTTCACTTCACTATGAAAAAATAGCGAAGTGTATCTTGATGGAGGACAGTCAGGGCCTCAGGCTTTTAGAACAAAAGGAGATGACAGCCATTTTAAAGGAGATTTTTTTGTGGTGCTCTGTCTCTTGGAAAGCCATATTAATCAGCAGATGCAGGCTGGGAGTCAGTGTGTGAGATTTCAGTAGGTATTTAATTGAGAAGCAGTTAATAGGCTTTTGTTTTTCCTGTTTGACTGTGACTTGACTATGGCATTGTCTGAATGTCCATTTCAAAAAGTTCCATGTAGTGCAGTACTGTAGAAATAAAGTTAGTAGGTCAATGTGCCAGTGAAGACTGAGCTTGACTTTAAATCTGGCACTTTGCCAATCTGATTCTGCAATTTTAAATGAACAAGCTAGAAAGGAATGTCTGATGGAGCACACCCTGTATCTTGGCAGTTGTGTTAAGACAATGTACATGCTGAAGTTAAAGAAAATATATATGTCTAAGAAGTTGATTGCCTATGTAGTTTTATGTCTGTGATTAACTTGGAATCAGCAGGTTTAGAGGAGCATATTTCTATAAGCTGAATTCTTCTGTAAATAACTCCTTGCTGTTTCAGCTAAAGCATATGTAGAATAATGTAGGTAATATATATGTGTATATATATAAAAATTATATATAAACCCTCCCAATGGCAAACTGAAAAAGCTAAATGTAGGTGGCTTTGTGTGTGTGATGACTTTTCATACAGTGTGTGAATCTGTCTTACGGGGCACACTGCAGAGTTGTAGTCCTGCTTTGTTGTTTGATAGTACTTCTTAAACCAAGGTAGGACCTTTCACCTTCTTCGGAAGGTCTGTTTGGATTTTTTTCACCCTCCCCCCTTTATCTTGCACTGAGAAACTCACTTGTTGAAGACCAAGATATTTCTTTGCCCCATATGAAATATGTATATAAAACTGGGAGCATAGTTGCAAGAACTTGTTTAATTTTTTTCACATTTCATTAATATTTCTAGTATTTAGGGAGGTGTTATTTTATTGATTGTACTTTTGACTCTTAGTACTTTTTCTCTTTTGGATAGAATCTGTTGGTACTGGATAGAGTGTGGTTTTTTGAAAAAACCACAAAAATGATATTTGATCCAGCTTATTTTATATCCTAAAATGTGAACAGTTTTCACATATTCAGGAAGTGGAAATATGGATTTATATGCATTTTCCAGTTGGTTTATATGCTAAATTGTCATTAGTTTGATACATATAACTTTTATCAGAATAATTAAGCCCTTTTGAAGAGGTCACCTCTACTTAATTCATATTTTCCTGTATCAGAAGCCCTGGAATTCTATGCAAGTTGAACTAGCTTACTTCATTTTCAGTCTGCATATAGAAAGGGTTTTCCTTTTCTCTCTCTCATTTGTTGGGAGTTGCCAAAAAGAAATTGAGAGGGAACCAGCATTGTAGTTTATATTTCATAGTTTTATTTCCTGAATTACATTGCATAGCTAGTATGGCTTTCAAAATAATGGCGATAATAAAACCACCAACATGGTTTCTAAGAACAGATTTGTGTCTTCTTAATAAACAATCAGAAGCATGGGCAACCTGACAAAAAAAGTCTTTGTGAGGCAGTCAGAAATTTGTCACTGGCAGTGAAGTGTACAAGTAGTGATTAAAAAAAAAATAATTTGTGCTTCTGTAAGTAGGTGTAAACAGAATGAAACAGTCAAATACAAAGTAAAACGGTAGCAAGAAACAGTACCTAAAGCAAAGTGAAAACGGTAAGAGATTGCTGCAGTAACAGGTATTTTAATGATAGAGCTGAAAAAGGTCAGTGACTGGTGTATAAATGTTGGTTGATGTATCCATTTTTGTAAATGGAAACCAAATTCTTAAGATGCTTTACATGTAGTATTATGATTATCTTTTAATTGTTGGGAGGAAAAGTGTGCGAACAATTATGTGTCCAAAACTAATCTTCAGCAGAGAAGATAAAAAAGGAGGAATGTTGTTTTGCATCCTTTTAATTTGCTGACCGGTCTTTTGAATGTCTTGTCAGGACCAGAATAGAATCTAAGAAACAGAGAGGTTAATTTGTCTCATGTGCTTTGTAATTTGTATGAGACATAATAAAAGTGGATTAAATTTATTTACAGTTCATTTGCGTCTTCAATATCATACACTGCATTTTTACCATGACTACTTACATAGCTACACTACTGTAACTGTAATGTTTATTTAGGGAATCAGTAATCATCAATTTTGTCATTCATGTTCTTATTAGCCACACGATAAAGACCATTTTATTAAATTTAAAGCTTTAGCTAAAAATATAAGTCATGTGTCCTTTTTGGGGTCATAATAAAAATGAAATAAAAACTTTTAATATAATTTAAAAAATTGTCAGTACAGTCTTTTCAAATAATTTCTTGAAACATTGGCATCATTGACAAGTGGTAAGCATTATGTTGAAACTGGGGGGGATTTATCATCAAAAATTTTGACTCCTAAGTGAATCATCTATTCAGAAACATTTTGGACAGTGCTGTCACATTGTTCAGTTTTGCAAGGAGCACAGTGAGATTTATAGGGCTCTGATCTGTTTCATGGTTTCTTATTCAAAATAGTCCATTAAACTTAATAGGGATGTGTGAGAAATTGCAGCAAATGTTGCTTAGCAGACAGGAAGAACCAAATAGTCAAGACTGAGGAAGAGTAGAGTGTTCTTGTCTTTTGGAGAGCTGTAGACAAAGTGGTGAAGTGATGCCGGTGAGATAATGGAGACAGTCCTTTTTTGTAGCAGTTAGAGAAACATAATCATGAAGAGCTTCAGCTGCTTCCCATCAGGGGGCTGATGCAAAGTTAGAGTTCCCCCTGAAAACTTGGTAGTAGGTGGGTTGTGTGGTTCATAACTGTGCACGGCAGGCTCTGTTGTTGTTGAACCAATGCCACTTGGGTGTCTGTGAGTGTGTTTAGGCCTCAGGCTGTAAGAGCTGCAGCTGTCACATCCTGAAAAATTGTTTTCTGTCCTGCATTTGTCTAATGTTATGGGAACACTTAGGAATAATGATTTTGTTGTTTGTAAAGCATAATTAGGGATTTTTTTTAATTTAAATGACATTTCTGTCTTTAAAAAAATGCCCCCAGAATGAAATGTTAGGCAAATATGCTAGTGTCATATCTTGATATTTATATTGCTTTTTTGTGCATATATGGGGGCATAAGCATTGTAGTATGCTCTGTTGTGTTTCATGATCCCAGATCCTGCAGCCTCTATATCAGAAAGTTAATAGTCCTGATCAGGAGTCAATGTTGAAATGTATAAACATGTATGTTGGTAAACGTTTTGGAGTCACGTGTAGATTACATGAGGACATTCTTCTGAAGAAGTAAAACCACCTCATATACTTGATTTGTCTGTGAATTTTGGTTTGATCCCTTGGCAAGATTGATAGGGATCTGTCCTGTAAAATTAGCTATTAAAAATATGTGTATATATAGTGGAGGTGTCTTATTAGTAACAGAATCAAGGGAGCTTGGAAATCTTGTGCCCTGCTGATTTGTGGGGAGTGACTTGTCCTAATGGAAGTGTTGAGCATTTTCTTAAGTCACTAAAACCTTCTGATTCAGGCACTCCCCGTTCTCTCCCATGATCTACGAGTTTCCACGTCACAGCATCCTTTGCCTTTTCATCTACCTATGTTTTTTGGTTAGTTGGCTGGACAGAGAGCAGCTCAGTCTCAAGATCAGAACTGCACTTGTGCTGCCCAGACACCGGGCTGTTGCCTCCTGTCTCTGGGTAGATTAAACAAATTAGCTGAAGATCTGACTCGTCCCAGTGTTCCTTCTGTGAGGGCACTAGTCCCTCACTCTTTACTACTAGCAGCTGTTTTGTGCAAAACTTGTATGTTGTAGGAACTTTAATCATACACACCTTTACCTCTTTAACAGCTTGGTTTGAATCTTGAAAATTAATTCAGTTCAAGAGGGAAGGAAGGCAAAATAGGGAGAAATGTAGACATAGAGATAAAATGATGGCACTAGACTGTCTTGTTTAGGTAAATAAGAAATTCTGAAATTAAGTGCTGGCATTGAGAGATTATATGGTGGGAAAAATAATCTTTCACTTTAGAAAGACAGTTTTCAGACCTTTATGAGTTTAGAAGGCTTGATATGAGAATGAATTAGGTGGACCCTAAAGGCCTGAAATTAAACGAAAACTTTAAAGGCATTTGATGAGTGTTTGGCTTATGACTTTTAGTCACTGGAGGCTGGTAATATGATGGATAATTTTGTATGTGTCTGGCTTTTCTTTGCTGAAAAATATGAGTTTTCTAATACATGGATTATGCTTAGTCTTTTTTTGAGCTAGAAATTCATATACCAAAAAATGCATTCATTACACTTTGAGGGATTTCAGGTCTTCCTCTCATTTTTAATTGGTGTGGTGAATAATGCCACTGTGTTGCTATTCAGGCCTATGGCCCACCTTTCCAATTCAGTTTGGCTGTATTTTGAGTTCTCTTCTCTGGGAAATGGATAAGTCATAGGTAGATTTTGTATCTATTAGCTCAAAGAAAACTCTTGTTCATACCGCAGAAATTCTTGCAGTGATAGCTCAGAAAATGAAAAAGCTTTCCCCAAAAACGCTGTCATTATTTTGTCTAATGATGTCGTCTCTCAGTTTGCCTCTCACCCCTTGCAGCTGGTTTCCCTTTCAGTAGTGAGGGTTTGTTTCCTGTTGACATGACCTGTTAGTCACCATCATCCCACTCTCTTAAGTTTACTCTGTTTCTGTGTGTTCCCTCTGATGCTTTAGATCTGAAGAGGTTGTGATATTGCTGTATCTTAGTGCCTCATTCAAGCAGTGATGGGTATGAGCAGTGGTAAGTTGTGGTTTTAGCTGCCATCTATCTGCTTCCTGTTGTGCACTTCTACACACAAATAGCTCTGCATTTGTGCTTCTCTTTATCTTACATTTTTTCTTTGTTTCCTTCACATATTTACATTGTAAATTGTTCAGGACAAGGTCACATTTTTAATCTTTTCAATGTATAAAGTTATTATACGATCTTTGAGTGTATCTCTGAGATCTTACAGAAATAAATAATTTTGGTTAGTTATTCTAATGCTCACTTTTCTATGAAAAGTATACAGGTGACTAAATGAGTATTTTTTCTGAGAGTTCAGACCATGATATGAAAAAATTATATGATATGTTATAAACTAATGGGAAATACAAAATACTTGGTAAATGACAAAGTATGCCCCAAAACTGAGTAAATATTTAGTTAGCCTTTCAAAACTCTTTTTCTGGTATCATCTGTATGTTAGATTGTTTGGAAGATAAATACTGAGTTGTACTATTTGGTGAATTTGACTAAGATCTTCAGTTTACTCAAATATAGACTTTCATGTGGAATTTAGAAATAGCTTGTGCAATAATTTGAAGCAGTAGCTCTTTCTGAAATACCCTGTGTTTACTAGTACTTTATGGAGGAGAAGGAAAACCAGGCTTTTCTCCCTGCACCACAGACAGATCAGATCACTCTTAAAGGTTAGTTTGTTGTATTTTTTTTTTTTTTTATTCCGAACAGTGAGGAGAAAAAAGGTAAGAAACCAAGAAGCATGTCTTGTGTACTTGACAGTGTATGGACTAGGGACAATAAGTACAAAGAATTAACAGTAATGTGTTTAATAATTATTGATAAATTAGGGAACAAGCTTGAGTGAGGTACTTAGGAATAAGTGATGTCAGTAATGCTGTTCTTTTTTTGCTTAATGTTTTCCATGCTGACTCATTTACATAACTTCTCTGAGTTCTCAGTTAGCAGGCAGTGCTTAACTGAAGCATTTTTCAGAGCACTTCAGGAAAAGTTGTCCATGACAAGAGAGGTGGGGAAAGTGGAGAATTGAAACGAGCCTGACTTCCTTTTTAATAACTAAGAAACTTGCTTATTTTCTAGTTGACTTCAGTAAGTTTTGGCTTCTGTTGTAAGGTCCAGACCAGCACTTCCTATTGCCATTGGCACCGAATTCCAGTTACAGATCTTGGTCAGAGAAAAGTATCCGTGACTTCAGTGAGTCAGAGACAAATGAGCATATCTCAAAAGGCATTGACTTTGCCAACATATGTCAGAATAAAAGGAAAAAAAGAGCTGTGCAAATTCTACCTCTCATGTCCTTTGTCCTTGATTCATCTAGGTCTAGGTGTAGGTTTTCATGATTAAATCCTAGTTCCATGAACCACAGTCCTGTTGTGCTATTAGCTGCGTGTTGGCTGGGGCATAGACACAAATGAGTTAGCAGGTGTAACCTTGCAGTATGGTACTTGCTAATGAGTGATAAGTACTAATCTGCACAGTTGGATACTGCCCAGAAGAGTTCCATTTTTGGCTGAATCAGCAAGTTACAGTTAAAGGGATGTTATGAAAGTAAACACACTACCTTCTCTTCACCCTCTGCCCTTTATTGTTCCCCAAGGAAAGTTTGTGTTCTCTATTTGTTGTTTGATGGCTTTTCCTGAACGCTCTTGACCCTGAAGCTCAACGGTCTCCTGTGATTGGGTGTTTGTTACTTCTGCCCACAGCTGACTTCTCTGCAAATTCTAGAGTAGTTGCAGGTGACCATCAATATACGTGACATTTCTCTTTGACAGTCTTATTGGAGAATACATCCAAAAAAGCTGCCAGTGAAGGATTAGTACAGTTGCTTGTGCAACATTAATTTATCCTTGTGTTTATACAAATTGAAATATTAAAATTGTATTATTTGGGACCATCTTTTTCTGTAGAACCCTTGCCTCCTGCAGTGAATGATGCTCTAGGAAGGAATAGCCTTACTGATAGTTCTTGTTCGTGCTCATCATTTCCTCTGCTGTCTCTGTCCCCTGTCTGGTTTTTACTGAGTAGCTTCCAAAATTGAATATAGAGCTGTTGAATTTCCAGCAGTCTTTCCATATGTTTCCCTTATAACAAATTGAAGGAATTTGGGTAAAAAATAGTGCTCGTAAGAGTAAAATAAAGGAAAATTAAATGAGCTGACCAAAGACTTCTGTGAAATAATATAAAGATTTGTCAGCCTTCATAGAAGTGATCACAGGATTTGAAACCAGCTTTGCTGTGTTTGCATTTTGGAATGTCTCCTGTGTCTGCATCTGTACCTGGGGATAGATTTGTGACTTTTCATAATGTGTAAACAGATTATTTCCATGATGTATGCTCATACTATTTCTCATTTTGCTCTCTTTATTTTCTTCTCTTTATTTATTAAGGCTTTCCAGTACCTGAAGGGAGCCTACAAGAAAGATGGAGAGAGACTTTACAAGAGCATGTAGTAACAGGACAGGGGTGAATGGTTTCAAACTGAGAGACAGTAGGTTTAGATTAGATATTAGGAAGAATTTCTTTCCTGTGAGGGTGGTGGGACACTGGAACAGGTTACCCAGAGAAGTTGTAGATGCCCCATCCCTTAAAGTGTTTAAAGCCAGGTTGGATGGAGCTCTGAGCAGTTGGTCTAGTGCAAGGTGTCCTTGTCCATGGCAGGCTGGTTGGAACTAGATGATCTGTACAATCCCTTTCAAACCAGACCATTTTATGATAAAAACAGCAGGACATGAATTTAAACCATAGGTCATATACAGAGTACAATTTTTATTTTTTATTATGAGTTTGACAGTCTTTTTGTGATACTTTTGGAGCATCATTCATGCCACAAAACTGGTAGCTGTCATTGGTCTTTGTAATTTGCACAGGGAAATAAATTTATTTCTTTTTTCCCTCACCAGAACTCTGTTTTGTCTGTCATTCTCTACTAAGTGAGGCTGGACATATTAAACTGCTCTAATTTATCTGTTCTGCCACTTTACCCTTCTACGGGTATTTTGAATTAGAACAGATGAGAGAGTGTGTTTACATGTATAAAAAAAGCAATAAAAGTCAGTATGTGAGCTGTAAGTACCTGTTAGAAAGGAGGAAGACATTAGTGGTCTTTTTTTTTTTTTTTGAGTAGAAGTGATATGTACCTTATGTAATAATAACAAAATACTCTTATTCAGAAAGTATGACTGGGACAAACTGTGCCTTCATTATTAAAGTCTTTGTTGTCTGCTCTGTACCATATCATTACCTTTTATACCAGGGATATTTTCTTTTGCTACATTAGTTCAGGTGTGTGTCTGCTTTTGTTGGAGGGTAGATAATCCACAGCAGAGAGACTGTAACCATGGCTGGTCACTGGGGAAAACAGTGCAGTTTTGTAAGTAACCCATTTCTCTGAAACTATTTGACTATGTGATATTTAAAGTATCATCTTTCTGTAGAAGGCAATTTCTGCTTTGGAGTTCTGCAAGGGTTTACAAATTTTTCAAGTTTTTTTGTCATTCTGGCAGTTGGAAGGTGGAAATGCATGCAGCTCCATTCCTTGGCAAAAAGTAAATGCTAGCCTGGTTTGTTGAGGCTCCACCTAAACGTGGGAAGGGAGATGTTTTTGTCGGCAGCAGCAAACTGGAGATTGGCTTGACCCATCTCATCAAATTGCACTTTAATTTAGGTGCTCTGAATCACCTCTGGAAAAGCCTACTTATGTCTGAATTACTCTGGAAGCTTAAGGAGGCTGTCCCTTTAAATTATGTACCTAATGTTAGACCCAGTAAGTACTCCCTACTGATAGTCAAATCCTTCCTGCTTTTTTTTCATTAACTGATACAGACATTTTATAGCAGTGATTTATGTAGTTGAATGGGGCGAGCATTGCAACTTGCAACTTGCAATGAATATCTTCATTGTGAATTTGAACATTAGTATAATGTTGTTATAATACCCTGCTTTAATATGAGAGGGCTTTTTTTTAGAGTTAGTGGCTTTTCCTTTTTGCTCTTCGGTTCCAAATTTTTTGGTAGCAAAAATATGCTCTGGGAATTTAGCTAAAAATCCCCTGAAATCGTATTCGGGAGTGGGTTTTTTTGCAAATAGTAGCTTTAAATCTCATATATATGTATCTTGTCTTATAAAATGCTACTTGAAGTTAAGGATAAAAGGAACTCGGTAAACGTGTTCTTTTATTCCAGATATAAACCCTTCATGAAAACTGGTTTTAAAATGTCTCGAAACCACTTTTTCAAGAGTTACTAACTATTTTTTGTTTTCTACATGTCCATTCTAGGGGCATGCTAATTTGTGGCTTCTAGTTTACCCACCTAATTTGCTGTTTCAGTTAAGCTGTTGATAATAGACCAATTGTAAATAAGATTATTTGATTTCAGCATTGCATAAATAAATGTCATTTTGCTTTGATCAATATTTTTCAGTAAGATTTAATAATATTACAGTTTAAAATTGTGTTTACATTGGTACGGTTGTACACCCTACATAGGTTTAATGCCATTTCCCTGTTTTGGAGTGGACATCAGCATCACATGTCATTGTCTGCATGAGGAAGAACTCAGCTGTTGTTGCTTTTGGCAGTAGGGCTGTTTGATGCTGCTTTTGTGGGTAAATTAATTTTGTGGCAGTTGGGGAGAAAATTCTGCAAATGATCCAGTGCTTAGGTTGGGCTACAGAGGAAGAGCGTGTGCTCTTAGCTGTATACACCATGTATAACATGCATGTACCAACAAATGATGTGTTATGTATCATAGTTCTGGTGACTCTGTTTAGTCATTGCTCGTTACTATGATGGATTATATCTTCACAGGCACAGTTAGTTGATCTGAAGTCTGAACTGACAGAAACGCAGGCGGAGAAAGCAGTGTTGGAAAAGGAAGTGCATGATCAGCTTTTGCAACTCCATGCTGTTCAGCTTCAGCTACATGCCAAGACTGGTCAGAATGTTGATTCTGGGGCTATTAAGGCAAAACTGGTGAGTGTGGTGACTTAAATCTAGGATTATATTATTCTTTTCCCTCTCTTGACTGAATTTTTTCAGTGGAAGGTGTTAATAAGCTGATTACAGATTTTCATGTTGAAAATGTTAGCTTTTTCTTTTTTAAGTAATATTTATGGCTGGTTGTTAGCAACCATTAAAAACAACATAAATAACGTCAGAATAAAGAATTAGAATTTGAGAAGTTGTTTTTACATAGTGGTTTTTTAAAGTAAAATAAGAAAATATTTTGGTGATTTATAGAGCTTTTCTGGAGACTGAAGTTGCAAAAGATAATAGTTTCCAATAAACAGACAGAACCAAATTTTCACAGATTTTGCAAAAGCCTAAAGTGAGATAAGTTAACTGTTTTTATTGTAATAACAGTCTGATAAGAGTAAGAATGGGATTGGTTTGCCATGCAGAAAGAGAGAGAGAGTAGATGGCATCACAGTCCTCTCTCTGTGGTCATTCTTTCTCTTTAAGAGTACTGTGAATGCATGGATGGTGCAGTTACTACATGCAGCAGACTGTTGTAAAAGAACTCAGTAAACCACTGATAATTTTGTACAATATTATTTTTGGAAACTCAGTCCTTTTGCGAAGCACACCAAAAGTTAATAATAATTAATCTGTGCAATTAGTTGGCATTGACTGGTAACCAGAGCCTAGTCTGCCTTGTTACTACCACAGCACAAATTCAGGCTCTAACACTAAGACTTTGTAAATTAGAAAAGTAACGTAGTGTTGTAGAGATATGTTTTCTAACTGTTGGCATGAATCCAAGTCTATCTCTGACTGTTTCTAAAATTGCTTCACAGTTGGGTTGCAAATACCTAGTCACAGTATATGTGGAATATTAGATACTTCTGCTATTTTGTTAATTAATGTACAGTAAAACACAGTAATAGACTATAAGGCTTAAAGGATGTCTAGGCTAATCACTGAATAACAGCAGTAACCCAAATTCTTCTATTTCAGATCCAAAAGCTGTAATTGAATCTTCTTAGGGCTACACGCTTGTATATTCAGTATAAGAATAATATTTTCTGGATTGTCTGTACATAATTTATTCTGTACTGATTTATAGCTTAAGTATGATGAAATTTATTTAGAACTGTTAATAATTCTTATGGGTTTGTAAATAAGCATTAGTTAAATAAATTGTTAATAAGCATTTTGTAACTGTTAGGCTACAGGTTTACATGTAGCAAAATTTTAAGTCAACACATCACTGTGAGTAAATTTTATTAGTTAGACTTAACTTTTGAGTGACATGGAGAGTAATACTTTTAACCTTTTTGTTTCTCTTTACCTTGTTATAAACAATTTCTAAAGATATATTAAATCTGTTGACAGCAGTTTTCTTCCCACAGGTGACAATAAATACATTTTACTCTACATAGTTTCAGATTTTATCTGTGCTGAAGTTGAATTTTGTTAACAGCTTAGACTGATATTCTCTCCTTAATTTCCCTTAGTTTTTCCTTTTTATAAATATCAGAACTAGTCTTTGGAGTTTGCTTTACTTTACCTTTAGGGAATCCATAGTTATGGACAGAAGCTCAACTTTAAACTCTTCAAGATAAAGCGAGCTGTAAAGGTCTGTGAAGGTAGAACAAGCAAAACTGAGGCTGCTGAAATAAGAATAAAATGGGAATTGTGATATTTGGGTAAATAAAAACTGTTGTACTGACCTTCTGGCAGTCAGAAAGCCTCTGAGGGCAAAGAAGGACTGTGTCAACAGAATGTGTAATGGGGAAGTAAAGTTCTGTACTAGTTGACTTTCTTTGAGAGACACACTCTTCTTTTGTATGTAGACTCTTAGCATAAATGTATACGCTGTAATCTATAAATTTGTACCTAGTGGTGAACTAAGACATTTCAAAATGTTTATATTGCTAAACAGTTGATAACATTATGTAGTCTAGGCTGAATCCATTTTTAGGAGTGGTGAATCTCACTCCAATGACAGTAACACTTTCTTTTTTAAAAATATGCAATTGCCTAGTTGAATTTTCTTCTCGAGTTTTGCAGTTGATATACCTTTTCTGATACTTCTTGCTGTCCTTTGTGTCCCTCTTGTAACACATATTTTGTTATTCCTTCTGAAAGGAAAAAATCTGTTATCTGCATAACAGATGTTATAGTGCAGAATGGTTTTTTGTGATACCTTCATGTATATTGCATTACCTCACTATTCTATATAGAGATACTTGGTATTTTAGGAGAAAATATTGGTTTTAATGCTACAATAAGGCTAAGCTTTTGATAACTTCTACTGCAAAATACCAAAATTGTTACTAAATACAATTGTAGCAGAGTGCTTGTTCTTTATGGCTTCTAATAAAATATACAGTCTGCTGGTGAATGTCTTTTGGAGTAAATAATTTATGTTGTTGCATTTTCTTGAGGTTTCTGTTGCCTTTTTCTCTAATTATGAAACTCTTTTCTTCTGTCTTAAGTCTGTCCTTTCTGTGGATGAAATGGTAAGTATGCTGATTGCCAATTTTTCTTTATGTTTAAGCAGTGCTTTTGTTTTGTGCAACAACTTATATGCTTGTTGGCCTCAGAAACTGGCAAAACAGATCTGGCTTGTTCTTTCTTCCTAACAGTTGGCAAGATGCTGTGTAAAGAATTTCCTTTGCATTTTAAATTTCTTTCCTAGATATGGTGCCCTCTTTCCTAAGTCTGTATATGTTTTATTTATTATTGCTACAGCTAATTTGAGGTGATATCTGGAAGCTTGACGTTGTGAAAGATTGTCCTGGCAGTATCTCAAAAAATGTGTTATACAATTTCTAAAGCATAAACACTGTACACATCTGTGAGTGTAATCTGAAGTATTTTGCGTGTTGTATGTAAAAAAATCCTGTCAACTTTTCCTTTTTTTCCCCTTTTCTCTATTCTTTTTATGGATCTGATTTAATATGATGTACTGTCTTGTGCAACAGCCAAAAGCATATAAACACGATAATACATAGATAAGAAGACAAAGTGAAGCAAAGGTGACTTTTATCTTTCGGTTGTTCTCAGTGATAGACTTGAAAGGTTTTTAAAAAGTGTTTCCACTTTTATTATCTTATATACTTTATTATCATTACTCAGTATTTGCTTTTTGAAAAGCCATAGGATAGGTGGTAACTGTAAGCTTTGATCTTCAACCTTGCAGTTGCATTTTTGGTTTAGTTTTTTTTTTATATTACCAACAGAAAATATGTTTTCTATTTTCAGAACCTGTGCCATACTATCAACACTAGAAAACATGAAACTATTCTGTAACTTCTTTGATTTCTTGAAGCATTTTTGGGACTTTTGTCACATCTCCTGACATTCAAAACGAGATATGTTCTTTCAGTACATTATCAGAGATTCCGTATTGCAAACCTTTTGATTTTTTTTATTTTTTTTTTAAATTCGTGTGGTGATCAGTTGGAGACAGTCCAGAAAAGAATGGCTTCTGGGTGTGAAGCCATTTCCACCTCAGTCATAGAACACTAGTTGTAGTAATGGAGAAAATAGCAAGAAAATACTTCTATAGGATTGCACTGTTACTTGTATTTTAGGTCTAACATTTAAAATGCATGACTAAAAGTGATTCTACTTAGAAATGTAACATTGGCTTTCTGTTTGAATTTAATTTAAATAACAAACCAAATTCAGAGAAAATCAATGGAAAATTTCAGTCCTGATGAGAGTGTGTAAGCTGGATACTTTGTATAAATGCAGTAAAATGTGCTGCATGAAATTTGCTACTGTTATCAAATATCTTGGATTGCTTCAACAATACAATTTTCTGAAGCAGGTTGGAATATGTCTGTCTTAAATTCTAGTCTTTATCTTTTTATATTTGTCAAATAAAAGACATTCTAAAAGTCAGTATGTGTACGAACAGGGAGCCTATCCTGTTTAGAACACCTTGGCGTGATATTGGCAATATGTACATAGTGAACAGGGGCACTGTACCTGTATATGGACTTTGCAGCTACTGTAAAACAGGTGTTATATCTGAACTGTGACCCTTCTCACTGCCAGGGTGTGTGGCAGAGACAACACAGCATGGTTGCACTCTTGAATTCTTGTAATTGCCCTTTGGCTACTGGCAGTAGCTGTGAATTAAAGCCCAAGACCAAAATAGTAGAAAGAATTGGTATAATCTTCAGAACTCCTATTCTTGAAAGGTAGATTAGTGAAAATTCTTGGCTTAGGAGTGATCCTGCAGTTCAGAAAGAGATTTGCTGAAGAGAGTCATTCTCACAAGACAAGCCTCAACTCAAAGACCAGAGACCTTAAGTGGCTTTGTGTGACATGTTTTCTAATGTGCATATGGGAATGACAGGAAGTGAAATGCAAGTTTCAAGCAGTCTTTGTGCTGCTCCTACTGAGCACTATGCTAGGCTAACACGTACATAGGTGTTCTCTATCCATCTGTCTAACCTGATACAAGTATTTAGCAGCTGAGGGAGATAGTAGAGTCCGTCAAATTCAGAGTTGACTTTCTGTCAAATAGCTATAAATGCTTACATGTATCTATTGTGAAAATAACTCTCTGGGAGGACCAACCTTGCATAATTTCTCAAATGTGGTAATACTGACTATATTAGTGGTTTATATCCAGGCTTGGAACAGTGAATATCATATTCACAATTTGACGACAGATTTGTCTTGCCAGTTCTGTAAAATTTTGTATCTGTCCTGTTGCTTCTTTAGTAGCACTTCCTGGTTTTATTTGCTTAACAATGTAATTGATACAAGCACAGAGAAGAGTTTTTTTGGGTACTCTAAATGTCTTCAAAAATGCATTATGGTGAAATTGGTTTTTATTGTTGTTTGAGTTGTCAGCCATTTTTTAAAGGAAACAGTATTAGACCCTGTGTCTCTTCCATTTTCCTGTTTCCTATTTGGGGTGAGGGGGTTTCCTCTCCTTGTAAAAGCAATTCAGAGCAAGATATGAAGATACAAGTAATCAAACGTGCTCTCCTTAAAGTAGATTTTGTAGATTAGCAATCTGAGCATACTAATTCCTTTTGCTCCAGTGCCCTAGGTATCGGAAAAGGTAATAACTGTGATGTTTCTGTACATTTGGGATGGAGCACTGTGGGACTAATTTATGTTTCCATAATTCCTTTTTCAGAGGGCAGGGCTTAAAGTGTGATTTTAGTGTGGGTTTTGTTTTTGTTTAGTTTGTTTTGGTTTTTTTTAACAAAACTATTTTGCACTAATTTTCCTTTAAGTTTGTCAGGGTGGGCATCTTTATGTGTAGAATCTCTGGCATTATTTATGTGGTCTTCAGACTCTAATTTGGAAATGTCTCTGGCTGGACATTTCTCAGTTGTTTGCATGAAAACAGTTGTCATTTTAAGGACACATGGCGTTATTAAACGTTTCCTTGACGTAATAATCATCATCATCATCATCATCAAATAGTTAAAGAATGTGGTCAAATTGAAATATGAAGTGGCTTTATAGATACCCTTTAATTTTAAAAATAGTATTCTTTACCTTTGAATCTTCCATTTGCAAGACAGTAAAAAGTAAGGATGATATTTAGTCTACTTAAATTTTGCCAGCTTTTTATAGGATAGTGTGCAAACCACTAGCTGTAGTGCCAGTCCATGCTTTTTTTTTTTTTTTACTGCATGCATGTCTTGTACGCAGGAGAAAAATTTCAGTTTGTGTGTGCAGAAACAGTAAGTGCTCTTTCATTATTAACTTGGATAAAGGCTTTTCAACGTATTTTTCCTTTTTTTTTTTTTTTTTCTCTTTTTGCTGTTGTAAAGGAGAGAGAACTTGAAGCTAACAAGAAAGAAAAAGTGAAAGAAGCTCAGCTGGAAGCTGAGGTGAAGTTGCTGAGGAAGGAGAATGAAGCCCTTCGTAGACACATAGCAGTGCTCCAGGCTGAGGTTTATGGAGCAAGACTAGCAGCCAAGTATTTAGATAAGGAGCTAGCTGGAAGGTATGTGAAGTCAATCTGCGTCCCTTAGCATGAGATGTTCTTTGGTGCTGTTTTCTTCCTTTGCATCCCCAGAGGCAGGTTCAAAGTTAAGACTAAGTAAGAAAAGTCTCATATTTCCAGTTAATTGAACAGAAGGTGGAAATAAAATCCCCACAGTTCTTGCAGTAGTTGCTGCGTGACTGTGTGCTGTAGCCACGTGAAGTGTATGAGTCGTACAATGCATTGATTTTTTTGGTTGTAATACAGCATCTTGTTTTACTCTCTTTGTCACTCTCTAGGGTCCAGCAGATTCAGTTACTGGGCCGAGATATGAAAGGACCCGCTCATGACAAGCTGTGGAATCAGCTTGAAGCAGAAATACACCTTCACCGTCACAAAACTGTTATTAGAGCGTGTCGAGGTCGGAATGATCTGAAACGACCAATGCAAGCACCACCAGGTCATGTAAGTTGAAAAGATAAGCCATTCCTCCAGGATTTCCACCATTTGTGGGAAACAGACACAAGTTACTTCATCTTTGTGATTGTTTTCACTTTAATATTGTGTTCTTTCAAATGTCACTTGTAAATGCATAATTCTTCTATATGCTGAGGGACAGTTCCATGCTGAATAGTGTGTCCCTATAGATGACAGGAAAGATGATACAATTCCTTTGACTTACCTGTGAACACCCAGTCCTTCTGAAAACTGAGCCTCTGCTATGTGTGTTTATAAATATAAATTTAACAGCATAATTTTGTAACCTGGGTTTCGAAATGTGGAGCTAACTTACTTACAAAAAACAAGAATAACATTTTTAGGATTAGATTAAACTGAAGTAAATTTAATTTTTTTTTTTAAAGACCACATAAATTGACACTGTAAAATAATTTGTTGGTTTGTTTTGTTTTTTTCCTCATAAAGGTACTTTTTAAAACTAAACCTTTAAACAGCATTTCACTGTGGGTATCTTAGAACTCACCCAGTGTGGCACATGTCCTGTTAATCACTCCAGTGTTCAGTGCATAAACCCAAATGTTTTCAGGAAAGTGCTTTACTTTGATCTGTTCTGAATACCTTAGTTGGTCAGGTGGGTCTTACTTCTTATGTTCCTGATTGCATACAAAATATTGGCAGACAAATATGTGTGTGATTTTAAGAGTGTGCATAATGCTGTCAGTGACTTAACAAAAGCAAAAACCAATACTTTGATTTATTTAGTCTGGCATTTAGTTTTGTGTTCAATGGCTTTTGGTTTGGTTTGGTTTTATTACAATAAAAATAAACTTGAGCAAGCAACCTCTTCATTGGCACTGTATTACCTCTTCTGTCATTTGGTTAGTTATAAGTTGAGTTTACATCATGTAACATTTTAGCAGTGTTCGGCATTTCTTCATGTAGTCCCTTTATATTTTTAGTATGTGGGTGATTTCCTTCTTTTGAAGTTAAGTTCTGTGTTGTGCATCATTCAGCACTAAAATAATTTAAATAATTACTCTCATCAGGGGTGCATGATGGAGAATCTTTTCTGATTTCATACTGTTTCTGTAATGGGGCACTGTAAGTTGTCCTGCCTGGAGCTAGCCTAAAACTCTGTTGCTCATCCAGTGCCTGTATATAATTTAAAAAAACCAAAATGCTGAAATGCATCAGTTTTTGGTTCACACATTCATGTTTGTGCTATGTTTGTTTTTTATCAAACTAGGATCCTGATGCCTTAAAGAAGAGTCAAGGTGTTGGTCCGATCAGAAAAGTTTTGCTAGTTAAAGAAGACCATGAAGGCTTAGGAATTTCAATCACAGTAAATATTTGCGTTTATTTTCTATGACACCGAAGTCCTACTTCTGTAAAATATGTGGATCAGTAAATGTATTGTTAGAACATATGAAAAAAACATACAAAAATCCATAACTATGGTCATAGAACTTGAAGACACATTTTGATAGATTAGAAAATAGATAATTGCTACTTTATGTCAAACTTATTATTTTGAGGTTTAAGGTATAGACACTTGCCAGTGGTGAATTTCAGGTGTGGTGAGTGTGTAGAAGAGCAGAGGCAATCTGAGACCTGACTACCAGACCTTAGCTGTTGTGATTATAACCTTTTTTTTCTAAGTATCTGTGTTGGCATCTCATACCTAAAAAAAAGCTGTATAAACTTTTTACAACGAATTTTAAAAATTTTGTCTGTTATACTTGTATTCTAAATATGAATACTGTTTCTTACAAGTCAATATGGTGCCTGATAGGCTTTTTTAAATGAAGTTTTCAGCTTTTCATCAGCTTGTATATGAGTATATAGTGTTATTATTATTCAAAATTACCTCCTTTGACTCTTTGAGTACATATTTGAAATATTCCATTCTGTTGTGGGGAGAAGAATTAAAGGAAGCATTGCATGTGTTCTTCTTAAAGATTCTTTTTGTCTGAAGAATGATTTCTAATTTTCTAAAATAGAAGTTGAAATAAGCACTTTAGGAGCAATTACCTGCATGTTGATTTTATGTTAAAGGGCATCTCAGTTTATTAAAATATACTTTTTTTTTCTTAAATAGGGTGGGAAGGAGCATGGTGTTCCAATACTGATCTCCGAAATCCATCCTGGGCAACCTGCTGATCGATGTGGAGGACTGCATGTTGGTGATGCTATTCTGGCAGTAAATGGAGTTAATCTAAGAGATGCCAAACATAAAGAAGCTGTAAATATTCTTTCCCAACAGGTCAGTTGGGACCGGTCATCCATAAGCACGTTTAGGTGCTTCTTGTGTTCTGCCTGTTGAATTACTTTGAATTTTTATGTTTACTGTTAAGCACAGTGTAATGCTAAGCTGCAGTGATTCCTGAGGCTGTGTCACCTTACATTTAATCCTCTTATGTCTTGCAATTTAAGGAGGAAAAATGCTGGGCCAGTACTGGTTCAGTTAAATGCATGTATTGGCTAATTCAGTTAGGCTGATGGAAATCGGTTTGTCACATTGCCCCACAGAAATAATTCTTTAGGGACATACACTTCAGTCTTTTATGACTGAACAGCTCCAGCCAAACAGTGTTTCTTTGTGGTCTAGAGTCTTCTTCCTTCCTCTTTCAGATGGTTAACAGATCTGTTTAATTTAGCAGACGGCTTCCTCATTAGAAGTCACTGTTTGAAATATATTAGAATATATCTAAGAAATTCAGATAATTTTGTAAAAAAAAAATACAGCTTAGCTATAGAGCTGTACTATTTTAGTCAGTAAAAGCTTAATTCAGATATGTGTCCAAAATACTCAACACAATTGCAAATGTGTTTACAATAGTAAAATGTATTTGTTTTAGTAACCTAGCTCATCTTGGTAATCCTTAGGTAGCTGTGCAGTAGTAAGTAAATTTGTAATTTTCATTGCATTTCAGAGAGGTGAAATTGAATTTGAAGTAGTGTATGTTGCTCCAGAAGTTGATTCGGATGATGAAAATGTGGAATATGAGGATGAGAGTGGACACCGTTATCGTTTATACCTTGATGAACTGGAGGAAGGTGCAAATTCAGGTTCTAATAGGAAAGATGCAAATGTGGATGTCAAACCTTCACAAGGTAAACCTTCTAAAATGTGTTATATGCAGTTTAATTCTCAATATGCAAACCAATTTAGGGAAAACACTGGTTTTATATTCATTGTGAAATTAATCTACTGTTAATTCAATTAACCTACTCATAGACCGTCAGCTCTTCTGGTTGGTCCCTCACTCTTTGGCCTGGTTTACTTAGATACACCTGAATTAACTGAATTAATTTATGGATTTTTTTCATGGTCATTTTTTTCCAAAGGTTGAAATTCAAACTTATTCCTATCTTTTCCTGCCTCTGGTCTGGGAGTAGTTAATGCCCAGTAACACGTAATGTTGTTGGCTTCATCAGATACAATTGTTAAGTTAGAGAGGTAAACAAACAGTTCCCGTTTTCCTGACATACTACGTTCTGCTAAAAAACTGTTAGCTTTGAGTAGTCATTTAAGCACGCTTTCTAGTTTCTGAAATAAGGATCACTGATCTGTCCTTCCCAATATTGCTTCACTTCCTTAAATAAACTTTCTTTTTATCTTACAGTGTTTGATAAGAAGCCAAATATTGATGGACATGAGAATGGAGACCTGGGGAATTCAGTTGAAGGTTCATTAGAAGACACTGCACCCAAATTAGCTCATTCTGCTGAGTCTTTATCCTAAAAACAATCAATCAAACAAAAAAATCAACTGGACAAATCCCATCTTTGGGAGCAATTGATAATCAATACTGACTGCTTAAAGTTGCATATACTAGAGTAGGTTGTAAAAGGATGATTAAACGTCAAGAGAACTGTATTACTGTTGCCTGGAAAAAAGGCGGTTACCTCAGGGCTTCATTGTGAGCAATTCTAAATGTGGAAAACTGTCTTTTGCGTGACACACAGTAGTTACCTAACACATGGCATGTGAAATGGATTCCTTTTAATAATAAAAGAGTAATCCACCAAAGTGTGGGATTTCTAAAATTAATAACCTCAATACACTCCACTTTTAGTCTCATTGATTGTCCCTAAGGAAGTAGAATAGTATGTGGCCAGCTTCATTTTGACCCTTTGATGTTTTAAAGGGACAACTGATGTTAAGTTTGGTGCTTAAACCGTAGAAGGATGATGGGGGCAGATCAGAGCTTTTATTGGAGCAAAGACTATCAAAACCCAAATAGGTAGTGGGTTACTTGCTAATCATGATCTTTCAGCCCATGATAATTTTATGAGTGAGATTTTTGGAATTGTTGTTTTAATTTAAATTCACCACCATATTACAGGGTTCTAAAGGTGAAATTAGTTTAAAAATTACTCACAATTATGTGGGCCCTTTGGTATTTTTTTTCTGAGCATCGTCAATGTAGTGTTTGGTTTTGAATGGATATGGTTACTGCTAATGGAGTTGGTCATTATTAGCTTTACCTTATGAAATGCTCAGTGCTTTTGATGGGTACTGAACATATTAATTCCACATTAAAATAATCCTTAAAGAAGTGGAAGTTGAGTGCACAGTACTTTACAGAAGGTGCTCAGAATGATACTGTGTCTGGCCCTATCCGTGTCCTATTAACTTAAAATTGTCTTACTGTTGAAACAAAATGTTACTGCCTTTGTGAGAGCAGCATATCTTAAAATTGTTTTTGATTGGTGTACATCTAAAGGCCCATGACAGGGCTGCAGACAGCAATGTTGAGGACAGTGTCTTGACCAGTTTCTCATACTCCATTTGTAGATCTGTTGGTGAAGTGCAGAACACTCCACAAACAAGCTCTACATTGTCAACGCACTTATTATTTCAGCATGCAGTGCTGTGTTTCCTGCCCATTTCTCTGTGGGCTGTTGAACTGTAATGTGAAAAGATTTTGTACATTGAAAGAGGAACTAACGTGAAAAGACATCTTTGCAAGTGTTACTGTGTAGGATGTACATACATAAGAAAAAAACTCAAAGGCCTTTAGAGTAACATCAACTAATCTTATGTTCTAAATTGTGATGTAGAACACAGTTACTTTGTCTCTCCTAGGAGCACTATATATATATATATGTTTATAGAAAAAGCCTAAAAATGTATATACTTTATTAAAAGATTTTGCTATTTATAAATCCCTTAACTTCGCTATTTACACGATAGTTTTGTGTGTGTATACGTGCGTGCATCATTTCCACTTACTCAGTGGAATAACATTATTTGGTTCATTTTTTATAATAGTCTTTGTCATACAGCATACTGTTGAAGGTTTTTAAAATAGTCAAGGCTGTACAGTTTTCACTGAACAGAAACTAGTATTTAAAAATAAAGTTGTGTGAAGAAGAAACAGGTCCCCAGGCATGTTTCTTTTTTTGAAGCTTCAAAAACTTGAGGACATGTTGGCTGTGTGTTAGCAGATGAATCCACTGCCAGAACTTTGCATTCAAATTTGTGTTTTTCCCACAGCTACTCAAGCAGAGTGCATTCTGAAACTGTATGTAGCCTGGAACACTCAATGTCCTCTCTGTCAGGAGGGATAGTTCAAAGCTAAGTAGTGGTCATTTTGTCCTTGAAAATCATGGCTTTATGGAATCTTGCTGCAATTCTTAGAAATTAGGCTTGTCCAACCAGTCGTGTAACTTTTTAAAAAGGCAGTAAGTTTGCCTGTACGGTTTCCTTTTATTTGAGGGAAAAGTGAAATTTTTAATTTATTTGTTCTTCCTTACTTCTTGGCACACCTGTTTTCTGTTTAATGCATTTGATCAGTTTTAGCCTGAAGTGGGGGAATGTTTCTAGAGTTATTTTCTTAACATTTCTTGTCCACCAGTTTTACATGATGTCGTATTCTCTTCTTCATCTGCTAGACCCTTTTCTCTGCTCTTACCTTGTCTGTTTTTGACTATATATGAGAACTAAAGGAACATGACTAGGAGTAGATGAATCAGGTAGCAATAAATTATCATCAGATTTCCTTCCCGACAGTTTTTATAATTTTGTTTAGAAAGTCTTGAATGGGAGGATTTTGCTCAGACGCTACAGTCTGTGTCCATGTACTCTGTACTTCCTACCAGCTGATTTAACATGCTGGTTTATTTGTAATCATACTGAGATGCTTAGAGATTAATATTTAAACTGAGAAAAGTTTTGCAAGTTGAGATTTCCAGATTCAGTAGACAAATACGTGTTCTTCCCTTTGTCAGTAACTGGAAGACTCAGTCCTGCTGATTCCCAGGGGTTGAATGAGTTAGACTTGGAAGAATTCCTGAGGGAAGTCAGTGTTCAGACATCATTTTTATTTTTAAAGTGTAAAATGGTTTACTTGTGTGTGCATATATATTTTTACTTAAAAAAATAAAATAATATTCTAAAGATAATTTTGCAATTCTTTTTTTTAGTAGATAATTCCTTGCCTATTAAAATTTTCAGCGAGACAATTGTGTTCTAAGCTAAAGGTGGACAGTGTTGGCATCTGGGACCATTGTTAATTAAAAGCATGTAAGATAAGGAAAATGCTTTATGGCAATAAATTTAAGTCTGATCAAAGGCTGTACATAGTATTTCCTTTGTAGAAGTGTGTTCTTGGCAGTGAAGATAGTTTGTATCTGTCTCACTATATTTTAATCCACAGTTGTATCAGACAAGATTAAGGTATTTATTGTATTTGTCCAAACTTAATTACATCATGGGTTACTCTCATTTCTGTAACAGATACAACATTTTGCAAAAAATGTATACATCTCGTTGAGCTGAATATAATATATATTTTTATTAGCCTGCAAATAAATATACTCTTCTGCATTGCAGTGATTTCTGCACCTAATTCAGACTTGTATTTAATTTTCTTCTTTTTTTATATATAAAAAGCACCCACCTTTGTATGTGACATTTTTCTGTTAAACATGTAGTTCTCACCTGGCCTAAAAACTAATATGGGGCAAACCAAAACTGCGTAATTTTGACTCTACTCCAGTCTTGGCCAGCAATGGTTAATAGCAAATTACATTTTTTGAAAGATAGTTATAGGATATGTTTATAATTTCATTGAGATACGTTTTCTGCCGAATGTTCTTCAGTTAACAAAAAAAAAAAAAAGAAATATTTGCAGTGTCTGGCTGTATAATAATACCGTAAGTTTTCTGAAGCCCTTGACTAAGAGCTACAAAGACCCAAACCTGTCAACCAGTTAAGTCATTTGGGTAAAATTGTGGATACTGCCTTTTTTGTTTCCCATGCATTATGAACAATAAGTGTATTCTGAGTTTTCCACTGAAGTTACGAAACACGTTTAAGTTACAATTTTTAGTCCTGATATTAAGGTCTTGTTGTTCAGATTAAGTGTCTGTTTTGTATTCTAAATTGTATTTTAAAAGAAATAATCTCTCACCTACACTTGAGTGATCATCTTGCCCTAAAGCATCAAGTTCATCTGAATGAACAGAGAGCTCCAATGAAAGGTAGTGGTTTGGTAGCTGTGGTTAGTAGTATAATTATGGTAGTACTTAAGGACTTATTGAGAGTGTGTAAGTAGAGAGTAGAAAACTGTGAGTGTAGGAACTGTCTCAATAGACAAGGCTGAGTCATTTTGGATGAAAAGATGTATAATGGACAATTGGTGAGGGCTAGAACTGTAAGTATTTTTTAACTCTAAAATTTTTAGAAGGGTTTGGATATGGGTGACTTCAGCAGATGGAAGGAAGAGGGAAAGCAGAGAAATCTTGCCTGAGTTGTCATAAAACAAGGAGAGGAATAGAGGCAGCTATGAATGAAGATGAAAATGGAAAGAGGAGAAAGAAAATTACTTTTTTATGTCACCTGGGGTCAAGGAAGATCATTCAAAATTTCTTTGTATCCCAGTGCCCTACTGAAAGACTTCAGAGGCTGCTCACTAGTCCTCTGCATTTTTCTTCCAGGAATCCACATGTGACAGAAGAGAAGAGAAACACATCCTGACTTAGGGTGCATGTGGGAAGTCTGTTTTGGTTAAAACTTCAGCTCAGTGGCCTGAGAAGAAAATTGGCTAAAATATTTCAAGCTTGCTTTACAAGCTTGAAATTATGTTACAGCAATTGAAAAATATTACAAGCTTGTCCAGTGTGTCTTTTCCAGGATAATGTGATTTCTAATTCTTTAGAAGTTTCACATTTGGAAGGGAACCTAGGAGTTGAGAAGTGGAAAATGTGATGACTTTGAAAGATAAATACTCAACTTCTTTGGATTTGCTTTTCTCAACGAGGCAACTGTTGCTTCTTATGCTTCGGAGTAGTCTTGCCTTAGCTGTGTTTGCCTGATGTACCCCTGCTTCAGACATACTTTGGTATCTGCTCCTCATGCCTGCTTCTGTGCAGGACAATGCTTCTAAGCCAGGTGGTTGAAAAAGGCCAAGTGATATTTTTCAAGGGTTTTCACTTCTTAGGTCAAAAATTGAAGTCACTTGCATAAATTTTCCACACTCTATAAAAAGTGTTTAATTATTTGGTATCTCTTTGTCAGCCTTCAACTTTGTGTGCTGAGACTTGTGCTTCCCAGCTCTACCTAGGTAAGTGTTGGAGCTGCCGATGTTTTGAAGGCTCTGGCAGGAGAATGCTCTTCCAGTCCCCCGTGAGAGGTATGTTAGTAGTCCATCTATTGATCCCTAAAAAAGATTGCAGGAAAACTAGTTAAAGTTGTGCTGGTTTTCTTTCTTTGTAACTTTCTACAGGAGATAGTAATCACAATTCCATCATTGAGTTTTTGGCACTCTATTTCTTAAAATTTCCTTTTTGAAGTGCAAAAGCACTGCAGCCTGAGCCATCTCCCCAGCTTCCCCTCCATCAGTTGTGAGGCCATCGGCACTCTGCTGCCTGATTTTCAATAGCTGGGTCTCAATCAGAAGGTTAGGAAAATGTAAAAACAAGTAAAGTGAAAGAACAGGCAGTCACAGACATGTTTTGATTGCCTGTAGTGCTGGAAGTCAGGGGTGCTTGGGAGACAGCTGGTAACTTTTCTGTTAAAACTGCAAGTCTTCAAATATATCTGTAAATGTCTGTAAATCCTGTTGATTAAGTCTTCATTTACCTATTAGCTGTCTAAATATTTGCAGAGATACTACTACTGTCAAATGAAATAAACCAGATTGGCATGAAAATATTTTTTCTAATGTTATTTTATTTGCTGTTGTCCAAGTGTTTATGTCTGTTATCAATTTCTTTAGGGGAATGGAAGCATTAACAATCATGCTGCTGAACTGGGCTTGAATGTGTTCCCTTCAAATAAGAAATGGGGTGTCTGTGTTCACTCTCTGCTGGAACAACCTGTAGAGAGTTTGCTGCTATTGACTCTTCTTCAGCTGAAGGTAGGGGAAGAAGGTTGCTGTAGGTTGCCTATGCTGGTCCTCTTATGTCCACAAATGCACCAGTTCCTCTTGTTTTGATTTATAATTTGCATGGTTATCCATGGTTTTGTGAGAAGGGATTCCCAATGGCTGCTACAATATAAACCCTGCAATGGGAACATACCTCAGCTGCTGAGGGTGACAGCTCTGGGCTTGGAATTGAGGAACTGACATTTTATATACAATAAATGGGGATTTCTGTGTAGCTGTCGAGTGCTACTGCACACATTCCCCTTTATTTGATCTTCCTTTTTGGTGAGTGTGCCAGTTTAGGTGTTCTAATTTATGACAGACATGGGGTGTTATAAGACAATTCAGGAAGCCAGCAGGATTTTTTTTTGAGATCTTTTGTGCTTATTCAAGTGTTATTTTAAATCCAGGTCACGTATTACTAACTTGTATTTTGAAATGAAAAACATGGCAACTCTATGTATTATGACCCCTACATCTCAGTAAGTTAATGAGGTTGTCTTGGTTGCCTGGTTAAATAGGCAAGTGCACTTCGGGCTGTCTCAGTTTTATGCTATTTCCACCCCCAAACTTGTACATTACTTAGTAATTGCAATTTGTGACCGGAATCCTCATTTTTAGTGCAAAGTATTTGCATTTGTATGTAGTGCCAAGAGGGGGCAGCAGCTTCCTTCAAATCTTCAGCATTAAGGTGCCTTTGAGAAAGAGAACCTACTGTTTTGTGGGTTGGTTGTTGGGTTTTTTTGTAAGGAGTTTTTTTGAATTTAAAAAATAGAATACTTTATTCATTAGAACTATTTCTAGTAGCATGTAATCTTAAAATTACGAACATCCAGTCTAGTTGACATCCCGTAGCAAGTACTTAGCAGGGGACACATCTTACAGTTAAAAATTGTCCTCTCTATATATCAGTGTAGCATATGTACAAGCACACATAAACACAGACATAAATAATTTCATATAGCTCTGGATTCATGACTTTTTAAAAAACACAAATATCCCCATCAATTACTTTAAAAAATGAGTGCTCTGCTCTCTTATAATCTCACACCCAAGCACTGAAGTTTTTAATCTTTGTTTATGGTTGGGTTAAGGCTTTCCAAAAGAAGGGACCAAATGCACTGATGAAACATGAAGTGAGGTATCAGGTAGATATTAAACACTCCTGCCTGCACTTTGCCAGTGCCCTTCAATCATGATATGGAACCAGCATTGTCACATTCCTGGAATCTTTGCTAGGACAGAGGCTGCCCATGGTCATGTCAAACTGTGGTGAGGAGAAGTGGGAAAAAAAGGACATGATGATTATATTTTGCTCTAGTCTAATTTCAGGCAGAAGCCTCTTGATTGGAAAAAGAGGAAGGTCGCTTCACATTGACCCACCATCATCTTTTCTCTACTGCTGTTGGTTTCCAGTCACCACCAAATGATAGTGCAATCTCCAGACCTTGTTTGTTGTCATTAACCAGGTGATCAGTAGATCTGTCAACAAAATGTTCTGAGACATATTTATGTCCTCAATGCTGGTCCTTTTACAGTATTTGTGATCATACTATAAAAGCGGGAGAGGATGGAGCATGACCTCATATGTTAAAAACTTGCCTATATAAATTAAATACTTACCTTAAAGGAGTATCATTTATGAACACCATTGCCTGGCCTTTGTAAGATAGTAGAAAAGTTATTGCAGCATTGTTATCAAAACCACGTTTCACTTTGTGTTGTGGGGTATCAAAAAAGGCTTGTCCTGCCTTTTGTGATGAGATGCTGAAAGTGCTTGGATAACTGTGGAAGAGAAGCTGCATGAGCCATCCATGACCTTTCCACATCCACATATGACACTGGCATTTCCATATAACAGGCATGCTTTAACCAGGTCACCTTATTCAAATTTTATAAAACTGTCTGTCAGAACAGATGGTGTCACTTAAGGATAAAAAGCTTAGCCATAGATGTGAAGAAAAGCTGCCTCTTCAAGTGAGGTCTGCTAGCTTGTCTTAGTTTTTATCACCCCTGCCTTCTCTCCCTGCCCAACCAAGGACTTTTCACAGGTTCGTGATTGGTGTTTTCAGAGGCCTTTACGTTTTTGGATGGACTTGATTTGTTGCTACAGCTCTGCACAGGTGGCAGATTATCTATCTAAGTTCACCCATCTGTGAAATGGTGTTTTCCTAGGCCAGAGAAATTAAGATGCACAAAACAAGTTTGTAAAGACTGAAGTTTCTAGTATATGCTCAAGGGGTTAAATGGTTCAGACCAGGGGCTGGGTGGTGGGTAATGGAACTTACTGTCTTTTCTCCCTTCTTTTATGGCAAGCATCACCATCTTCTCTGCTATTAGCTACTCTTCATGGAGGATGACTTCTGATAAAGTCCCTGTCGTGGGTCAGGCACCAACCATTGCTGTATGTTTCTGTATTGTTTGTATTAAATTGTTCTTGGTGTTTCTTTTAAGCCTAGAATTTTGTTATTAGTTTTTTGTCGGCCTTCTAGTAGGCAACATACATGTGTTTTAAAGTCTGTTATTGTCTGTTGTCATCTGATCCGGCTGAGAGAATGTTACAGGCTTCGAATAATTTGTTATGTTTGTAAGTTTTCTCACTCTTTTGGGTAGCTCAGACTTAATAGGAGGAGATACTGTTCCTCTTTGGGTTAGCCAATAATGCAGATAATCAATGCATTAAAGGAGATTTTCCAGTAAAGTCTGTTAAAAATTTTGTGCCTAGTCAGAATTATAGGTTCTTGAGGTCAGTTCAGAGTGGTTATTAAGGGCACAAATGCCTTAGTAACACTACTATGTTGTATTTGTTGAGTTATATTTTTTCTATGCTGAAAAATGTTATATTTTAACTTGATAAAGTTGTCTCTTTCCTGGATTTCTCATTTTTATACTTGTGGCTGTATTAAAATAAATGGGATGATAATCTCTTGGATGTCACATGGCAGCACAGTAGCTGTGTTGTGACTGTCTGAGTAAGTAATGAATTAACTCGGCCCAGGACAAGAGGTTATTGAATAACCTTTGCCTACTTGTAGATGGCAAATGTTTTTTAGGACTTACAGCCATTTAATGTGAGGCGAAGCCAAAACAAATTGGTGAAGTTTTAATGAAAAAGTCTCCAGATTCTCATGTCTAGACTACACAAAGAGATAGCAGAGAAAGTTGGATGTGAGGCATCCTCCTTATGGATAACATGAGTTTTCTCCAAGTTCGAATGTCTTCCCTCTTGTCTTCATCTAGTTTAGAAACACTTTATCTGACTCCTTCTTGCATGTCCTTTATGAACTGTGGGACTGTACTGGGGGGAGGAGGGGGAATTGAAAAAAAAAGGAAGCCCTCAGGAGAGGTTTCTATTTTAAGTTTGAAAGTGATTGTGCAGGAATGGCACCTTCCTATTAAATATGTTCCGTGAAATGTATTCTGTCTTCAGTAGTTCATAGGAATTGCAACATTGTTAGTCCTGTTAACCCCACAGAGCTATGGCACTGTGATTTTCAGTGTAAGTATCAACACTGGTGAGTTTCAAATGAAATGGTAAATACTGTTTTCACACTGTACTAATTGCAGTGGAGGTTCTCCAACAAGCTTGCATCATAGCTGACACTGGAAAGAAAAGGGCAGTATAGAATTTTTATTATGGAAAGTAATAAGGAAAGAAATGCAACAACATAACCTTGTTATCCCTTAGGTCTGGCTTGATTACAGACACCCACTCACTGAGCAAAGCTAACCTGGTTTTGGAGAGAGGGTGAACAGAAAAGTACAGATGGATTTATATAAGGTTACTTTTCAGTGGACATCCAATCCCACAGGACAGCTGTGAGACCACAGACTCCTTTTTTAGAATTCTCTTCATTTTTTCGCTTTTTATTTTAACAATAGTGATCCACCAAATAGGTAATCACAGTTAGGCATCTGCTCCTCTAATGGGACCTACAGCCTGACATTCCCATCCTGTGTAGGGAGTATTTTGGGTCTCAAGACAGGGTTCCACTAAAATCTGCCCACGGAGTGAAGAACTGCCAGTTCTCTGGCAGGCAGTGGGAAAAACCTGAAGAAAATCTGTATTAAAAACTCAATCTTCCCAAGTTTTAGCCATGCCAATTATGCAGACCAGCTATGGGATTCACAAGCTGCTTCTAATGGTTGTAATCCAACCTCATGTGGTTTTTTAAGTAAGGGATGTGTCATTTACACACAGGTGCTCGAGAGACTGCTGTGACTGCTGACATTTTGACTCAGTGCTTACAATACTATCAGATGCAGGGGGTGCAGATTGTCCTTGGTGCTTTTCCTGCCTCCCCCCTTCTATGCAGACTGCTGTAGTCAGTGCTGAGCTGGTTGAACCTGTCCTGTGTCTGGAGAGGGAGGTGAGGCCAAGTTTTTGATCCAGAGAAAGACCATAAATGAGAGCAGGTGATACTATACGTGAGCGATTAGGGCATCACCTGAGCCAGGATATCCTAGTTCCAATCTACAAGGGCTACTTTTATTCTATTGCCTGTTGGATGTAAAGATTCTGTTAGGTATTAAGGGAGGGTTTAATATCTGATGTTTAGCAACTAAAAGAAACAGAGAAATACTCTTAAGAATTACACTTGAAATGCTTTTATATCAAGCATTAGAAAGATACTTGATAGAAGAGATAAGAATTTGTGATTTATTTCCCAGTCAGAGGTGCGAGCAAAGAACATTTGTGTTTTTCCTGTGGTATTTTCAGAATCTTTGTTGTAGTTGTTTTTTGTAGGTTTTTTGTTTGTGTTTTAAATATGAGGCACCAGCTGGAAACATGCTAAGCTGTTGGTTTTTTATTTCAGTTGTAGGTAGTGTACACCATCTTTTACATTTTCTTACCTCAAGAGGTACCTTCTTCAGTTCCTTTGGTCAGACTTGCGCAGTTACAGTTCTGCCCCTGTTCCTGGCAAAGTCAGAGACTTGCTGTCAACTGCAATGGGGCAGGCAGGCCCTTAGTCCCATGAGCAGTTAATATTTAACCTTCTTGTGGACTCTGGCTTGGTTTTAGTGCTCCAGCCCACTGGGAGTGCCTGCTCAGGAAAGAAGTTCGGTACCAAAATGCTATTCAAAGTCTCCATTGACTAGAGGGTCGAACTCAGCTCTCCCACAATCTCTAGAGCTGCCGGCGAGAGATCCAAAGCTAAAGCTTTCTGAGCATGAAAACGTCCCAAAATGATGCATTCTCTAACCTTCACTGTGAAACAAAGTTTTTTAAATCTGTGACGTTTTATAAGGGTGCCTTGCATCAGGGTTTGATAGAACAGGTTGATGTAGACAAGCTGGAGTTCGATGTATCAGTATGTAAGAGGCCATTCAGAGGACGAACATGGGGATGAGCACTAGCACTGGTAAGATTCAGGCATTCCCCTTTCCTTCCTACAGTAGGATTTTGTATCTCTACCACTGTCAGGATAGAAGAGGCTACATGGGTAGGAAGTTCCCTTGCATGTCTGCTGCTAGTGTCACTAAAAGTTTCCCAGGCCAAGATGGAGAAGCTGAGGCTTTTTAGATTAGCCACCCTCAGCAGGCATTCCGTCCCTGTTGGCACCAAGCCATTCTGAAGGGAGGCTGGAGATGTCTGGGGATCTATTTTAAGCCATCTTTGCAGGGGTTTTTTGGATGGCGGGGAGGTGGGGGGAATGAAGGGAAGGTGCAAATTGAGACCCAACTTTTCATTAGGCTAAACCAGCTGTGTTAAGATGTGTTTGAATGACAGCAGAAATGGGCATACGCTGCCAAGAACCCTGTGACACTTGTAGCATGCTGCAGATGTACCAAGCATGTGGCAGAAGCATATGAAAAGTTCCTTAGAATACAAGTAGTGTCATCTGCTGCCTAGTCCCTTGCATTGCTGTGTTATTTAGCTGCCTCGCTAGGTGGGGAGTAGGCCTGATTACTGACTTGTTTGTCAAGTGAGGCTAATTAGTTGCGTGGGTGGAGGATTGGTTTCAGGCTCATCAGGAGGGCATCCTCATCCTTTCCTCAATTATATGCATCCAGCAGCGGGGTTGGGCATAGACGGTATTTTGTGGCTTCTTCTATAGAGCTTATGGACAGAAATGCTGGGCTAAATGGGGCACTGAGAGAATCTTTTTTTAGCCAGTCACACTGGGACCGTGAATTGCGGCAGCACAACTGGCACTTTTGCAGGGCGTAAAGAACTCTTCTTTCTCACCCTGCAGCATATGTGACGAGAGTGGGTGTGCAGCGATGATCAAGTCACTGAGTTAAGTGGCAGGCCCGAGTTAAGTGGCAGGCCCGTGTGACTGATTTACAAATACCAGTGTTCTTTATTTACACAGACATGTAAACAACAGAAGGTAAACAACACCGCCCAGCTCAGTCTAACAAACAGGCTGCTGCTGTTTCACTTCAGGACCTGAGGTGTTTTAGACATTTCACAGAAACTGTAATGACAGGAAACACAGGAAGGCTACGAGGTTACCTTGACTCTTCTTTGCGCAGGAGTTGCATGCACGGTGCGGCGTGGGGGAATGGCACCACTCGAGGCCACAAAACACGCGTATGCAAAGAACCCACTCAGACCTTGCCTCAAGTTCGGGTATGGCTAGAGTATTCATGAGTAGTATCACTGCAACCAGTCTGTCCTCTGACAGCACTTTCCACCCAAGGGTCTGAAAGCACTTTACAAACAGACTGAATAATCTTGGCTGCATCCTTTGCAGATTATCCCATTTACACACAAGGAAATGGGGGGCTTTCGAAGAGTGACTTTCCCAGAGCTCAGGTTTTACTGGTCTCGTTTCCCAACCTTGTGCTTAAAATATAGCACCATTCTTTCTTCACAGAAGTATATCACTTCTTGACACTTCAGGACAAGCTTTTGAATTCAGAGAAATGCCCCAAGCACTGGAGGTAGAAGGGCAGCAGATGGTCCCAGTTGCTACCAGAAGCTGTTTTGCTCCAACGCTGCCTCTGCTGAAAGAGGAGCCAGCTACTGTGCGATACATTGCACCCATCCCCACACTTTTTCAAGTTTGTCCAAAAACAGAACTAAGGGGAACATCAGCTGCAAAAGAAAAATTATTTGAAAACAATGGTGCTGATCCACTGTCTTGCAAATTTAACTGCAACAGTACACACACTCTGTTATACTTAGTTGAAATATTTCAAGTAGAAATGTTACGCTAAATTTGTAAGACAGAAAAATACCTAGTGGAGCAATAAAGAGTTCAGGAAGTTTGCTGCTTTGTGCCAAGGAACAAATGTCCTTACAGTTTAGCAGCAAAAAGGTCAGCTAGGGCTTGAACAGGATTTAATTCTCAGCTGTAAATTCACATTTTGGTTCCATGCACACTTCCTAAATAAAAAAAGAAACAAAACCAGATTAACTGGTGTTGGATTTGTTGTTTGGTTTTGTTTGGTTTTTTTGGTTTTTTTTTTTTCTTTTCTGTTGTAGAGTGATCACCATGGCTTGAACCCAAAACCATTCAGCCTTTCTACTTATTTCTAACATGAATTACAAGTTAGATGGCTCAGCTCATATGCTAGATCAAATTAAAGCATGTGAGAATTGCTGCTAAAAAAGCAGCTGGGAAGTTGGGTTTGAGCACAGTATTTAAATGCTCAGCTGCCTTCTCTTGTGCACATTATGCTTCAAGTAGTTTAACTTCTACCCTCCCAGAAAGAACTACAGTGATGCCCTATCTTCAGTTTTCATAGGAAAGGAGATGAATCACCACAACCATAAGATACACCATTTACAGCTGCCAGTACAGCAGCAGGTAAAATAAAGACAGAAAAGGAGGTCTGTTTTTTCTTAAACAGGCCTTTCTGCAATCCTTTCAAACCCCCAGGTGAAAAGGAAACTTAAGAAATTCTCCTTAAATAAAAGCTATGTACAAATTGCACACATTGCAAATGGAGCACTGAGATCAGTTACAGAAAATAAGATGTACAGTCTTCACTGATAACATCTCTCTTGCTACAAACAGTGATAAACAGCATATGCTTTCTTCAGATGTCAGAACCCAGCAAGACAGCAATATTATGTACACAGGGCTTGTTTGCCTTCTGCCTCCCACAGCAGAGTCCCTCCAAACTCTGTTTTTGCTTCAGAAAGCTGTGCAGTGATGTTCCTATGCACCACACCTCTCCTGCTCAGCAAATCACAAGAGAGCTGTCATTGCTGTCTGACTTATGGGTTTTAGGCAGTCTCTGGGTGTTGAGTAACCCTCGTTCCCAAGGGCATTTTGCTGAGGTTTCTGGTAGTCTGTGCTGTAGCTCACAGAGGTCAGAACACCATTAACTTTGGGTTTGTCATAGTTTATGACACTCTGGGGTGTCTGATAGTCTCCGTTCCTGGTGTCAGTTTTACATGAACTGGAGAAGCTGCCAGCAGTAAGGGAGTGTATCTGAGATGAGACAACAGGAACATTGTAGCCATTTTCAGAAGGGAAATTATTTTCTCTTGCTATGTGCCGTTCTATGATGGGGGTGGCGTATTCAGGCTCTTGGCTGGTCAGGGGCAGAGCATATTCATGCCGGTTAGCTCTGTGAGGGCAGCGATAGTGATTTTCAGACTCGGAACTCCCCCCTCTTCCCTCATCTTTGGTGTCCACGGGTCGAAAAGTAGATCCTTTACGTGTTACTGTCCCAGTCCCAATCATGAGAGGCTGCTGATAATCTAAAAGGAAGCATGAACTGCTCAATAAGGCACAGAATGATTATTTTATGTATGTAATACTTATGCAGAGACAGGTATTTTATGATGAAAAACTACTCACTTATTATATCAATTGTGTGCTTATTGGGGATATGAGGAAACCTTTCCGCAGCACTGATCCTGTAAACTCCTTCCGCGAGCAAGCGTTGTAGAACATGGCAGAAGCTCTTCCACGGAGGAGCTCCAATCTGCCACCCCTTTTCCTACTCCCCCCCTCCCTTTCCCCACCTACCCACCCAAATAAATTAACATTTCTGGAATATACTTAAAAGCCCTAGAAAAACAAGTGAAGTCAACAAAATACTAGCACCAAACTGGACAAAGGGCATTGCATGAAGATCTTCAGGTGAGAAGTTCTCCACAACAAGTGTTCCACTTTTGGAACAATTAAAATACCCAGGATTCTTAACGAGACGACTTTATTTAAAAGGCATCTCACAGTAGCTGACTGACAAGATGGATGAAGTTAGGCAAAACGGCAGCCAAGAGAGTCAGTGGAAGTGTGAAACACACTAAGCCAGCTCGCACGGCTGCAGGCATGCCAGGGGGAATGAGTGTGGGAGGAGAAGCAGGACTGGTGCTCCCAGAGGAATTGGGCAGTCACCCTGGTGAAGGGGGATGACAGGGATACAGCTGGTGACAGGCAAACGGCCTGAGCAGGAGCAAGGAGTGAGATGGAGGAAATACGGCCTCAAGATTTGCTTGTTTGCACCTCTAGTCAAGGCAGATGCCAGACTGCCATGTAAGGAGGAGGTCTGAACTAAAAAGTTTTTTTAAAAAATCCAGTAATACTATTATGAGAAAATTCAATGTTCTAACTTTCTCACTTTGGCGCTGGTGACAATCTCATGTGGATACATACAGTGGCCTGAACAGTTCTAGTAAATGACACTGCTAAAGTATCGTGTTTTGATGCAGGCGTGAAAGAAGTTAGCTCAGTTTCTGTTCTGGCATCGTGGTTCATCTGACATGAGTGTTGAATTCGATCCCATATGTCCTGTGAATCTTTTTGGCAGTTTCTGGCTAACTCCCAAACTTCAGCATGGAGGGTGAAGGTGTTATGATATTTCACTAAGTAAGTGGTGCAGCTCTCCTCCGCATCGCTGCCGCCATCCCCAGCAATCTCTCGCTCAGGATGCAGCATCTCGACTTGCTCCTGGCTGCCTTTGGGAACCAGCAGGCAGATGGGGATTTGAAGTGAGGGAATTCCATGTAGCATGATAACCTATATGCAAATTGTGTGCTCTCTGCAATTAAATTATTAAATTTTCTGAGTTGCATTCACATTTTTATTTCATGTTTCTTATTTTTAAGGAGACTGTAAATGAAAGGCTAAGGCTGGGAAGCTGCCTGGGCCAGGCTGAGAGTTAAGACTTCCCACAAACACAGCAGGAGGGGAGGATGGACAGAGCAGAAACTCCCCAGGCATGGCCAGGGGAGCCAAATAACCGTGATGTTTGAGCAACCTTTATTCATTCTCTTTCCTTCATGATAGAAAACTGCTTTATAGATCTCTGCATATTTACATTGAAAGTTTCTATAAATGATTGAAACTGTCTTTGAAAGATATGGAGGGTAGCACCATATGGAATTACAGTAACCATCCTTTTGTTTTTAAATGTATTTCTCTGCCAAACACTTTGAAGAAATTCTAAGGAATTTCTGAGGTCTGGAGGCTGGAAACAGCAAACTAGTCTTTCTTCAAGATTGCTGATCACTGATCTCATGAAATGGCTGCTCTCACCAGCCTTACCAGACAGACTAGACTAGGCGGGGTTAAGATGTGCTAAGAGGATGAATTAAAAAATCATCCCTTTGGAATGCAAATAGTACTGATGTGGGGATTTGCTCTACCCAAACAGTGACCTAGAGCTAAGGTAGCACAGGAGAGAAGCACTGACTTTTTTCTTCTCTGCAATCTACCTGCTTCCACTTCAAGGGGTCTCATCTCCCAGATAGTTCAGCACCAGGAAAGCTGCACCGGGATCTCAGCACAACTTCCAGCTGGGCAGGAAATCCCACCACAAACCAACTAAGTAATTTTTCTATTTGCTCAGCAGAAAGGGGCATTATATTTTGTTCCATTTTCAGAAGCATTTGTTTTTAAATAGAAACACAAAAATTAGTCAGCAAAGGCAAACGATCCTATCCTAGGCATATTCTTGCATTCCATCCATGCCTGAGTGCCTTCCAGCATTTCAGAGTCAGAAAATCTTTCCAACAACTCCAAGAAAAAAATTCTAAAGTAGTGGTCTTTCCCTCCCTAATATATTTAGCTGCTTCACTACATATCTGGGATGAACATGGGTAAATCTATTCCTGGGCCTCAGCTTGCATAAGAGCTGGAGCTTGTAATATTGCTGGGCCATCCCCCTCCATTACCTGCTCTGCACATGGAGCAAAAGGAATGCAGATGAGGGGAAGCAACTGTTACCTGCCATGTCACTGGTGACCAGATCCAGTTTTTGTGGTGTCTCCTTCTCATTGTTATAGCTGATGGTAAATTCAGTTGACTGATGTCTGGTGAAGGGCTGCTTGATTTGTTTCCAACAACCTATGATAAAGAAATAAAAATAGAAGGCTTATCAGCAAGTTAAATGCTTAGAATCAGAAGATTTACCAGGAAGTTTAATATTTGGTGTTCTCTTTGCTGTCGATATATATTTAAAGTTAAAAACCAAGGCTAAAATAGGCTGCTTGTAAAAAGAGCCCCCTAAATATGGAGGGTGAAGGAAAAAGTGATTCATCAACTGGGATTTCCAAATGAAAATGAATCTTTACACAGGATTTTTTGGCAAGAAGGGCTCAGATTCTGTAGGTGCCTGCACTGATGCCTTAACAAGGTATATTGATAAAATACTAGCTTTAAATCAGTTACATCTTATGGCATTGATTATGTGGCAAAAATAAGGCTTAATTTTTTTTTCAGTAGATTAGTGTGGCTTTCATTTTGTTGGTATCTGAGCATCTGCACTCATCAGTTCATTTGTTCTCACAACATCCTTGTGAGACAGAAAAGAAAAAACTCCACAATGTCAGGCATTTCCCCGGAGCTGGCAACAGGAGGTCTGTGGAGAGGTAAGTTCGACTACCAGCTTTCTAAGTCCCAAGCTTGGTTCACAAGGGCTTAGGAGCTTGATTTATGAAGCACGCATGCAACAAATGAACTGACTGGGTAGGAGGCTATCTCCAATTTCTTGGGATTTGTCCTCATTAGCAAGTGAGAAAGGATTATGATGTGACCTTGAAAAATCATATTAGCAAATATGATGTTAAGTACAAATTAATTTTCTAATGAGGGCAAGCTGCAGTGGGGAACAACATTCCTTTCACTGACGTCAGCGCCTGCTGAGGGATGAAATTTCGCAGCTGAGCTATTGCAAAACACTTGTCAAGAGACATATGAACTGCTTAGTGGTTTCTTTTTTTACAAAAAGCCGAGGTTCAGAAGGATATTCCTCTATCAAGTTGGTTGGCCAGGAAAAACAGCTAAACCCCAACTGCCAAGCTGATGGGAGACCCCACTCCAGAAAGCGTTATTGAGCAAAGAAAATACTTCATCGGGGTTTTGCAGGCATCTCCTAAAGCGGTGTTCTCAAGCCAATCCCTCATTCGGATTTTACACATGCAGTACAGTTGAGTATTGTTAAGCTTTATAAACACAGTCCCAAACAGGGAGGGCAGTGAGATAAGAATATTAAAGCCATAAAAAATGATTATCCCTTGCTCTCTTGAAGAAAGGCAATCCTCTCTGCTGCGGGGAAAAGAAAAAGAAAGCAGCAATTTTCTGCAAAATAGGTATTTTGGAGGAGGGAGGGAAAAGGAGGGCACCTGGGAGCACTCTTACATGCTAATTTATGCACTCCGTATAATAGATCTTTTGTTAATTGCCTTTCTGTCATAGAAACCAAATTATATTGTTTCTCAGGGCACTGTACTAGGATGACACAAGTGGGACTATCGTTTGCCATTTCCCTTGTATGAAGAGGTGAATTTGAATGAGGAAATGTGGATGCTATTTCACAAGCATTAAATGCTTAGTTGCATAACCCCCTTCTTGTTGGCCCAATGGACAGGACAGGATGAAGTGCATGATTCTCCACTAACCTGATTTCTGAGTACTGGATAATCCATAGGAAAGTCCTTTGGCTTCTCGCCTGCCAGGAGAGAAAAGGAATTATGAATGTCTGTACTCACAGCATTTCAGTTTCATGCATTAGCTCCAGCAGAGCTTTGTGTTTAGTGGCCGAGGACAAGGCTTCATTTCAAGTTCCTGGAGGCTGGTGTTTACCAGAACGTCAGGCATGCAAACCAGCACTTTGACATTTTCTATTTCCCCATCTGTGTGCAAGTTGTGAGTGCTGGTGCTCAAATGTCTGGGACTGGCACTCATCAATTTGATGTGTTCATGTCTCTATGTCCATAGACCCAGGCTATGTTTGCATCTGCTCTTCTGAATTCTTTGGCTAGTTTATAGATTTACTGAGAATCCAGGGCAGATTTGGTGATGAAGCAGCATCACCAAAGCATTGCTTATACTTCCAAATTGCCATCCGCTGACAGAAATATTTTCTGGCTCTACATGCAAGTGCAGGTTCATATGAATGGGCATGTGGCAAGAAGCACAGTTAGCAGTGCTTCTTCCAGTCCTCTGACTTGTGAGTTGAAGTAGCTTAGTTTTAGCTGCTTACCCCAGTGTATGTGTGCAACTCCTTACAGCTGGGCTCTTTCTGCTTTCAGCCTGCTAGGTTAAGTGCTCTGACTTGAGGCACTGGGAAGCAGAAACACAACCGGAGGGAAATAAAAGAAAATGATCCAGATAGATAGCTAAAATCTTCCCTTCACTGAATTTTTACTTGGCTTTGGTGTGGAAAGTATTCTGTCTTCGATTGCTTTACACCGTAGTATTTTTGGGTATATGTAGGCTGAAGAGAACAGCTGGTTACCTTGGACTGTAAATTGGGGTGCGCAGTTCTGACCTGCTTTACCCTTGTTTTTCTCTGACTAGGGGAGGCATACGATAAGAAATACAATTTACAGAGATACAACGTGAATTCTACTTAAAAGGAGGACTGACAAACAGGATCAATTCCCAGCTCCCTGGTAAAGAGGCTCTGGAAAGAGGGCACAAAGTTGGACATGCTAGCTAGGTACCCACAAATGCCTCTTGTGACAAAAGTCATATCTTACTTGCGTAGGGCTGCACAGATACAAATTCCAGAGAACACGAACAGACACAGCACAATGAGGATGGGGACAATTATAGCTGTAAGCTTTAAACCTGCATGAGAAAAAAAAGTGATAAAAGTTTAAAAGGCAAATTACTCTGAAGATAATAATTTTTACTACAGAGAATGCAGCAAAAAGTAGATAATGTTGCAGGAATGCTCCTTGAAGAGAGCATAAAAATGTACATCTATAAAACTAAAATACTACTCCTCAGCCACACTTTCTTGCCATGTACCTACGTGGAACAATGTTGAGATGAAAGACTTGAATATACTTTCTCAAGGGTGACACTTGACTTGGCATCTATATGCATCCTTACAAAGAGCAGTTCTTTCTTATTACACACCAGATGACTTTTAAAAACCACTTACACACACTTTGTTTGCAGTTGCTTATAAATCTGCCAAACAAGGCTGCAATTTTACATGCTGAGTATGTGGCTTGTGGAACAGACTGAAGCATTTCAGTCAAAATAGTTCAAAGCTTTCCATGAGTGGATCTAGGGAAAAACCTGTTTAGCCCCTGTTAAATTCTAACACAACATGCTTTAGCACAGGGATTTGAAAATCAGCAGTGGGGTGGCTCTTGTGTCAGGAGTGTTTCATCCCCTGTTTCTACAGACACTTGCCAGCTGTGACAATAAGGTAGTACAAGTGTCCACGGGGTATTTACAATTTAGCAGATGAAATCTCAGTAGATTTAATTTTCAGTGAACATGGATATGGTTTACCCATGCTGCTGCACAGATGAATTGAGCTTCTTTGCTCTTGGCAAGAGCTTCAGAATGTTTTTTTTTATTACAGTGATTGCTTCTACAACCAGTTTTTTCACAGAGCCATTCCTACAACTATCGGCTATCTAGTGGGTAGAAGCGTTTGGTACAGTGGATCTGGTAATGCCTGCCTGGCTGTGGGTCCACCAAACAGTCAGTATAAGCACCAAATTTTGTTTGTTTGCTTTTTAAGACCTTAGATGCTAGCTCCACAGCATTAAAGGATGAAGACTGCAAATTCAGGAAGAAGTATGCAAATTAAGGTGGTCTGAGCCCCCATGAACACATGCATTATGGAAAAATGTTTAATTACATAACTACTGTATGCTGCTTTTAGCTGGGGACCCTCTCTGGGAGGGGTCATGATTGTGTAGAGAGAAGGTAACATTTTTGTGAGACCACTACCTCACATTTTTAACAAATTTTTATAATTTAAAAAAATCATAAAGAATAGGAAAATAGTGAGGAAGAGCTCTTCCAAAAATTGCTGCTGAATGCTCACTATAGTCCCTTGAGCAACCCACCAAGCATGGCAAATAAACCAATAGGACAGGGAAACTAAAGCCTGATGTTAACACATCAAGGAAAATTAAGGCTTTCGATCTCTTTCTGTGCCTTAAGACAAAAAGAACGTATGTTCCTCCCTCTTCTCTCTGTCGTTAATCTTTAATAAAGTCTGAAGGGAAAATGAAAGTTTTGGTTTATGAGAAAGTTTAAAGTTCACTCAGGCTGAAGACATGATGCATCCTAGAGAAAATGCAGCACTAGGTAGTGTTACCCAAGTTTGTTTCTTCTGACGGAATGGGCTCTGTAACAGTCCTGTCTTCTTTTCCAAGGGAGGTTTCTGTGCTCTGACTTGGTTTCTGCCACATTGAATGCGTAAATGAACTGTTAGCTGCAAAAGAGAAGGGGGCATCAGTGGCACTGGGGTAGCACAGTGGTTTTAGAGGCACCATGCCTGGGGACCACTTCTTACCCCATACCTGGCATTATTCGACACCCCATCAGCTCAAGCTTCAATGCTATTCTTTGGTTCCAAGTCTGAGGGATAATTCGCACATAACGGGCCACTATTGGAGGGATGAAGTTATTGCGTACTATGTCACCGGAGTTGGAGTTGCCTTGGAATACCTGCAATGAAATGTGCACACATTGTTTGCTCGGTTCTGAAAGTCTCTTTCTTCAAAGTGTTCCTGACATCCATCTTCAAAGATTTTCATTATCCTAAAACTAATACATTGATAATCTGGGATTCAGACACAAGATTTTAGGAATTGAGAGTTCTGGAAAGAAAGAAATAATCTTTTCAGTTCTGCCAGATGATCACATTTTTCTGTTAGCTCCGAGGAGAAAGATTATCACCATTTCAATTCTGTGTAATTTTTAGTTAATGTATGCTGGTATAATGCTATCATTTTTTTATTTAACAGCACAGCAGCACCCTTTCTTGGGAACAGGGGATAAAGACATAAAAAGAAAAAACTGAACTGAAGAGTGACTTTTAACCATGCAGTTGTTATTGCACTTATACAGTATTTCCTAGAATCAGCTCAGCCCCTTGTGCAGAACAGTAGTCCTTGCAATATTAATTCTTAGAGATGCTTCAGCATGATCTAGGAAAACTTAAAAGCCTGATGAGATAGAGAAGAGAGCTCAGCATATCTTAGATAAAATGCTAGGCCACACAGGGTTCCGATAGGACAGGTTCTGTCATGCACCTTAGCTGAAACTAAGATCATATATAATACTTTAATAAGATTATTTGCATATAGCAAGTCATTGTGGAAAACCACAAGTCTTTGCAGTTCAGCCACTACTAGGTTGATTTGTCACTTTTTGGGCCAACATCCCCTCAGTTTAATGCTTAAAAGAAACATTAAACCAGTTAATGTTGGGCAGTGAAATTCCTTGCCATGCAAGCTAAGAAAATCAGAGCTAGCAGGAAATCTCTCTGCAGCTCTACCAAATTTTTAAAACCTGTCATCAGGCCTGAGGACCAGGTAGAACCTTCTCCTGAGGCAAACTGAGCTCTCTCAGAAATGATAAGTGAAGGTCTGACTTTGAACACTGTGGGGACACAGAGTGAGGCTTTTGGGGTTTCTTTTGTTTGAAAGGAAACATGAGGTTTTCAGGGGATAATGTTATCAGACAAACTTGTGCAGCGCCTCTTTTGTCTGCATTAACTTGGTGCACTTCTTTTATACGTTCATTGCCAAAGTCACATAGAGTCTGTGAAAGCTGTTGGGTACTTTAGTGTAAGAGTGTATATTTTACATTGTGTTACACCAGTTCCTAACAGACGTAGGCTGTGCCCACTTGTGTCAGAAGAGTCCCACCAGTGAGGAGTGGGGAGTGGTGTAGCCCTGGTGATGGTAACACAGGCACTGCGGAAGCCACAGGCACAGCTCCAGCACCTGCGCTTTACCTGAGGGAGTTGTTTCATTTGGTGGGGGCGGTGGATTGACCATCCAGATGCATTTGAAGCTGAGCCTCAGCTTTGCTGGTGCTGTGCCGACCTACACTTCTGCACTGGTACAGCATTACTAGCACAGGCAAAAGCTGAGCTGAGCTAAAGACTTGCCCAAACAGCCTGCTGTACAGCTTTCATTACACGTTTTTTTGAAAGAAGGGTACGGACATACACATGCCTCCCTGTGTGTGTCCCACAACTTCATCAGTCCCTGGATAACTTCCTTGTTTTGACAAGCTTACTGTCTACTACTCCAGGGGCAAAAATTACACTGGCAAAGACAACCCAAGTTGAGACTAGTTTGAAACTCCTAATCTTTCTTGACAGTGAAAGCCTGCCCTTCAATGTCAAGGCAGCATACACATTATTGCTTTGTGTTTTCCTACCCTTCCCACTTTCCGTTACCTTTTCTTCATTGCTCAGAATCCCTTTGTAAGTTCTCCATTTTGAGTTGTTATTTTTATAGTTCATTGTAAATGTCTTCACGTAAAAGTTGAAATTCAGCATTGTGGATCCAGAACCAGTGGTCTTAATCCCTTTTGACAAGATGCAAAAAACACTTTCATTTGCTAGGTGTCTGTTTTAAAGGAACATTTTCAAATGCAAACACAGAAGCCAAAACAATTTGGAAAATTTTGCCTTCAAGGTCTTAATTTATTTTTCAAACTGTGTTGAAATTGAATTTAAGGTTGGATGAAGAATGGAAATCAGGTTTAAATTGTCAGAGCCATGGATATTTTTAACAGAGCACAAAGGGCTGAGAGAGCTGGGCCTGTTCAGGCTCGAGAAGAGATGACTGAGAGGGAACCTCATCAATGTGTATAAGCATCTAAAGGGAGGGTGTCAAGAGGAGGGAACCAGGCTCTTCTCAGTGGTGCCAAGCAATAGGACAAGAGGCAATGGGCAGAAACTGATGCACAGAAAGTTCCACCTGAATAAGAATCATAGAATTATAGAATCAACCAAGTTGGAAAAGACCTCCGAGATCATCAAGTCCAACCTTGATCCAACACCCCTGTGGTTACTAGACCATGGCACTAAGTGCCACATCCAGTCTCATCTTAAAAACCTCCAGGGATGGTGAATCCACCACCTCCCTGGGCAGCCCATTCCAATATCTGATTACTCTCTCTGTAAAAAATGTCTTCCTAAAATCCAACCTAAACCTCCCCTGGCACAGTTTAAGACCGTGTCCTCTTGTCCTACAGCTGGTTGTCTGGGAGAAGAGACCAACACCCACCTGGCTACCACCTCCTTTCAGGGAGTTGTAGAGAGTGATGAGGTCTCCCCTGAGCCTCCTCTTCTCCAGACTAAACAACCCCAGCTCCCTCAGCCTCTCCTCATAGGACTTGTGCTCGAGTCCCTTCACCAGCCTTCACCTGGAGGAAGAACTTCTTTACTGTGCAGGTGAAAGAGCACTGGGAACATGTTGCCCAGAGAGGTTGTGAAGTCTCCTTCACTGGAGATCTTCAAGAACCATCTGGACACAATCCCGTGCCATGTGCTCTGCTTGAGCAGGGAGGGTGGACCAGATGACCCCCTGTGGTCCCTTTCCAACTTTATCTATTCTGTGATTCTGTGACTCCAAAATGATAATTGCTTTTTGGTATTATGGTCCATATCAGCCATCTTTACATCTTTAGCAGCAACTGTAATTTACATTTTTACACCTAAATCAGGAGATGGAAACAGGAATTTCTTTCACCTGGACCATTGTTTCAAAGGCTATGACTTTCATGTTTCTTATTGATTCCAGACCTGCATCATTAACAGATCCTAAGCAATTGTTTATCATCCACCCAGGCTCTACCAGTCCCTGTGTGTTTTGCTCTGTCAGCATGTTTATAGATCAGACACACATGACAATTGAGTTGAACACTATATCTCCATAGGAAGACCAGTCTTGTAAATAGCCAACATTTTTTTAAATATTCAAGAATATTTTTAAATATTCTTGAATGCAGAACATTTCATTACATTTAACAAAAGAAACATTGCATTTGTGCACTATTAGCTTTTCTGCTGCATTCATTTTGTTCTCCAGCTGCAACACCAGTTTCTAATAACCAGACAGCGACATACCTGTTATTCTCTTCTTCTCTCCCAGGTCTATCTCCAACCATTCACGATTGCTGCTGTGGTTAGAGGCCCAAGCCAATCCCAGGACTTGAAGCCAAGCCTTGTCAGGAGACCACTGGAATAGTTGCCCAAACTCGTTGGTCTCCTCCCAGTAGGAAGATGCAGTAACCTGGCTCTTGGAGAGGAATCCCTCTTCCAGACTGAGAGATTTGTTGCAGCCTAGGAGTCCCCACACAGACAGGCAGAAGGAGTTACTTTGCGTTTTCACAGGATATTTTTATATTAGGCTAGCAACATTTAAAGACCACCCACAACAGCCAAATCAGACATTGCTGAATCTACTGCTAGCCTGATGCTCTCCATTAGCTGTGGTGTTTACCAGAATTTGTAGTGGATGATCCAGTACCAGCATGGTGCAGTCCCTCTCCTTTACCAATCTAACTCCTACGTACAAGACACCTTCTGACTGCATCTGCTATTTTTGCAATTTTGTTTTTTTAATCTCTGCACTTTTGTCTCATTCCTGTGAAGACTTTTTATTTTTAAATTTTCCTTCTGAAACATAATATTTATGTTTTGAGATTGGTGTTAACTAATTCTGCTGTACAAAACATTTCACAGATGAAGGCACTGTACTGAAAGGAACACTTTACTGTAAATATTTCATGATTCTCACCTGCAATTAGAGCTAGGAAAGTTACTCATTAGAGAAGTTCCTTGATACTGCTGCCAAGACATGATATCATGAAGATAATAGCTGCAGGTAAGTATTACAAACTCCACCAAAGAACCCACAAAATTTCTGCACATCGAGGTTCTTCAGAGAAAACAGGCCAGTGGAATATGGTTTCAATGAAGTTAAAAATAATTCCTTGGCAGATTTAAAGGCCTATACATCCTCTACACGTTTTCAGTTTTCAGTGGAATAGTAAATGATTTTATCTCAAATGAGTAAAATATAATCCAAATGAATGAATGTGAACTTTTCTCCCCTCTTTGCTGTGTTTTATGCAAATGAACATCTTGACAGATTAAAAAGAGGGTTTTGCATCTTGGAAAGTCATAAACAAAAACTCGTTCTATATCAGTGCAATATAAATATATCTTCATTCCTCCTATGGTTTTTTTTCTCTTCTTGTATGATGAAGATGAAATTTATAAATGTCTGAAGAAAAATTGCTTTAATTTTTCTGTAGCCAAAAGTACATAAAAATGGGATTATCTGATTGCCATTTTTCATATGCTGGCACTAGAAATGCAACAGCAGAATACTATTTCGGTTTCTCGTCTATGTGCGTATGACCGCACATATTCTCTGGTTTTTTTCTAGCTCACTTCACATCCCTTCAATTTTTTTATTCACTTACCAATTTTAAAAAATTGCTGTCCTAAAACATCCTTCTTAGACACAGCCTGACATTCTCCTGATCATTTTTCAAAACTTTTGCAGAAAATACTTAAATAAAAAGGTAACATATGAATAGCTAAAAATAAAGCAATTGTTCTTACCATTCGAAGTAAATGTAAACCGCTTATCTGACAGTGAACCACTGTAAGAAAAGAAAAAGGTAATTCAGCCTTTCATGAGGTGATCACAGGAATGCTGAGGTACAGTTTCAGAATCACTGTTTATCCAGTAAAATGTCTCTGACATTGGCCAGTAAAATGTCTCTGGCCAAAGCCGCTTTCTTTGCACTCTAGTGCATCTCTTACTGTGACTGAATTCCAATCATTTTGTAAATGGATTTGAACATTTGTTATGCTTTAAAGTGACTTCCTGTTGCATCAGCCTGTTACTCTTGCTACATGTGAAGGAGTTACACTTGATGGCAAGTAAACCACACCAGCTCTGGCCATTCCTGCTTCGGCTTCAGATGTGTCATAGGATGCCACTGGATGAAAACTACTTGTTTTAATCTGGGTGGGAACCACTTCTTTATAACCATGGCCAACATCTCCCATCAGGAATGGTTCTTTATGCTCCATTAACCACATCTATGGATCTCTTTTTCTTCCTGCTTCTGACAGGGACTGCTTTGCTTCAGGAGAAAAGCCATTTCTTGGGCCACTCCACACAGGCCTGCACAATGCAGGACAAGATAAAATCATCACTGTGAGGGAAAGCTGAGCTTCCCTTGGCCTCCCAGGGAGCACTTTCTGATTCCCAAGGAGATGCCCCTGAGGTTTCATTCCAGAAGCAATGACGCTGACTGGCTGCCTAATAAAAAGGAAGGCCTGGTTTTAACGTGAAATTAGTTTGGATTTCTTAAAAATCTGACCTCTTCACTGTCACTTCAATTAGCTGCATGCATCACTTGCCCCTTTTGAAAAGCCTTGGCCAGCGTGACTGAGCAGTAAAACAACTTCTGCACTAAGCATCAAGACAGTTCCCTTTCAGGCTGCCCTTTTGTTGTTGACCAGGAAAATTTCCCCCCGAGGTACTGTCTGCAGGCTAAACCACGGTGTGCACTGTCTGTATGTTTTGAGAGTACTGCAAATGGGGAATAGGAAAGTAGTCCCATGTCAAGGTCAATAAAAACTCTGCCTCTTTCTGTCACTGAGGGAAAACTAATGACTACAGGCAAACGAAGCCCATCAGAGATGATGGGGAGCACTGGGTGGGAGCTGATTTGTTTGGGCATGTAGGCGGCATGTAGCTAGAAGGGGAAACATGAGCCCTCCCTCCCACATCTTCCCCCCAGGCAATCCTCAGGGGCGATCAGATGCACTCTGCTCACTTCAAACCAGTTCGACATCAGAGCCAAAATATTTTTTGCTTTCTTAGTTAATGCAAAGCAATCCATTTCAAGAAAAAAGAAGAAAATAAACACCTATGGTGATCAGTAAAACCTACCCAAAACAGCAATCACGGCACTCCTTGAATATGATAAAGCTTTGTAATAAAAAAGTCACCCAGATCCCTTTCAAATAGAGAGCAGCAAATTTAGCAAATAAAGGGAGGAGATTACCATTTCTAAGGTCTATAAAGCTATGAAATCAAGCTGAAATACTTCTGCTATAATTCACTAAAGAGGAAAAAGTAATTCAGTAAGTGGTAATTCATCAGTTTCCTAATGTGACAACTGGCATTCGTCACACAAATTCCACTTTGTCCTTTAAGGAAGGGTATCGCCCCCTGCTCCTCATTTTCCTGACAACCTTCAGGATCCGGCCTTTCTAACAGTACTAGTGGCAGCACTACATAGAAGACCTGTGCTGGTAGCTCTGCAAAAAAAGGATGCTACTTCCCATAATAAGTAAAATAAATAAATATAAAATACATTTTTTTTTCCAGAGTTGGTCTCAAGCAAGCTTTTCCTAAGCAGTGAAAGTTAACCCCAAATCTCATCTTTCTCTGTTCACAAGCACACAGTATCTTGCGTTTTCAAAGACAAATGATTTCATGTGTGTGGATGTATAGTGAGAGGCCAGGCCACGTCACAAACTTAAACCCTCATGTATTTGTACTGGGTAGCAGAACTGCCCAATAAATTCAGCCACTTGGTCTTCATTACAGCATTTGTGGGTGCAGGTCCATGCGTGGATCATGAGAACTGAAAACCTCACAGATGCTGGTGCGTAACAAGCGCACTGAAAAATGGAGTGGGGAGGTGAAGGTCAGCTCTCCCGGGATGATGGGCAAGCGAGCTGTGTTAACAATGCAGATACTTAACAGCTCGATGCACTCCAGCACCAGCTTTTGATGAGGTCAATTTCAGCTCAAGCCACTAAATAATTTAAATCTTTAGTACTGGAATCCACTGTAAATGAGATTTTAAAAGCTTGAGTAAGCTTTTATTTAAGAGTACCTGAAAAGCTCTTAAAGCACTGCTGCTCAAGCACCAATTTTTTCTTGCCAGCACTGGCTTCTCTGCAGGATTTTCTTTCACTGTGTAGGTACCCTGAGGACAGGGAAGCCATGCAACTTTGCAAATACCTCTTGTAAAAGCTTTCTTAAAGCATATGTGTTGGTTCATTTTTTTAGTAAACAGGCCCACTGTTTCTAGGAACATTTTTTCATGATTTGAAATAAAAGGATTTCCCTGAATACTCCAGATTTCCTCTCCTGGCATAATGGGCTCACACCAGCAGTTCATCTGCTCCAGGGATTGTCCCAGCTGCCATGTGTGGCAGAAGCATCCTAGGAATCCCATTTTTCTTAAGGTCCATGCCATCTAGTTTGCAGGCATCCAACCCAGTATGAGCCTGTTTACCTGTAGCTCCCTGTATAACCTGTAGAAAGTGACAGTTGTCTCCTCAGGGCAATTCAGTCTCTTCAAGATGTGCATCATGCTCAAGGAGTGCCCTGGTAGGCAGAAGAGCTACAGGGCCTATGCTCCTTCTTAGGCTGCTTTCTCAGGGGCTTCACATTAAATTGGCTACATCCAAGCCCTGGAGGCTGGCTTCAGCCTGGAAGCACGTTTCAGCTTTCCTTCAAGTAAATGGGAGTTTTCCCACTTGATGTAACAGAGACAAGTTTGCATCTCCATGGATACTTCTATTACTCACATGAAAGGGATGGGATATTTTGTGAATAGCAACATTAAAAGGACCCAGTTAAGGCGATTGGTAATTACATAAACTGTTTTTCCCCAGCACATGTGCATCTGCTGTCTTAAACACTTAATTCCTTGCCCATAGCTCTTGTACTGTGAAAAAAATACAAATGGGAATCATAACTGCCTTTCATTATAAAATTTCATGTGCTGCTATCTGAGTTACTCCAACTGGAACTCTCAAGGATCACAAACATATGAATGTATGTAAACAGTTCTGTAACATCTTCAGGTAAGGTACAAAGTATTAAATTTATGGTTTCACTAAGCTGGCATGTGTGATGGAAAGAATTTGTATTATTTGTTTTATGGAGGAGCTTGGTGCCTGAGCAGAGCTATCAATCCTGCTCTGCTTGATACAACTTTATATTAATTTTCTTTGGCAATCAACTTTCAAGAAATATAGAAAATATTTAGGCTTTACAGTTCTTTGGCTATGATCTACATACTAACCAGGTTTGTATACTTCAGTTCCATTATATATAAAGCATTTCAATCTGTGCTGAAGTTTAAGCACAGCAACAGAGCAAATGAATGCCTTTTTTTTTTTTTAATGAATGAAACTATGATTGTAAAATTGTCAGGAGGGTGTGAGAAATCATGGAGAAAACAAGAAAATAGTATAAAAAACACATATTCTCTTAGCTCTCATAGCTGTGGGATGGAAATTTCCCTTCCTACTTAAAAAAAAAGCCTCATGTAAAATCCAGATAACATTTGAAAATTAAAAACTATAAACCAAGAGGAATGACAGAAGCAGTTGCTGGAAGGGCTTACTGTGCTGGATAGAGATTAGAGGATTTATTTCTACTTCAACAACAGTACAATTAAAAGTGAGAAGATAAGCAGGAAATATAACACCCTTGCTATAAATATTCTAAAAGAGAAAAACTCTGAACATGTCAATAGCACAGTGTTTAAGAAGTTGTTCATTAAATCCCCTATGGCTCAATGGCACTTTTTATTTATTCAATCTTCCTAGCTTTTTTCAAACTTTAACATGAATTTACCATGATTTATTAGCACATCGATTAAAGGTGTTCCTTGCAGAACATCATGTTCTCTTGTATCTGCTAACAAAGTAATTTGTAGATATGTGTTGGAAAGAATAGAAGGAAAAAAAGAAGAAAATACTTCACTACATGGTATAGAGCCACTGAAAACTTTGAATATTCTCCTATCTCCAATGCCAACACCATTCTAATAAAGCTATAGAAACTAAGCCCAAAAGCCTCTAGACCCCCACCTAACATCTTTTCCTCCCCAACATGGTGTCCCCAGCTGCTTCTGCTGATGTGGACAGTGCACTGTACCCTGGGATTTGCCCCCAGTGTGAGCTCCACCAGTGGTACTCACTCTTGTGAGGGGATGCCATTGGCGACGGCACCTTCGTAGCGGCTGATGCCCTTCTGCTGCGTGACGCTGATCTGCCCACCCAGCTCGTCCGTGATCACGCCCGCATGTATCGCAGATTTGCACAACAGCGAGGTCTGAAAGGCAGAAGCCAAAACTCAGAAGATCAATCTGACAAACTGCAAATGCTTTCCCTTCCAAGCCACTAGTATACAGGTGTTACAGCTCATAAAATCCAGGTAAAGCTCAAGAGAAATACGAGGCAGGGGAGGAAGGAAGAACAGCAATCTTTGAAAGATATACATTTCCCAAAGTAATGTCTTTTGGGTTTTTTTTAAATGAAAGATCAAATAATCTGCTTCTGAGAAGGTGCTGTAAGATTGTCACTCCTCAGGAAAACAAAGTCAAAGGCAAGGCAGGATTTCCTTGGGAAGATAAATCAGTAATTGCTTGCTATTCTTGCCTGAAGGCAGACCTACCTATTACTGCACCTTAGGACTTGAGTCATGGCGTACATTAGGAGATTTAGCTATGTGTTGACTAGCTGCTGCTGGGTTTTAAGTATAGCCCATTTACCAGTGTCTGAGGTGGGATAGCGCTGAAAAATACAGGCAGGACAACTTCTGTGCTGACTAGGTGGCTGCAGGCAGAAATTGGTCTGGTTCACAGGGGCCCTGCTTGGGCTGTGCTACTGGAAAATCTGGGCTGCTGGGCTGTTCCCTCCAGGGAGGGCTGGCGGGGAGCAGGGGCTCAAAGGCAGCAGGTCTCCAGGGGAGCCCTGCAGGTTCTTCCCATCAGATAAGCTAAATCCTTCTTAATGGTGAAGGGAAAATGTCTTTCACAAATTCCTCAGTGCAGATAAGATCTGCATGAGGTCATGCCATGTGCTGCTTTTCTGTCCTAATCATCCAACCCAAGGGCAGAATAACTCCAGCTAATGAGAATGTAATGTGGCATTTCTTTGTTTCTTCAGCTCTGCCACTTTCCAGGCTGGAGCCGGCAAGCTTGAATAACTGGATGAACAGGTTAAACATCAACACTGACTTTTTGGAAACACAGCAACTGTTATAGTTGTGATAGGGTGGGATTTTACTTCAGGGATATGATTAAGCTTACTCTTTGAGATTTCACAGGTGTGACAGGAGGACAGTCCATGGTGAGGGGCACAGAGAGGGCAGAGCTCTGTGTGATATGAACTGTGGATAAATGCAAGCACTTGGGCAAATTCTTCGCTTTAAAGAACAAGCAGTTAGAACAACCCAAGAGGTTGGTAGTTATCAGTGGGATGTGATTAGGCAGTGTGTAATATTTATTTCATCTCAGAGGAGATTGCTAGGGTACTGCAGGCATAATCCTAAAGAAAAACCATGTGTTACTGAAATGTATTTTTTTCACATGTGGACACCAAAAAAGTAAAAACTAAAATCACAGAAATATTTGGTACATGGATGAACACTGCCTCAAGAGGGACAAACCCTATGCAGGGTTTTTCCAGAAAGCCAGAAACCACAAGTCAGTAGGTGTATTTGACAATTAGTGGACTTTGTTCTCACACAATTGATTTGTCTGTTTGACAAGTGTCTCTGTGTGCTTATATACTGATAGCTTACTTATATACTGATAATAAAGGGTCTATTTAACACAGTTGGGAATAATTACTGACAAAAGTCAAGCAGCAAAAATTTAAACTGAGTCATTCTATTCATGTTTCTTTCATCTTTATGAATTTCCCCTCATTATTCTGTGTACTTACATCTCTGTATCCTTCTCCAATATTCCCAGAAATGTCACCTGCTATGTCTCTGCAGCCAGCAGGACAGTATCTGCTGTAGTGAGAGGAGAAAGGCTTGTTTAAAACATGAACCGCAGTGATGATACACACAAATAAACTCATACAAAAGAAATGCTTTCAAACCAATAATTATTTTAGCAGCAATTTCTGGCTGGTGGTCTGTTAGTGAGTCTAGGGGATAAATAAATGGGCCCTTGAGTTTATAGGTGGACTGGACACAGTAGCACACAAAGAAACAGAAAAGCAGTTTTGCAAGGGCACTTATTTCTGTCTAATTCTCTTGTTCTAGAAATGCTACCATGTGAGTTTTCAGTGCAGACCAGATAAGAAGCCTATATGCACACTCAGACAGCAGCCAGAAGAGCACAATTTATTACCACTTCAAATCCTATCACAAAGTTCAAGAAATCAAGAAATTATAGCTTGTCCTCAGATAATCTTATATCAGCTGGGATGTGATCTGCTCTCAGAGGGAGTACCGGAATTAAAAGCTATTTTGAATTTCAAAGTGGAAACTGTTTTTATATATACCATATATACGTATGCCCTAATGAGTATTGCTGAGAGCTCTGCAACTCCATTCCATCATTTTTCTGGGCTGCAGACTTCCATTCTGCACTACTGCTTCTCATAACAGAGCCTTGGACCATTACAGCATTGGAACTCAAAAAAATTCACTTCTCCAGAAAACCAAGACTGTTTTCTAACATTTTCTAATGACTGGACCAGATGACAGATACAGCAAAGCAAGCCAGAATGCAGAGAGCTACAAACCCTCTTTACCTGAATTCAGCCTTTGTATAGTGGTTTGCTCGTTCCAAACAGGTGATTAGATCTGTGGAAAGTTTACAAATGTCAATTCCCATTGTAGGATGTAGAAATAGAGACAAATATTTGGTTAAATGTGTAATTACATTTAAAGACCCCTCTGTATAATATTTAAGCAATTTTGTTAGACTGGAAGCAACAGCTATGGTTCTCCCTCATTCTTTTCAACTCTCTCTTTTACTCCTCTTCTGTTTTACACCTTCATCAAAGTTGAACAGACCTCCAGAACATTAAATGTAGGAATGAAAATAATAATCTGTCCTACCCCGTGCTCCTATCACAGTAAGGTGGATGCTGGAGCCCAGAAAACAGTGGAGCTTCAAGGAGAATGTATTAATTTTCTCTTTCACTGGGCCTTTATTGCAGCCATTATATCTGGTTAATGCTACAACTATTCCTTGCACACATGCTATTAAAATACCTTGGTTGATGATAATCTGGAAATATTTAGGATCAAACATTTGGGCTAAAGTCTATGTGTGTAAAGAAAATAATGAAATAGGGGGGACTATGCCACTAATCCTCTACTACTTTTGGATTTCACTTTACCTGGATGATCACTACTGGCATAGGACAACAGAAAACCTCGTCCTGACACATGGGATCCACTCTCAAAGTGAATAGTTGCCTCATTGCTATCCAGAATGATTTCTTTGGGGACAGGCATCACATTACCACAGTACGGCCCTATGGCAGAACAAAGAAGATTTCAAAAGTTTAGATGACATAATTAGACTGGAATATTCTCATGATTAGCGAAGAGTTTCATAACACATCCATTCTCTTTCAGTAACAATCCAAATGTTGACAAAAGGTTTTTGGCTTCAGTCCTTTATGGGTATGAGCTATAAAGTCATCCTGACAAGGAGTGGCCAGGATCCAGTTGTCTCTCCATGGCAGAAATTCCATTATGTGTCTCTCATCATATAAGCCTTAAGAGAATGATTAATGCCCTTTGACCTTTGAAGTATAGCATGCTTACAATCAGCAGTAATTCATTAGAGAAAATAACAGAACATTTAAAAGCAATCCAAGGGCTCTAGGCAGAGTCCCCTAGATAAGCTTTCCAGACGCATACAGCTCGTGCTGCTGTAGCTCAGCAGCCAGTCAGGAAGGATTAAGATCATGGAGTACCTGGTTTTCAGGGACCTTCGTGCCACAAATCGTACTACACGACAGTTAACACCTTACTGGGAACATTTCTTAATCTTTTCCTTTTAAAAACACCATCAGGTCATGGAATTACACAGTTCAAGTCTCCAGAATTTTAAAGGAAAAGGAGAGGTAGAGAAAGGGGAAGATGAAGGGAGTGGGACAGGGAGACAAGAGCCTTGTGCTTACATTGAATTAGATAAGGGTTTTATAGCTACCAACTACAGTATCTTGAAACAGTCTTTGGGACACTCCTTTCTTGTGAGAGCAGGCATGCCCAGGACTCCTAGTAATTACATTTGCTTCTTCAGAAGTCAATTCCCAAAGGGAGCATTCCTTTGAGACTGCCACAGTCTCTGCACTTGCCTTCTGTCACCATACCTGGTGCAAACACTTGTCCCTGGCTACCCTCAGGCACAGATAATACAGAAAACCCCAAGTAGTTTGGGTACACTTGTCCGAATTTATGAGGCTATTTACAATATAAACTGCAAAGAGGTTTTGTAAGGTGGGAAACAGATTTTTTTTCCCAAGAGAAAAAAAGATACAAGAGACCCTTTACGAGCCTTCAGCCCATCTGTTCTGTTGAGGTGAATGACAGCTTTTGTGTCCTAAAGTAAGTCTTTGGGATGAAAACTGATCAGTTTGATTTTTCCTAGACAACCTCATTTTGTTGATTGTGGCTACTTTAGGGCAATTTGGAACTGACTTCTGAGACACAAGAAACTACATTCACAGCATGACACAAATTTGATGAGTGATACCCTTCCTAACAGGCTCCTAAAAGCTTCTTCATTTTACTTGATATTCTGGGGTTGGGGGGGGGAGGAGAGCTCTTTCCCAAATACTTCATATGCCTTATTACAGCTATAAGGTCAGCCTATAGAGTAGCCCGATAGGAGCCAACGACAGCCAGCTGTCAGCAGAATGGGACAAACAAAAGAAGGAACTCTTGTCTTTTGGCTTATAAAAGTCACGTGGTGAAGCCAGGCAGGCAGAGAAACAAGAGAGGAATATGACATTTCCCTGGACTACTCATGTGTTGAAAAATGACTCACGACTTAGTCAGAGACAACAGTGTCTATAAAAAGGGTTAAACAAATTGCTTAGGAAATGAACTTATCAAAAAGACAGCATCTGACACCGTGTCATACCAGACAACTGCACAAGTGATTTTTTTGAGAAAGTCTTTTGTGTCAGATTGCAGTGGGAGAAGTAAAGTGCTAACTTAGATTTTTTTTTTTGAGAGAGAGAGAGAAAGTGGAAGAAGACAGAGAGGCATTGCGCTTCTTCAAAACAAACACCTGAGAAAGCTTTAGTCCTTTTCTTCTCTGAAGGACTGTCTGTACATATTTTCTCACAAGTACTCTTTGACTTTCTCCCTCGTAGCAATTGGCACTGACCTATCTACTCTGTAGGTATAATTTAGATGACTGATTCACAAAACCACACATCAGCTGGATCAGAGATGAGTGTCTCCTCCAGTAGCAAGTCTACATACGTTCCATATAATTATACAAACAAATCACACATCATGAGCAAAAACAATAAAATAAAATATAAAATAGGCTAGACTTACAGAGTTGTATAATCCAAATGAAAGCCAGAAATTCAGAAACAATCAGCTTAAGAAATCAGCATTTGATGTCTAAAGACAAGTTTCTACTTGTGATAAATCCAAAAATGGTATTTTTTGGATTTAAATCCAGGCTATGGTATTTTCTGCTAAGAGCAGTTCTGGTGTACTGAGAGATTTCCATGGGTAGCTCAAAATTAAGGGGGCCTAGGATGAATTCCTTAGAGAATACAGAAACAAGAAAGATTATGCACTCAAAGAAGGACTATTTTCTGAAAGTTTATCAGTTTTCTGCAAAGATTTTTAAGAAAAAAATAGGTGTGGGATTTATTAATACTCTAAAACATTAACTTGTTCTCTTGATGCAAACTAAGGAAGGCTTGCAAAATATTTAAATATATTTTTTCTCAATAAATCAGGTAACACCATGTCAGTACTATACTGTGAGGTCCTCAGACTTGCCTGAGGTCTAGCAGAGTTTATTTCCATGTTATCAAATACAGAAATAAGTGCTGAGAGGTAGTGCTCAGAAAAAAAGTGTAAGCATTATCTCACCCCTATATTGATGTTCTTAGAGAAGCTGATCAGACACCAGGTTGGCTTAGAGGTTTTCTACTCCCTGAAAAACTAGATGCGTACAGTCTGTTTTTCAGGAAAAGGTGTTAATCCACTATTTTTGCTGTTTACTGTGTTTAAAATGACCTGTGTAAAAGCACCTTTCTGATTTGATTTACCTAATAATATTGTTTTTGGTTTAGCAGTACCTCACTCCATTTTGCCAGGTTTTTGCAGAGTGGCTTTTTTACCTCAAATTCTCATTTTCCCCCAAATCAATTTATTTTACATTGATGGTCTTCCAAGAAATTCTCCAGGGGAACAACTAGTAATGCTTAGAAAATAAAACTGATTCAGGATCAAGACAATTCTCTGGGTTCAGTTTTGACTGATGAGAGAATTTTATGCTTTCATCTGTTTCCTAATTTTCTTTAGAAAAATAACATCTTTGTTTTTATGGACTCTTTCCTATGCACTTCCATATAGCAATCCTCCATTTCCTTTCATGCTGTAAAGCCAGAGACAAGATAGTCTTGTGGTCTCTCTGCATTTCAGTTTGTGGTGTGCCTGAATTAGATGCACTTTATATATACACAGTAATGCCTAGCAGATTTGCTCTTACCCATTACCTCGAATACATACATTGTGAGAATTTATAGGCATTAGAAGTGTAAAACTAATCAGCATCTGTAAACATTAGACTTCATCTGAAAACTCTATTTACTACTCAGTATTTTCCATTTTAAGACAATTGAGGTATTTGGCAAAAATACTTCTAAAACTCATACATTCATATGTGCTCCCTGTGTTGTCTGTCCATTCCACCTAGGATTTATTGATTTTTATGAGCTGTCTATATATGAATACAGTACAACCATAGTCGAGATGAGAGATGATGGAGAAAGCCTTGGTTTGTGTCTGGTATGAAAATGAGAAACTTGCTTATAGGGCCCTGTTAATTTTTGCTGCAGCATTTGGACTTGACTCTGGATAAATATCTAATTCCCAAAACTGGAACTTAGCCAAAAATTTTTAAGATCCCTTTTGAGAACTGCCAGATCACGTTATCAGTTTTTCATCTCCTAATGTTAGTTGTGAGGTAAGTTGTTTTGCATATTCAGTTTGAAAAACGAGTCATGAATGCTGATCTCTCTCTGTTTCCTGTTAAAGTCACTTGGCTGGAGCTCTGATGGGGTAACTAGGCAGGATTATTGAGTTTGTTTACTAAGAACAAAGAAAAGAGTTTGATTTAATAAACAGATGTGTTACATGTGATGAAACTGAGTAGGTGTTTTCCATATTTCAGTATTATTACATCTAGATGCCAGGGCCTTTTCTTCTTTCCGTGTCTCATTAACAAGTTGACCCAACTGTGGTTCCGTCTGTTCGCTCCAGATTCTTTATATATATATATACGTATATATATATATAAAAATATAATTCTGCAGGAGAGATATTAGGAGTCTAAGGATTTCAAATATACCTAATTTAATTTAATATTCTCTATAATTAAACTAACATTTAATGCCTTTCCTCCAGAACATTTGATCTGCTGGTATGGTCTAGGTGGCTTAAATTAAATACTTTTATTTTGGAATCACTGTCTCCAAGTAGTATTAACATCCTGCAAGATACACAGTAAATTGTCTCGTGGATATCCTTTGGATTGCTCCTCTGGAGACTGAAGAGACTATTTTATGTGTTGTTTATTTTTTAAATGTTAGCAAAGGCCTACTGCTTTTGTCTTTTTCATAATAATGTTGTTTTGCAAATCTGATGATCTTTACAGCATTGTCTGGTTTTATGAGGTCTAGTTTATTTCTCCTGTCAACCAGGCTCTGGCACAGCTCATGAGTTTTCTTTGTTGAATTATGTTCCTTTATTTTTTCTACTTCCCGTAAGAAGTACTGTGCCTAGAGGACCCTCTACTCTTACACCAGCTGGCAATGCCTACATGCCGTTTGTTTCTGTGGTTCTTAATACTTTCTGCCTCTTCTATAAGGCTTTTGCTTCCTTTTAAAAGCAATTATCTCCCTCTTTAGCTATTGAATGTCTGGTTCACTATGCTCATTCTCCTTTCAAATTCCCAAACTTCACTTGAAATCTGCAGTCTGACATTCACAGAGGTCTTTAAGAAACTCAGTTTAGATATCAAATCATCCATTCAACAGAGAATCTTCTTCCTTTTTTTTCAGTCTTTACTTAGAGAATAAGCCACAGTTGTCAGGCAAGGTGCAGCAACAATCCCATAGATCTTCCTCTCCAGTTTTAATATGTCCTAATGCATTTGTTTGGGGAAAACAATGTTTTAAAATGTCATCCTTATATTCAGTCACCTTTTCTCAAATAAATCAACTTGGCATTACCTCAGTAGCTGGGGAAGGACAGGGGATATGATGAACACAGATTATGCTTGTTTCACTTCAGAGCTAAAACCTCATCCAGAGTGCAAGTCTTTCACAAATACCACACAAAACCAGCAAGAATCTGTTGTATGAAAACACCTACATTCTCAAAATTCATCTCCATCCTACATTCACACAAATACTTCATAAGCAGTATGAAGTAACTCTTGATAAGCAGTAAGTCTTCCTCTCCTCCAGACCAAGAGAGGTCCTCTTTGCTCCAACCATGGCACGCACACGTGCAGAGGCAACAAGCATGACCCCACAAGGACGTGCCAGGAGAGAAAAAGTGCTGCTCTATGTCCTCCTTTGCAGGACTCAGGCAAGGTGGTGTTTAATACTCGGTAGATACGAGTTGACAGAGTAGTCAAGATGAGACAGCCTGATTATTCAACATTTAACTCTGTGCAACACAGTCTGACCCCAGGCTGAGTGGTAAACATTTCTTGTTTTAGGAAAAACAAATATAACTTTCATTTAGTGTTTCCAAAGGGTTGCCAAAGACTGCAATAAAGAAAAGAAAAAGGCATCCTCGTTTGACTGGAGAAGTAATCACAATTAAAAAATGGAGGGTCTGGACCACCTGCACAGGCTGTACATCTGCCTGCTTGACTTCAAGTGAGATCCCTCACTTCTAACATTGCTGTGGTTTTAGCCAAATCCAAAGACAGAATCACAGCAACAGCTAGGAATCGTGAGTGAAGAGCTGTAGTTTAACAAGAACCAGAGAATAATACATAATACTGTATGCAGCTAAAAGAACGGTCCATTTGATAAAACAAAACACAGACATTCTTTGTTGCATCAATCTTTCCAAATCTGAAACCTCAGGATACTCAAGCAACCACTCAGGCGAAACCCAACTGTTAGAAGAGTTTTGACTGTTAAGAAACTGCTTGACTTGATCTTCAGCAAGAACTTGTCTGGGCATTTCCCTGGGTTTCCTGAAATACCAGAAACAATACAATAATAACAAGTTTCCTTTGAGGGACAAAAAAGAAACCTGGACACACCCTTTATTCAAGCAAGATATTTATTTCTATACATAATAAGGAGAGACTGGTTTGATGAATCCCCTCAAGTCATAATGACAGGTAGGAGGCATCCAAAGGCACTTGGTTCTCCTGCACACCTGCACACACACATGTGCACACTCTCAGCAACTGTCAGACACCAGTAAATGCTCAATTTGTCTAACAGCCCATAGTGGCAGGGTGTGGGGAGGAGAAAGCATTTTCAGTAATTTCACTATTTCACATTAGTTACCGGCTGTAAATTATGCAAGAACAAGTCAACTGCACTAACTCTCCAAATTATTACTAGTCACTCAGCAGCTCTGACATCCACCCCAGAGGAACACATCAATCTCCTACTGACTAGAAGTGAATGGAGAAGTAAGTAGGCACTTATCTCTTCTTTAGTCTTTCTCTCCAGTCAGGGCTGATGATCAGCTCATAAAATTAAGGGAAAAAATACTAAGCCATTAGATGAGGAAAAAGACAGAAAAGGCAAGGAAAAAGGGTCAAAAGAGGTACAGAATTGTGATAAAGACATATAAATAAGCTGACTAAAAGCAGTTCCTGTCATACTCTTCAAACATTTATGTTCCACCTTCCTAAGTAGTGCAAATTTTGTTCTTGAGAACTACAAGGCTGACATGGTTAATCTTGTTTTCACATATCCCTTTAACTAATTAAAAAATCAGAAGCTCTACTTCAGAGCTCAGTATTTTTAATATGCTCAGATAATGCAATTAACTCGAGAAGAAAAGCATTTCGGTAAAGGCTTCACCTTGTGTACACTGTGAGATTATGCTCATAATTATTTTTATTCTAGAATCTTTTTGTGGGACAAAACCCCCCATATTTTAATCCAGTGAAAAGCTATGCCTTTGAAACAGAACGTGATCATCTATTTATTTCTCCTAGAGACAAAACTGTGCTAATATTTAAAGGTTTGTCAGACAAAGGTGACTCAGTTCAACCGAAATGGGTGTTAGGCTCCCTTTGCTGACTGACGATTAATATTTTCACATCTAAGTCTGGATACAAAGATAACAGCTTGAAAGAAAAGGCTTGCTACAGGTTCTTTTCTATGGTGAACACTGAAGAAAATAATTTGCAGAGTAATAACCCAGAAATACGGTGTTCAGACATTTTATGTCTCCAGTTTTAGAGCTTCATTAAGAGTATTTAATTACCATCTTTTAATTGCAATATTGGAGAAATCTAAATGCAATAGTTGCCTTCACAGGTCCATCAAAGGTGAGAACTGTAGTGTCACATTAGTGTCTCAGTTGAGACTCAGAGAGGCTTCAGTACATCAGCATACACAACAACACGCTTTTCTAGGAATGAATTGTACTCTTCTATCACTCTACAAAAATCAAGGAATGTCCTGAACTTAAATAAAATTTGCATGCAAGTGGTCTAATCTGTAGTCACCAATTTACAAAAGTGAAGACATCCATGTTACAGCTAACATAAATCAACTAATCCATTTATTTGTATTTAACAGTTTCCCCTTATTGCACAGAATAGAAATACCCCAAACACAAATTGAGTTACTCTTTGTTGTATTGCATGAGTCGCTACAGATGGTTATAATCATGAATGAATCACAGTTAAATGTAAAGACTGGAAGAAATCTGAAAGGAAAACAATACTTTGTCATCTGAGTCTTCTTTACCCTAATTTTATATTTACACGCATAATCTAGTGTTTTGCCTCTGACCGATTTTCTAAGCTTCAGATTCACCCCTCAGCAGATGTTTGTACTCATACTGACATTCACATTGTTGTCTTCTGTAGAGTTGAAGAGATCAGCATGATATTTAAAACATATTTCCCTTTGGACCTTATAGTCTTGCAATTGCAAACCTCCTAAATACAGAGCAAAGACTGCTTGGCTAATTTGAAACATGAACAATATTCACACTGCCAGCTTTCCTACTTTGCTTTTTAGGTGTTCTTTTTTAAACCCAGGTCAAATACAGAAAACATGCAAAGATTAGTTTTTAATTGCTCAGATGTTTCCAATGACTGCAAAATATTTTCAATGCTCTATCTTCCTATGAAATAATTTCGATGGCAAAGATAGGTGTCTCCTTGGCCAAAGGGAAGATGTTGACCTGCCTGTAGATGTTCATGAGGAGGAGACAGTTGCAAAGAGGAGATCTGGATTCAGAAACAGCTGTCTAAAATGACACTTAACAGACTGAATGGATGTAGCAGTGTCTACTCACAGGGCTTCTTTTGCTGACATAAATGCATATTAAAAGCCAGAGCTATAGCAAAACTATTGAAAAAAACTACTTAGAGGAGCTCTAGTCTCATCTAAGAATTACTGTGTCTTTTAAAACACAGTATTATTTAAAACACAGAACTATTTCCACACTGTTGTGCATGGATTGACCTGAATGTAGAGACTTTGTAGGTATGCTGGTGGGAAAGTCTACAGTGAGCTGCAGACCACAAAAACCATTACAGAGGGTATGTCTGTTTAACCTATAAAACTGGTTTAATCAGATATAAGCAAAATCTGCTAATTGTGCAGTTCATTATGAGAATGCAAATTATAGTCCACATGCATGTAACATTACCAATCAGGTCTGAAAATGGGTGTGGGAATACTTTAAAAAAATTAATTATGTGGAATTGATTGCATAATACACAGGTATTCTGTGCTTACAGGATGAAAAACTGCAGGATAAACTATGTGAAGATGTCTTCATGCTGATGTGTAAGGACTCAAAATTTCAATCAACATCCAAGATTCATTTTTCACTTCAGAAAACAATATATTGATTCATCCCTGTTTCCAAGATACTTTGATTAGAAATGCCAAGATAGTATAAATAAAAATTATTCAGATATGTTAATGTAATATCAACCACCTAGTTCTTACTGCCAAGTACAGGCAGACCGTGTCAGGTAAATACAACTCATTACTTACAGTTATGAAATGGATCATAGAACCATGGAATGGTTTGGGTTGTAAGGGACCTTAATCTAATTCCAGCTGCCCCCACCATGGGCAGGGACACTTTCCACTAGATCTGGTTGTTCAGGGCCCCATCCAACCTGTGTTTAAACACTTCCAGGGATGGGGCATCCCCAACTTCTCTGGCCAATCTGTTCCAGTGCCTCACCACCCTCATAGTGAAGAAAGAAATAAAAAAACATTTAAAAAAAATCCCAGCACATGTGAACAAAGATGTTCCTTATGCCTCAAATCAAGCTCTATGCAAGGCTTAGATATCAGCATGTCACTGCCCACTCTTAGTGAAGGCTGTTTCAAAATGTAATACCTCCCCCATGAGAAGAGTAATTACCTTTACCTTCCTTTGAGAGCAAGGTTTTAATACTTCACTTGATCTTCTCTTACCAGATGAGTGATAAGCCTATCATGCTGATGAATGAGAGGCAATCAACCCTCCTTACTACTAAGATATCTGTTAGATCTCATCCTTGGAGAACCACATACTTTTCTGAGCCAAGCAATAAGCTGAAAAACCTGCAGAGGCTCTGTATAGCTCATGTCTTTATCACATTTTCCCATTGAATCCATTCTGCTTGTTAAGTCCAGTACAGCACATTCAGCTTCAGCTGACTGATGGGCTACAGCCCATTCCTAACAGGCAAAATCTTAGGAACTGTCAATTCTTGAGTTTACTCCTACATTGGGGATCTCCTTGCAGCCTTGGATTTAAATTAGACTTCTGAAAAAGGGCACATTGACTTGAAAATCAGTTTGATTCTTTTAGAAAGTGCAGATCAAAGTTTCAGTGACATCTGATTGGGAAAAACAACTTGAGGAAGGCCTCAGGTTCTCCCTGGGGGAGGATCCTGTTGTTATGATTGTTTAAAGTGCACAGCTATAGCAGATTATTTACTTATCTTCCTGTGCAAATCTCTTACAGCAGTGCAGTCTGGCTTCATGCATTTAATATCTACATGTATTAAAGCCTGTACATTAGCAAAGGTTATCAGTGGCTAATAGGTAGCAATAATAAAGGTTATCTCTTCTCCGCGCCATGAACTGCCTAGAAATAGAGACACGCAGGATCATTTGGCTCCAATTTCTCATCTTTGTCTGGTTCACGAGCAAGCTCTTTCCCTATGCAAGGGAACAGGGCTGCTATAGATCCACAAACTTGCCGTACCAAAACTGTGACAGTGAAGCTCTGCAGGTCTGAAGGCAGAGCCCTTGGGGTGGATGTGGCAGAGCCAGGCATATGCCCCTGTGTCCCTGGCAGCCCCTCTGCAGCACAGCATGGCAGCACCCTTGGCCTGGGCAGAACTACACACAGTAGTAGTACACTGAATATGAAAAGGAGGAGGAGGGGACAGAGGCTGACATATTTTGCATTTTGTTGAGCTGGCCTTTTACTCACGCTTTCACCATTTCATGCATTGACCATTGTCTTGTCTTTTACGTACCGTGCAATGTTGAAGAGCTCTGGATGGTAAGGTAGCTGGACTCGCATTTCTGTGATTCGATATCCAGATCTCCAATTTTCAAGATCAGGCGTTTTCCTGGAGGCACTTGGATTTTCTTTTCACAAAGTGTGTAGTTTGGGTATGTACCGGGATAGTTCTTGGATGCCAGCGTCCCACTGTCTTGATACATCACTGTGTGCCCACATCCATCCCCTGCAACAGGAGAACAAAAAAGGAAGAGAAAAGATATGTAATAAGAAAAATGTAAAAGAAATAAAAAACATATAAAGAAATACTGGCCACATAATCACGTCTTGTGCACTTTCCCCTTTTAAAAAAGTATTTTGAAATACTCCATTTCAGTTCTACTTCTGTTGGAACATAGGTAACTAAAATCTAGCCACATTTCTCTTGTAAAGCAGTAGAAAGGGGGTTGGAAACACTAATGAACTAAGCAGTATTTGACAGTACTGTACAGACAGTCTCTCTGGCTGTCTGCTTTACAGACAAACCCTACTGAATTCTGAAGAGAGGGTAACTGAATCATACATGAAAGCACAACAGACATGATTTAACTATGTACTATCATAGACCAAACACCTTACTTTCTTGTTGGCTTTTTTGTCTCAATTGCACAACACAAAAAAGCATGGAGGACAAGGTGAAGACACAGGAGAGGCTTCAAAAGGGGGATGTGCATTGTTAATGGTACGCAGGCTACTTCACAGTACATGCCTGGAAATACAAGTGCTGCTGCCTCCTTGCTCAAGGGCTGAGGGCAGGTGCCTGCAAAGTGTGTTTTCATGGCACTGTATAGGAGCCAGCTTGGCTTTGGAGCCTTTCCTTGGTGGAGAAGCATCTGAGGAACAGCTGCAGCAGAACATAGGACAACAGGAAAAGGCACATGGAAATACATGGGGGGATGTGTGGACTGACATGGAAAACAGGAAGCATCCACAGAGGGGAAGGAAGCAGGTATCAGATAAGAGACCTTGACTATTAAAGGAAGCAATTTTTACTGAACTATTTAAAAGTATACTAGTAACTTAAAATTGATATATTAAAGCCTAAGCCATTTCATTCTGCTCAATCATCCAAATAATGGAAACTTTTGCAACAGTGAAACTAGGATCATATACGTGTGCATGTAGGTAGTCCTTAGCTTTAGGTCAGTTAGGGCATAGGCATTCTTTACATAGGAGTCTCGTATACTGCTTTTCTTTATCTCTGCAAAACTGAAGCTAATCCAAGAAACGTTAATAAAACAGACAGTCCTGCAGAGCTGAGAATTCACAATGTCCTCTTTAACTACCCAAAATTTTACTTTTGAGGATATTTTGGTTAAACTGTTTTGGTTTGTGCATTTTCATTACTATCTGAACTTCCTTCCACAAACACTAGGAAAAACAAACTTAAGGTTTCATAAGATTATTTAAAAATAAACAACAAGAAATGAAGTGCTGAAAAAGAAACATGACTTATTGGGGTTTGTCGGGCAAAGTGGCATGCTATGCAAAGATAAGCTCCAAGCTATCAGACTTTGACTTACTACCATATAATTACACTGCCATTTTATCCAAATCACTCAACTGTTTTTTCACAAGCAACCACATTTATTTTGAAGTTTTAGCATTATTACTAGCTTTGTTGCCTGCTATTTATTTTTGTTGTAGGTTCGTGCTGGCAATAGAGGGGAATAGAAGATACAGATCCAAAATCAGCTCACTGTAAAACATATTCAATATGTTGTTTTCAGATCTTGTTCACATGCTTTAAAAAAAATCTGTTGTTCCAGTTTTTTATCTAAGCGTTATTGATTTTAGGATGCATAGGAAAATACTCAAGATGAAAGAAAAACTAGCCTCACGAGCAAATAATCTTTTAATGGAAGCTTTCTGCAACTGGAATAAAAATATAAAGGGCAATACAGTACATGAGCTATCAACTTTCTGAACAGAGAGAGGGGTCCACAGAGGTCCAGAAACTGTAAAACCAGATCACTTCTAGCTGAACACAGTACAACCTTGCTGCCTATGTAGCCAACTGCTGTGTAATAAAAAAAAATGCCCATGGCCTTCAATTTACACTGCATGTTTCTATCTGTGAGCATTTGCTTTAGCTGGGCTGATGAAAATAAAGTAACTACAATCTTGAGCTTAGTTTGCAACTTATCCTTATTAGGAAAGAAAAGGGAAAACAAAGGGCGAAGTTACAGGACCACATGGGGATGAACTCCTTAGAATGGAAAGTCTAATATTCACGTAGTTTTCATCTCATTGGGCTATATTCTGGCCTGTGTCACCTTGGTACACTCCTAAGGATCCTTTGTGGTATAAAATGCTCTTCAAAAAACTGTAAAGACATTGCTATCATGGTAAGACCCTGACAACTGTCCAGGTCACACAGCCTTATATTTCTGCAGAAAGTGTAGAGGCAAAACTGTGCATGAGAGACCTCAGCCTGCCTTTGTCAAGGTTATACAAGGTCTTGTTCCCAGAGAAACTCCTTCTTTTTTGTTAAATCTGTCTTTGAGTCAGAGTATTAACACCTGAACATCTTTGGAGCTAAGAATGCATAAATGCTCTTTTCTGACTTTTCACTAGTGGGTCATGGTCATTCAAACACTCTAGCTGATGAGAGGTAGGCTCAGCATCAGCCTGCACCTGTGACATCCCTTGCTGCCTCTGTTCTTGCCTGCCTCAAAGGAAAAGCTAATGATAAAAGCTTGTTTGCCACAAGAACTGAAGCAATGTCCAAGAAGTCAGAGCAAGTCCTAGTAACTATTGTTTCTTACAGAGAAGGCTGACTGCAGCTCTGAATTTTGAGTTTCTCAGCAAGATTGCCAGAACAAAGAAAAATCTTACACTGAAATTTGCTGTAAAACCCATCCTAGGGAAGGAGTCAGAAGGTATAGAGGGAAGGTACAGCAAAGCTCAGGATCTCGTGGTTTAAAGAGAGATTTAATGATTAAATGTTAGTGAAAAAAATTACAAATATAACACCATTATATAACAAGGGCTCAGAAATGGAGGCAAGTTGTAAGAAACTCAAAGCATATCCCTATTTTCAAATGAAAAATGTGAACAATACTACCATTAGTTTTGTTCTTACTATTTTCCACAGAAAATTTTGATTTCCAGTAGAAATGTATTGGCCAAACATCAAGAACACTGAGTTGAAAACACAACTCCTTGTCCTTATGAAAACTATCATTTAAATTCCTGACGTCACACTCTTTTCTATAGGCACAGCTCTTCTGCCTGGAAATATGTTTATTCGACTAGTCAGTTTGACACAGAATTTCTTGCTGACACTGAATTTTAAATTAGCACTACTTCTGAGAACTGTTTTCTATCACCCCATTTGGCAAGAAGCTGGCAGCCTTGCCTCAGACATCCAAGTTTCATCACTTCTCACTGGACAGGAGCAAAGCAAATATTTGAGCACAAGGTATTCAGCAACCAGAGTCTAAACCTACTTAGATTTAATAAAATCTCCCCACAGCAGCACTAGAAGTTATTTAAAGCACATCAAACATGCTTTATAAAACAAGTTCCCATGGGCATTTGAATCAAGACCAAGACCACAGTCTCTGGATCATGGCCCTCTTGGCCTCCAGGTTGTACTGAAGATAACACAGCACTGAAATTAGGGCTGTTTACCAGACATAAAAATACTCTCCTAGGGCAGACAATGGAAACAGCTCCCCAAGAAGTGAGAACCACAGCTGCCACCTTCTGCCACAGCAGTGAGCACACCACTCACACCTTGCTCTGTCTCACATGGTGCTCACTGAGAGCAGTGCATCTTTTTAAAACCAAACCCGGGACCCCACCAGAAGACACCAGCACATGTCTCTGTGGTGAGAGCAAGAGGAGATACCAAGTGGCTGGCAGATAGTACCATTTCCCACCCTCACACACACACGTGATGAATGTGTGTGGGACAAGGTGGAAAAGTATCTCCAAGCTGCTGTGTCTGGGCTGGGTCTTACCATGGCTGCTGGCTAACAGGCAGGAGGGCCCCCTATGGGATCTAACCTGCCCAGGAAGGACGTAGGTAATGAAATCAATGTTCTCAAACAAGCTCTGGCTCCACACTGTGAGCTACCCTCGGCACAGCCCCTAACAAATTCTGAGGCTTTAGCAAAATGACGGTGGTGCCAGAGGCAGCACAGCTAGAGATCTCTAAAATGATGCTGGTTCCTTCAGGCACCCTCTTATCATCCAGAATCACCCGGCTAGGATGATTCGCTCCTCCCTTCCCAAGCCCAGCACACAAGCTGAGCCCTGGTCTCTCACTCCTCTGCTCCCTGGGCTTTTCTACCCCTTACAACACATGTACATGTGCACAGTGCCTTCATCCAAGCAGTCATCATATCCCCTTCTCAGCTAGGGAAAAGGTTACAGTTTTTCAAATAAGTGCTATAAAAAGTTTCTATGTGCTGCACCTTTCAGAAACATGTTGACACGGCCAACTACAAAACAGTTACAGAGTATGGTATCAAAGCACATTTTCAAAAGCATTGCTACAATATCCTGGCTGCAAACAGCTGCCTTTTTCATCCTGATTCACCCTCATGAAGCAATTCATAACAGATTGGACCTAATCCAGGGCTAAATACATGTTATACCTAGGCCTGTTCATACGCTCAGCTTGTGGTTCCCTTCCCCCCTTCCATCCCATCGGACAAGCCAATTCACTCTTGGTACCAGCATTTCACTCTTGCTGTCTCTGGTTACAGACTCTTGCTAGGTGCTGCCCTTTGGCTGCCCATCTCTTCCCACCAGCATGAAGCCCCACAAAGCAACTTTATCTCCCTCTCTGCCTCCTCTCCCAGTTTGACATCCTTTTGCACAGCCACCTTCATGGTGATGCCTGGGACAAGGCATGCTCTCCCCACCCTGCATGAGGCCAGGGAGCAGAGCTGTTGGGGCCTGATGGCCTATCCTTCCTTCCCACTCCTTTCTCCCTTGAGAGGAGAGAGCAGAAAACTGAGTCTGTATACCTAAATTTTTGATTCAGCCAAAAAAAATCAGCATTTTCTGAAAAGCCACAGCTGCAGATGGACAGTGTCAAGGTGGAGACTCAAGGGTACATCTCTGAGAGCTCTGATGAGAAACCCACAAAGAGAAATAAGATTTGTCTCATCTTCCACATTGCTTTCACTGAAGTAATCACTCCAGCTTATTAAAAGCTACAATATAACTGAGCCAAGAAGGAGTTTTGCATCTGTGTTTGAAATGAGTTATGCATAAGAACATAGAAGTATCTAAAAAAGAAATCAATTCCTTACAGTCAAACGTGTGCCATCCCTGCTCACGTGGGATAGGGAAAAAGACAGGGAAAAACCAAGTTTCTTGCTAAATGCCATATAAATCCACTGGTGTGGTCTGAAAACACTTCATGTTTTCATACAGCTACTTTAACTTCCATTACTAGTGGAATCATGCACACTGCAAACACAGATGTGTTCATGCCTTCACTGCTTTCTGAGGTGACGGAGTAAAATCTAGAGTTTAGTTCTTCATCTCTAACCCCTCTGCTGCCAAACGTGGGTCAAGAGCATCAGATCCTTATTGTGCCATTATAACAGAAGGGAGAGAGCTCCACACAGCCAAGACCTAAACCCATCACTTTTCTAGAGAATGGTGAGATGTCAGACCTTTGTGCTTTTTCTGGCAGTGACATCAAGCAGGTAACTAAAACGAAAGGGCAACATCACAGTCCTGTGGCATTGCTGGGCAGGTGAGTACCCCCAGTCCTCCTTCCCAGCAGTGCTAGGGGTCAGAGCCACAGGCACCATGTGGGCAGTGGGGGGATGGCCATGCATTTGAGGATTTCACAAACCACCAGATTCAGGACAGATGCCACTTACACCAGCCAAGCAACTGGCTGAGCCCTGCTTCTAAAGTATATAAATACACAGTAGGATTTTTTCAAAAGTCCAGCTTTACATTCTTCACAATATTTTGTGGATACAGCAAAAATAATTTTCAAATAATGAAAGAAACCATTAAAAATTAAGGCAAGTCTATAATCATCTGAAAAAAAAAAACAGTGATTGGTATCTTCCATGGTCTTTCAGTTAGTATTAATATCTGTTTAAGGGAAGAAGTCTCCCACTCCACAGTATGCCATACTACAAAAGGAAAAACAAATAGTGTGTAAACATTTTCTTTGAATTGCACTTTAATTTGACTCCATTAGGTTCCCAGGAAACATTTTAACTTCTGCTGTAGCAGCTCCTGAGGACACCCATTTTGCTGCCCAAGCTAACCAAACAGTGGCTGGCAGGAGGGCTGAGAGCAGGAAGAGAAGGTAGAGCAGCAGAAGAAACAAAGGAAGATTGTGGAATGCTGATTTTGTTGCCCAAATTATTTACTTATGAACTTCAAAGGGATGCAAAAGAGAAGGAGGCCAAATAAACCACAGAATGTTTTCCCCTCCTCTTCACAGACGTTATTTACTGTAATGTTGCTCTTAGAGAAGAAATGAGAAAAAAGCAAATGATCTCCAGTTGGTTCCACGGTGGTTCCATAAATCACAAATTCCCACCATGCGCCCATCTGCAATCACCCCTATAGCCTTTCAGGCTCCAGCTGGGGGCTGGCTTTCCTCAGGGTGTCCTCTGCAGCCAGCCTCAGGAGATGCTCTGCCTCAAATGCATAACAAGTTATTTTGGTAACCAATTGGATTACCATCATCCAGTACAGAAAAAAAAAAAAAATCCCTGACAACCCCTCTAAATGTCTTATCTAGCAAAGTAGCTTACATCCATACTACCATTTTTCAAAGTTAAAGAGTTTTTTACCAATTGCAGCACAGCCATCTGCCAGTAGCCAGGGAAATCTTTCCAGCTGTGCTGACCTACATGCTAGTGACTTTGCTGGATTGCTACAACTGACCTGGGCAGCCTTTACTATCCCAGAAACCTCTCACCCTTGCAGAAATTCACAAAGGCAAAAACCTAGCAAGATCTGAGATTTTATTTATTTAGCTGCTCAAAGGTCAAAAGAAAGCAGAAGTCTCCTTATAAGCAACTTCGCCTGTCAACAGAAAGCCATATTCACTGAAGAGGGAACTTTACATTCAGCATGCAGGTTTGAAACCTGAACAAGTAGTAAAGTCTTACTTAAACTAACAAAAATGCAAACCAGAAACTCTCTCACTGAAACTCTTCCAGTAGCCATAAAGACTTAATTAACTTTGTTACTTAAAATAACTTCCTGGAAAGCAACCATCTCATCTGCATATACATTTTAGGGACTTGTATCAGGATGAAGCCTAACACTACCTGGCAGTAGACCTCAGTGACAGGACAATTTAGATTACTGTAGAAATCACAGTGCAAAAGAAGAGAATAGCAGCTACAGCCTGGTAGTTCCTTTCCTATGAATTATTTATGAGTACACAGGATTAAGAAGGTGCTGCATTCTGTGAAGAACAAAATCCCGAAACACAAAAGGGATAAGGTTTATACAAAATTGCAAATAGCATTGTACAGTTTTCTTACTTTGCTTTTATTATATATGCAAATAGTAGCAAATGAGGTTTGCCTTTGATTTTCAGTATCACTATCTGGTTCCATCACAATCTGTGAAAGATAGACAGTACCACAGTACATGTCAAAAATAACTATGGTTTAGTTGCTGCTTCTAGGACTTAGGTAGTATACCCAAATGTAGTCCGCCAGAGTGGCAAGTTTCAGTATTGGAATTTGCTTTTCAGCACTCTAAATACAGCAGTCTTGTGCTTGTGGGTGTGAGAAAACTTCTATGCCTTTTTAGCTGCTGAAACAAAAGAGATTTGTAGATTATTTACTTATTTCCTGCATAGCTGCATTTAATATTTGTCAGTGCTTTTCTTTTATGAAGGTGGCATATTGCTGAGATTGACCACCTCAACATCTTACTATTCTGTGTGGTTTTGGACAGAGATAGGAGAACAGAGTTACATATGTATGGAAATCTCAGATGAATTTTATGTGTAGGGTCCCCTTTTTGCAAAAGGGAATTTGATTTTTTGTTTTCTAAATGAATACCTGCCTTCTTTGAGATACATGCCCATAGTATGCACCTCAAGTGCAGTGAAGGCACTGAGAAGTTAATTCCCAAGCACTTGTAACTGCATACTTGGAAAGAACTGTGAAGGATTCTAAATGAACGGGAAGATGGTCATGCTCCACTCATGGTCATCAGCCACCTCTGTAGAGTAACTCAGAATCCTGTTGATGCTTCAGTGCTATGAAGGTTATGGGGAACAAATATCCCACAGACAGAGGTTTATTCCCTGCCCCTCTGCCTACAGCATCCCAGCAAGGTGTCAATGACACAGGGCTGCAGCAGGAGATGGAGTTCTCTCCGACTGTGTGCTGGGTTGCCCCTGCATTGGAGGGACATTTTGCCATTAGGGCATCTCCTCTGATTCTGCTGATTTGTGGTAAACATACAGTTGAATTTTTATTAAGGGTTTTTTTCAGGCAAAGTAGGAAATGCTAATCTTAACTGAAAGTCATATATATATGCAAATTGTTTGCTCTACTTTCTCCATCTGTTTTCTTCTCAGGTTTTTCTCTTCACTATGCTTTACTGGAGATTAACTTACAGTATATTGCACCAAATTTGGACTGTGTGGGAAACATATGCTGCAATCTCAGGGCCAGACTCGAATATTGGGTTGCACAGGAATATTCACAGCAGTGCTAAGGACTGACAAACCCACAGGGACAGGAAATTTAGAGACACCACAGTAAGGAGAGGCTGAAGTAGAGCTGTTCCAGTTACAGTAGCAGGTGGGAAGGCAAGATTTCAAAACAGTTTTAATTTGGGCAAGAGGAAATGGCTGAACATGACAGAATGAAACTACACACTCCCCTTATTTTAATATGTAATTCCCTTGTTAGTGTGATACAAGTCAAGATAGAAAGTTAGCAATGATGTAAGGTGGTCTTTTTTTCTTGAAATCAAACCTATCCTGGCTTACTTGACAAATCATGCATTCACCTTTTATGCCTGTATTTCTAGGTGGAATATGTGATTTGTTAGTAAGAAAGGACAACAGAAAGCATACCACTTTTCTGCGAGCAAATTATGCAGACACTCCATTATCCCCAAGGTATAAATTAACAAATATCTCTTAAAAAAATTAATTGGTTTCTGATGGAAACAATAATCACCTTTTATTAGCAAGACATATTTTTTTCTTTTGTCTTTTTACTCAGTGAACCCAACATCTAGGAAACTAGCTATTTCCTCCTTGGTTATTGCAAATTAACAAGAAGTGGTTTCTTGCAACTCCAGGAGGAATGGAAGGAAAAATTAACTGAATTAAGATTAACTTACTATTCTGACCTGAAGCACTGAAAGCAAGAAATGCCTTCTATCAGTATTGTCACATTACCAGCCTGCCTGATGCTTGTCATCAAGGTATTAACCACAATGGTGCATGCAGAAGCTCCATACACCAGGAAACTTTGTGACCACTCTGGCTAATTGTGGTTACAGATAGTCACTGTGAAAAATATTTTAAATTAAAAAATAGAGAGGAAAGCAGCTACAGTATTACTTAAGTACTGTAGTCTTGGTTGTGGTACCATATATGGCCCACACCATCATTTCTGTGACATGTTAATATGAGACTGCACAAAAGGTATTTACTAATGGATGTAGAAAATAGCACAGAAGAGTGTATTTTATGCCACTCTGTGTACATCACGTACACTGAAACTCCATAATTTCATTTTGACTGGAATTTTTTGATTAGCAGTACTATCAAACAATCACGTTCTCCAGTTTTGAAACAGGATACAGCAGAAAGATCTGAACAGTTTTTCACTCATTTCAAGAGTGAATACCTCAGTGTAACTGCTCAATTTATTTTGATACAGTTTCATTTTGCTTTCCACCTCCAGAATACAGGGACTGAAATTCATCTAAAAACAAAATAGCAGATTAATTTTCAAAACACAAGCACTAGCAAGGACCATGAGTTTAACCACACCTCTTCTGTCTGTGCTAAAATACCAATAGAGCAGTAAGTGCTGACTCTTTAGGTTTGAAAATGTTAACACTTATGACCACTCAAAAACCCTCCAGTTCTGTAGCTCACAGGCATTTCAACTTCAATTCCCTTGTAGCATGCTGACATAAGAAACATGGGATAATATAAACTTCTGTCTTTGGGAGAAAACTGAAACAGGGAATGCAATAGCTCTAATGTGAGCCATGGACCTTGCTGCTGAAGTCTCCCAGTGGAGGGGGACCCACAGGATACCTGCATTTATTTTACAGGTTAAAAATATGTATTTTCATAGCTGGAGGACAAAGTGGATTTTTTTTTTTTTTTTTAGTGTATGTGTGTGTCATGAGATCATTTTACAAATGAAGCATAGCTGACATTAAGTCAAAGCAACACGCCAACACAGAACTGGTGTGGCACCAGAGCAAAACTCAAGTAGTTTCAGACAGAAGCAGCACATTTCCCTTCCGCGCAGTTACCACAGCTGCAACAACAAGGCTCAGGCATGTAACAAAAGCCATTCTGTTTGGGTGGGTGAAGAAATCCACCTATGCCTTCAGCTTTTTGAGGTCTCCCCTGCTACTCCATGAAGAAAAGTTTTGTTTGATTTCTGACAGGCCTTTGTATAGCATGAGGGATCACATCCAGAATTCCCCATGTGTTTTTGTAATTCGAAATAAAACAAATAAACACAATTTTTATTCAGTAGACATGAACATCTGGAAGATGACATCAACATGACTTCAACTTTAATGTCAAAGCAATAGACTGAAATCCAATATTGTTGAACAATTTGTGGTGGAAGTGCCAGAAACCTGAACATCATGGAATAAAATTGTGATGGATACAAAGTTTCTGCCACAGCTAAGGGAAGAAACAATGTTTTAGAGCTTTACTAAATGACTCACCAACACTAAGGTAATTACAGAAGCAACTTGGGCATAAATGTGTAATACTAAATATAAAACTGAAGAAGATACTGGTCCTGTAGGAGGACTGGGGACGGGATTTCTAGTCTTGCCTTGCTCTCTTTTCCCCATTTATTCTTCTGTCCCTCATCATGGCACTTGAAAACACCTTTAGTGAAGCTCTTTAGAGATGGGTAAAGACTGCAAAGCATGGGCACACTTGTCCTTCCCTCTGCCCATGTGGGAGAGGGAAGAATGGAGCAGCCACCCAGGAAGCTGCTACCACCAGACAGTAATCCTGTCCCATCAGGGGGATGGAAATAATGAGTAAGGTCACATTGGGACTGGAAATCCTGCTCAGGGAGGATGAGAAAGTCCCATCACCACCAAAATAAGCCTTCACATTTTGGAAGGAAACTCCCAAGAAGCAAGTCCTGTCTCTGTCAAAAGAAGAGACAGGGAGAGAGGGAATGAAAAGACCAAAATATTTCCTCCTCATAACACTCAACTCCCAGGCTTAATTATACAGGATCAACAATCCTAACCATAACTACTGGCAGGCTCTCTACATACAAGAGCCAACCTCAAAAATGTGGCTTTAGCACTCACACAATTTTTACAGACAAAAATCAGTTTAATTAGATAGCTTGTAATTTCTTTTGAAAGCAAAAATGAAAATCTCTGTATACCCTTAAAACTAGTCAAACCACTTTCCTTTTTTATTTAAACATCACTATTAGCTTGTTCCAGTTTGAAGTTTCCCACTCACAGTTGTAACACTAATTAAACCTTTTGGGGAAGTTGTGTGCTCGTTCTTATGCATTGCTATTAATATTTTTTATTGCAGTTAGCTGGGATCCAACACCATTCCAGTCAGAAGGATTTTATTTGGATTTTGTCTGGCTTATTTTATTCTTAGCAGATGGTGCAAACCCATGTGTTGATGAGTACATGCCACAGGAGAGCATCTGATACGATACAGCCAGCCCCAAACTACAGTGATGTCTATGCTGAGGACTTCATTGTCCATGTAGGACCACACTTCTTGGCACGGTGTGTTAGCTCAGATGGGCTTTCAAAACTATACTACTGGTACCTAAGATGGGTTTGAGAAGGTATCTTAGGCATCTATATACAGTAGCGTGAGCATCCTCAAAGTTGTTTTTTTCAAACTAATTTTTACTGTGCTACACATGTAACTCAAGTGGACCAAAGGTGACATAGTTTTAATAAACAGAAATGAATGTATTTTTGCATGTGCAAATCAACAAATAATTTTCATGAAATATCATTCAGTAGCCATGTAGGTAACAACTTTCCCAAAGCATCTTCTCCTTGCATTGTCAGCAAGACTCTTGGTAGCCTACCTGTCTCTGATTTTGTTTGAAATACATCCCCTGATAAACTAAAGAGAAGTACATATAAAGAGCTTAGCACTATTTATAGCAAAGTCTGTGTGACTGAAAACATAGCAGTTTTCTTGTGGTGGGTACATGTATTGCTTACGAACTGCAACTGGAAAACTGTTGCCTCCCTCTTTAGCAATTCTAGTCAGCATTCCCAAGGCAAGAGAGAGAGCCAAGGAAGGAAACAAGACATAAGGACAAAATACAAACAAACTGAAAATTTACCGATGACTTATATTCAAAAACTGGAGGGGGGGGTGTACAAGAAAAATTCATCTCAATCTGCATTTCAAACTGCTGGAAATGGGCATACAAAGTGGATTAGCAGGATCACATCAGTATTCTTCAGGTAAGGGTTTTGTGAAAGCCTCTGAGAACAGGCATAATCATTCATAATTACTGGATACACTGTTGTCACATTAAATAACAGCCTTTCCTCAAAACATTTAAAAGTCTACTGCCCATCAATTCTTGCAACTGGGCATTGGGTGCAACTGGCAACAGGTCCAGGAATACTGCAAGCACAGCTCACTCCGGGATGCTGATCTGCAAATCCCACATGAACTAGTTTCATAGCTGTGCTTTATTTGAAGTGAAAATAAATGAGGTACAGCAAGAGCAGTAGCTTAAATCTTGTTCTTAATAGATTAAAATCCCCATTCCCCTTATGCTTTCCTACAAACAAACAACTCTCAGGTCATTTTAAAGTCCTATTGGCCAGAAATATGACAGAAAATGAATGAAAGCTCTGAAAGACTAAGATCCAACTCTCATTTCTGATACCCACAATTACATGGTTCAAGGTCTTTTAAATGACTCCAGAAGAAAAAACAGGGAATGGTGAAAGGCTTTGCCTCCATTCTGCCTTGGGTCCTAAATGCTGGAGGAGATTTTTAGAAGAGGTACCAGGTCAGGCACTGCTGTGTGAGGTTGGCAGGCAGGGAGTAAGGTATGTTTTGTAGTCATCAGCAAAGAACTGAAACCCCAAGAGAAGATCAGCGTAGAGCAGAGTAAAAAGAGAAAAGAACCACCTTTTATTAGAAATCCCAAAGCTATTTATCACTCATGGGCAGTCACAGATACAGTATTTGTCCCCAGATGAGACCTACTAAGCCTAAAAATATTTTTAGTTAAAATCAGCTCCCTAAGTGCTCAGCCTTTATTATCATTATTTTATGGACAACAACATTCCACATTCATAGTTGTCCTGGGACAACACATACAGTTAACATATTTTCAAGAACAGAAAGAGAGTTGACACCTGGACTCTGCACACACTCAAATATGAGCCATTCTCTGAAGTAACCAAGCCACAGTGAAAAAAGGGCACTTTCCTTAATTTGAAACTTACTTAAGTAAAAGAACATAAGCTGTAACAGCTACTTCATCCTTGTTCTGTATCACCCCCCCAAGAAAAAAACTAAGGGAAATGTGAAGGCTGCAGGTTGTGCAGCCAGCTCATGACAGGTCAGAAAAATGTGTTGCTTTATTTTTAAAAATGGGTATTTTAAAATCAATATACTTACACCAGCACATCTTTGAACCAGCTAGTGGGAGATACCAGTGGTGAGGAGATATAGAATTATCTGAAACTCAAGCCTGATTCACTCTGGCACTTCTCCTGCTCCATTACAACTTTTAAATCAAGTCAAAAAGCTTGTGTAACAGGAAGTTTGTGTCCACTTATCTCCTTTTTCACTGGTGTGACTTTAGAACACTTAGCCCCTAATTTATAGGTAATAGTAATAAACAAACATATAGAAAAACTGCCCTCTGAGGAGAAACGAAAGTGGGGGCAGAGAATCAACATCTTTTCTGCTTTCTAGACACTGGACAGACTTGTAAATTTGAGTTTGATCCAAAAAGAACCAGGCAAAATATTACTTGTGTTTCCATGCTGTTGGTTTGATATCGTGAATACCACATAAATGTTTTTACCCGTTAATGTGGGAATACAAACAAGGAGGGACATTCATACTTACTGCTCTGTGTTACTATATGCACAAAACCCCCCAGAAATCCCAACAAACTTACTATTTCTCACTCCTCGAATGACTTTCTTCTCCTTGAGGTCATTGTGTGAGAAACAAACATTGGTGAAAGAGGAAACAAACAAAAAAAACCCACGAAACACTGACAAAAAGAGGAGATTAAAGGAATATTTTTTGTTTGCTACATATGTTTCCTGAAACATATCAAATTGGAGTCCCAACACACTGAGGACAGAATAGCAAAGCTGCCATGAAGCTGGTAGGTGGAAAGGCAACACGACTCACACCAAACTCTCCCTTCTGTGGAGATCCATACCAGAAATCTCCGTTAAAAGAAGGTTTTAGGAAAAATAGGTATAAATCAGCTGAAGTACTTTGTGTCATTGCCTGCATGCAACGCTAATTCACAGCACTGGATTCTGAAATTTGCAGCCAAGTTAGAACTTTGATAGGGGAGCTTCTAATTTATCTGAATGCATTGTCAAGCTCATTATGACGCTTAGCTTCCAGTATTAACTATTTTATCGGTGGCTGTTAGTGAACTCTTCTAAGACGGGTGCATCAGGCCATGCAATGCCACTGCCAGAAGGTTGCAACTCCTCGGTAGGAGATGTCATGTGTACTTGTAATTTACACAGGAAGCTTAACCGTGAGCCGCATAAAAACAGATGCTAAAAAGAACAGTACCTGCGCCCTAATTGCAACAAACCGCACTATCACAAAAGGGCTCGTAAAATCCCCTCGAGATTCCTACGGAACTTTGTCCCGGCACGAGTACGGGCATTTCCCGTCTTCAGCGAGGCAGTGGGAGAGCAGAGCTGCCTACAGGCAGTCTCAGCTGTGGGACAGGGGCTGCCGGCCCCGGCCCCGGCCGGAGCAGACACGGTACTGCCGGTGTCCGAGCGTCTCCCGCCGCGCCCCGGGGCTCCCGCCAGGGCTGACGAGGCGCGGCCAAAGACGGGCGCCCAGGTGGCCGCTCCCTGCCTCCTGCGCGCAACTTGCCGGGGACTTTTTCGCCACTTACTTGACTTATTAAAAAGCAAAACAAAACAAAATCCTAATTAAAAAAGATCAAGAAAGACGTAGTATACATTTACCATAAGGCCGGTTACCACTTTAATCTCGCAGCTACTCAGACACGGGGATAAACCCGGCGAGGATTAACGAGGTCAACTATATACAGCCCTGAGAGCAGCTCAGGCTACGCTCACGCCGAGCAGCGAGGCGAGGACGGTGGGGATCCCCCCCAGCAGCCATCGCTCGCCCCCGGCGCAGGGAGCCCCTCGGGGGCCGTGCACGCCGCCGATCTCGCTCCCCCCCCCCGCCCCTGGACTCACCCAGCGTCTCCGCCCGCAGCCAGAGCGGGGCCGAGGCTCCGAGCAGCAGCGAGAGCAGCAGCGAGGGGGCGGCCCGCGCCCCCCCGGCGGGGCCCATGGCTCCGGCTCTCGGCGGGCCGGGCAAGGCACAACTTCCCCACTTCCCTCCTGCTCCTTTCTCTTCCTCTCCTCTTCCTCCTCCTCGTCGTTGAGGCGGCTCCGGGGCCAGCCAGCGCTCCCGCGGAGGGGGGCGGTGAACTCCCGGCATCCTTCCCCCCCGCAGGTGTTCCTGCGGAGGCGGAGAAGGGGCTGTGCAGGGCTGCCTCTGGCCCCGTGCCCCGCCGGTGGCCGGGCTGCAGCGCTGCTGCCTCCTGCCTCCCTCCTCCCCGGCCTGGAGCTGGGGGTGGAGAGAGGAAGCGGGAGAAGGGGAAGCGCCACTATTCCCATTGGGCTGCCGCGCGGGGTATCTCCTCCTCCCGCCGTGGACCGAGGGGCCGGCGGTTCCCGGCGCCCCCTCCCCTCCTCTCCCCGAGTGCTGTTTCTCCCACCCACCGGCGCTCTGGGGTGCTGCACCGGGATCGTGGGGCTCCCCGCGGTTGGGAGGCTCCCCCAAAACCATGCAGCCCCCAGCATTGCCTGCGAAATCCCGAAGTTGGCAGGCCATGTGCATGCCCACGTATATACACGCACAGTCGTATATACATGTATGTTTATAAGGAAGCAGGATTATTTTGCCTTTGCAGGCTAATTCCCAGGAGTCGCTCCCGCTGCCATAGCGGGAAGGGTCGCGGGGGTGCCTACGCAGTGGGGGGACACGAGTGGGGCCGGTGGGCAGCGGAGCCGACGGGGCAAGGGGGAGCGTCCGACCCCTTCAGCATAGCCGGGGTCGTGATGGGGCTTCTCTCTCCTGTAACCTGCTCCTTGGAGGGCACCTCCATGCAGGGCTGCAAACGCAAGGTTAACCTATGCGAGCTTTTGTGCGTTACCATTACGGGCTGAATTAAACACAGCCTTTGTAAAGATGCTGTGTGCATCTTTCTGTCTGGGTGGGATGATCTTGGCTCTGGAGAAGACCTGTGGCACAGAGAGGGACACAGGTGCGTGGTAGGGAAGCAGTGCCAGTGACCACAGGAGACCCCCATATTAAGCAAGCCCCAGCGGATGGCCTTTTAAAAGTATTCTGGAGTATTGAAGGTAGCCTGTCTGACTCTATACAGGCTTTTCAGGGGTGAGTTGCTGTGAGGCAGGTGGATTCATGCTGCTGGCAGGTCAGAAACACTGTACTGCTATGCTAAAATGAAGCACAGAATTAACTTGTATGTCATAGAGATAAAATGATTAGGTTTTTATATTATGTTAGAAAAAAGTGAAGTTTAGTAAACCTTTATTTTAATTGAGTTCTTGTTTTATAAGCGTTAATGTCTGTTTTTTAACTTTTCAGACACCATATGTGATCAGGCATATTTTTTACCACGTACTCAGTACATTATATTCTTGGTATGTGTATTTAACACACGTTGTTAGTATTTGAGACTTACCCTTCTTTACAAAGGAGAGTTTGAAATCTAGACTAAAATGGTCTAAGATGTAAGGCAGAAAGAATGTTTGTTAATGCAGCAGTTTGGTGGTCAGACTAAGCCTTGCTGGATTTTGCCAACAAATGGCAGCATCCTTCTGGTTGAAGGAGGCTGGGATGGGCTACTTGCTTCAAGATTCTGAAGACTGAGAGGCTTTTAAAGAAGAGTGTGTCCATGTGAATAAAAGTGGCCCGTACTTGTACTCGTCTCACAGATTGTCAGGAACAAATCCATACAAATGAAGGCGATTATGAAGAGGAAGGGACCAAAAAGTAAAATTCTGCGACATCCTCAAGATTGGATTTGAAAACCTCACAGAATTGATGAAAATATTATAGTCATAGAAAATACTTTTTCCAATACCAAATACTGGTTCAGAATGTACAAATGAGACCCAACATAAATGAAAACATGAGGGAGATAAATGAACAGGACAATATATATGTTGCAAAATATATATCATCCTTGAAAGAGTTGCAGTTATTTAAAAGCAATATAACAACACAAGAGAGTGCATTGTTTTGTGTCAGTCTGAACAGGCAATCAAAACCAGTCAGTCACACACGGGTTGGTACTGGGAATTGTACTGATTTGTATTCCATCAACTGAGATCTAAAATATGTTCTCTAAAAACAGAGCCAGGTTCTAGTTGTATTTGTTTAGGGTTATCGTAAATATTGAGAGAACAGTCCTGTGGGTCGATCCCAAGTAATCTTGGCCAAGCAGTGATGCAATAAACTGGTTTTGGTGAGCTTGAGCAATTTAATGTGCAAAACATTAAATTTGCCATGGAGCTTGCAGATAATGTCACTAATGTTGAGTTCTCCACAGAACTTGGGTGGCTGGTAATTGTTAGAGGCAAGTTAGCAGCTTTGGAAATCCAAAATGGTTTTTGCCTGTCACACATGTTTAGGAGGCTCAGAGTGAGGAGGAAGCTTTCTCCTTCTCCTGGGTGCTGGAGGCTTGGCAGTGCCCTCTGGAACAGATATACAGAGAATAATTTCATTCACAGTTATTTTTATTTCAATGATTTGTAGTAAAATGGTAAGTCGTGCCCTTGAGACTGGACATATAAAATGTCTGGGAGTGGTATTTGTTTTTTGTTCATGGTTGGTACAGGAGAGCACTGGTCGAAGGAAGGGCATGCAGGTTGCCTTTTCAAACTTCTCACCACCCAGGGCTCATCCGGAGCTGGTTGCTTGCCCAAGGCTACATATTTCCTACTGCAAATGTATATAATGCTCCCGTGGAAACTCTGCACCTCTTGCAGGTGTTGGAAGCACAGCTTTCCTATTGACTTCAGTAGGATAATAATAACAATGTAATCAGTGCAGTAGCTTCTGTATTATTTATTTTGCTATTAAATTCACATTACCATACCATCTCCCTGTCAGTTTTCAATATGCTGTAGGCAAAGAACTTACTGTCATCTTCCAAGATTAAATAATCATTAAGACGAATGAAGTAGTCTATAGCTCTCAAAGCTCTTATTCAAGGCCTTGTGTAACCCGTCACATTGCTACATTGGTTCATACATACTTTTCCCAATTTCCTTTTATAAGGAGGAGAGTTAAAATGAGCTTTTAAATAAATACAGTTTAAAAGGCAAGGACTTGGAGTCAAGGCAGAAGATTAGTTCAGAAAGAAGGCATACATGGAGCCTGACCAATTAAAGTTTTCACACAGTGGGAGCTTCACAATATAAAAGTTCCCTGGCAGACCACTTCTGGCAGCTTAATGAAGCTTATTTTGGTCACTAAAACTGACTTAATTTGGAAGAGCCATAATTCACCCAAGGACATGGATGGGCTACTTTTTAGCATGAGCATGTGCTCTTCATTTACAGGTAGTTTTCCAAACATACGATTTAGGAGTATTTTGTGTGTTTGATGAAATCGGTATTAACTGAGTCACCTACAACTAGATAATATGTATCATCTCGTATTCGTTATATGGATACTTTTACTGTGCAGCCACCTGCAAACGAGAAATTCAGTTTTTACTTCACGACTCTCTGGCCTCGGGGTGAAGAGCAAGAGAAGAGACTTCAGGACAAAATCAGCTCAGAACACTTTAGAAGGTGGTTGGTCAGTATGGCAGGGACATACGCAGGTTTCATTTATAGACTTATACAGTTTCTAGCTTCACAGATTTACCTTCTTAACCTATACTTTTTATATACTGTTGCATACTTGTATGTAACGTGCGTTGAAAAGCTGCTTCTAAACAGACCTAAATAATCCGATGAGTCCTTGAGTGCCTCGTGTGATGTTAAACTGGTAGTTTGTCTGGGGCAAGGGGCAGGGGAAGAAGAAAAAACACACTGAAAAGTTCACCTAAGCTTATCTTGCAAACATGACACTTTCTTTCAAACATGCTTTCTTTCAAAAGCATCTTGTTCTGTATATGTTCTGGGGAAAAAAAATAGAAGCCAAAAACATAATATATACAAAGACATTCAAGTTTAACCTTCTTGGAGCAGCCTTGCTTTTGTGTGGCTAACAGGAAAGTTCCTGTTAGTAAGTGGAAAGCCCGTTTTCTTTGCTGACTTTATAAAAGAAGGGGGAGGAATGGAAAGCACAATGAGATGGAAAGGACCCGAGGTTACAAATTGCAAAGCACAAGAGCAATTCTAGACATTGAGAGGTATGCTAATCTCTTCATTAGCAGAAGGATAGCTTGCAGATTGAGAGGCCTTATAGCAGTCTTTATACATGGGCCAGGTTTTGCATTTTCACTGGGGCAAAACAAATGGTATAATGAATTTACAGGATAAAGCTGAGATCAAAGTGCTCTGGTTGCTGATCTCCGTGTATTCAGATACTGTGTTCTGCCAGAAGTGTATGCGGTGGTTGTATAAAAGAGCCAGAAAATAAAACATATAAAGTAGCAGCCTGAGATGTGTCTAGATTCAACATTTGTATATCATATGCAAGGAGCCCTCTCTGTTAAAAATGGTTAGGCTACAGCAAAGTCAGAGCTGCTGCTAGGCTGTGGCATGGCTTAGAAAGTTTGGCAAGTTCCTTGAGACACACATGAATTATTCCGTATATTTAGAGTATTTAATGGACACAGTGCACTGTGCTGTGTTTTTTCCATAGAAAGGCTAATGCCATGCCCATGAAGCAGCAAGAACATTTCAGCCTGTATAACATCACCCTCTATTAAGGTCTGCATACCATTAAACCAGCAGGAGATGGACTTGACCCCCAGGACTCCTCTGGGCTTCTGGATATTTATCTAACTACTGTTGCAAAAGAGGTCTTACCCATTTGTAGTAAACTGTGGGACTGAGTTCTCCTTCTCAGAGCCAACCTTGGTTCTGGTGACGTTCATGTTAGCAACTTCCATCCTTGCTTAATGTAAGCATCCCTCTCCAGGTGTGAAAATGCACAGAAGTGACGGAGTTAGTAAAATAACCTTTCCACTTTTTAAGTGGTTCTGAGCAAGTAGCTAAGAGGATATCCTGACCAAGTACTTCATTAGTACTTTAAGGCAAACACGAGGTAAGAATCAGACAGAAAAAAAAATCCTGATAGAAGAAACAGTTTGACTTGCGCTAGCATAGGTCACTGCCCACACCCATATGGATGAGTTAGAACCATAGAGTGGCATTATGCAATTACACTGGTAACAGAAATCCCCAGGGGGTAGAGACCATAAGTATTCTTAGACCTTAAGAATATGGAAGAAGAAATTACAGGCAATAAATAGGAGAGAAAACTAAAATGCAGTAGGCTTGAAGACTTTGTCTTTTCAGGAGACGAGAACTATAGGTCTTGTCTGGGTGGAAGTGATAGCAGGGCTCTTACCAGCACTGGCAGGAAATGTCCATGGGATAATTGGATGCTAAGAGATAGGCAGTCTCATTCACTACAACAGCAGCAGTTGGGTGTAACTCTAATGAGAGTCATAAAGGGGATGAATGTGCACTTTTCATCACTTTAATTGCTGTAACCTATCCAATCATGTCACCTATTATGATGTAATTATGAGATCAAGTTGAAGACTAATCGTTTGTCCCACTGCCACAGATTTTGCAGTTTCTCACAGCTGCTCAGTAGTCTTAGGTCATAATTTTTCTTAGTTTCAAGCAAGAAGAAATAAAGTTGCTAATCATCTGGATTTTGAAGACAATCAACAAAACATGCTATGCTGCTGTCAAGAAATATGGGGCAGAATGTTCCTTTTCATTTAAACATATTGTTTTAGTGTTGCCTTGAAAAATATTATGATCTAGAGATTCATGACACTCTTTGTCAAAACAGAGCCTACTATTTTATAACTTACTAGTTGGCAGCATCCTTGATCAATTTGTCAGTGACAAAGCTCTCATTGTTTTTTATAGGTGTTTTAAAGAGTTCTCCTGTTTCTGTAAGGTATTAGTCCGCATACTTTTTAAAAATATCAGATTTTGTCCCTTAATGCACAGATAGTATATAACTTTTAACTGTAGGATGTTTGGGATTTTCAAGAGGGAGTTCACAGCTGAATTTGCATAGTCTGCATCTTTTTCTGTGAGAAACAAGTGGTCTTAATCATTACTCATGTTTATGAGTCTGCATCCAAGTAGGAGCTAAAAAATAACTTGTGCAAACTGTGAAGCAATCCCCTGGTCACTTGCAGGAATAACCGTGTTTGAATCATGACTTAAATAAAGAGAGCAATTGGTCTAATTATATTCTTCCTCCAAAAGGTGTGAAGTAATGGAAAGTGAATGAAATTAAGTAGTTTGACCATTTCTGATATAAAGACTGTAGCACTTTTTTATACTGGAGAGGGCAGTTTACATGTTTTATTGATCATTATACACCTGGCTATATAAGTAAGAGCTTAAAAGCTGAAAGCAAGTACGAGCTGAGTGACTGCTTGATTTAATAGAAATCATCCTGTTTACACCAGATCTAACTCTTCTCCTAATTTTGAGTGTTCATGCCATGTCGCAGTTTTTTTGCACGGTGTGATATGAACTTAGGCTGAAAGCCTCAGGAGTTAAAAAGTAAGACCAGAGATGGCCTTCTTTCCCTTCAGTTGATTTGTTTCAAGAGAGAGGGTTGGGAATCATGCTTATTCATTTAGTAATTAGTGGTGTGCTCCATCCCTTCTCCCTGTGCTCTTTCAGGCCCTGTGGAAGTCTGCAGTCCTCATGAGCTTCACGGAAGTAAGCCAGTTATGTGTAGTGGAAGCATAGCTCATAAATCTGCAATAATCATTATGTATGGAGAAAAAGACTCTTGTGCAGCTTTTCTACATAGCATTGCGTCATCACACCATGGAATCACAAGGTCAAATTCTTGTAATTCATAACTATCACAGCTGTGGGTTACAACTGTATATACAGTTTAAGGGTTCACTGTCAATAGCTTTTAAGGCCAGGCTATTTGTCAAATGTGAAAACCTGGTCTAATGTTATCTGTTTTATAAAGACCTTTTTGCCTTTTTTGAAAATAATTTCAAAAAAAATGTGGGCTTGAGTGAATATTTTCTCATGTTTTACTTACAGTATTCAATGTATTTTTGTGGCTGTTTACAAAATAGAAAAGGTTAGAGCCTGCCTTAGGTTCCTTGTCAAAGATAACTGCTCAACAGAAGGTAAATATAGTATGTTGGTGAACATCCAAATCAATTTTAAACTTTCATTCCTCATAAGATAATAAATGACCAATAATCAAAATTTTTATCCCTGAAAGTTAGGTTTATTTGGACAGTATAATTTCTCAAATATTCCGTTTGGCATCCTTCTGTCTACTTCTTTTCATTAAAGGTATTGTAGTTATGCTAGACATGCATAGTGGTCGTTGTTCTTGGCCAGGGTTCACAAATGGTCCTAAAGGCCTTTTTCAAAATATGCTATATGTAGTTTAGCCCCAGTTAGATCTACCTCTTAGACTTAAAGTGAGCCTGTATTTAAATTTTTTCCCCTATATCCAGTATGGCATTTGTCCACCAAAATCAGATGTTCTTTATCCTCTTTCCCTTGAGCATGATGGTGGTTTTGGTGTAGAATGGCGGGGTTGGGCTGATTGCCCATGTGGATTCAGCCCACAAATTCATCTCCTGTGGGCTGCTTGCCTGCACAGATGACAGATGTTAGGGCCAGGGCCAGGAATTCACCATGTGAGTAGCTCTGCTGCCTAATCTAAATTTCTAGCTCCTGCTGCCTGGGCATGCTGAGTTCCCACTCTAAAGGCTCTGCAGTAGATGTATTTTCTTATCTGTTTCATGCACGTTTGTCCACACCTTAAAATGTTTGAGTGAACCCTTCGTGGCTTCATGTGAAGACATTCCTCCAGTGGGTCAACAGCTCTGAACATCTAGGTATAAGAAAACCTTCAGCTGGCATGACCAAGCCTGGCAGACAGAGTCAGAGCTGCTGACAGAGCAGCAGCTCTGTTTGGCCACAAACAGAGCTCCTGTTTGTGGCCAAAGTCCCTGCAACAGTCCCCACTATCCAGCCACAGTTCTTCATGTGTCAAGAGAAACAGGCAGCTTCACTGAAGAGATGCCAAATGTTGAGCCCAGTGTTGGTGCAGCTAACCACAGCTAAGGCTGTGTTATTGACTGCTCCAAGCAGGGCAAAACTAACCCTTAAAGTAATTACCAGGCCTAGTCTTGCAGTGGAAACATATACTTTTTTTTCTCAAAAGAAGACCCGAGTCCCTGTGGTTTCTGACTTTCTCATGTACCACCCTGCCCATCAGGTAATTACCAGGACTCAGCACCACTTTGGGGGTCACCATAATCTTTTAGGCTCAGACTTCTGCTGTCTACATTTGAATACAGTACCATTTAGACATTTACAGGTATTTGACCTACTGTTTCAATAAAGATGAGCATGTTATAATAATCAATCACCAGGATTCATGTTGGCACTGTTGAACTGTCTTCTAGCTGACTTCATAGTTTTTAGTTGAAAGAGAGAGATCAAATGGATTTTGATTCATTCTCATTACATGATTCTTCTCCCACACTCCCACCAACGTGCCCTCATTACTAGGGATCTAGAGAGGCAAATCCTAACCTCTAAATGAGCAGGAGCAGGAAGCTTGGCTGCTCTTCAGCCTTCTATCAGTTACAAACCACTGTTGGAGCACATGTAGGCAATTTTACGTTGGTTTCTGCTGGTTACAGAGTTTGGATTTGGTGGACCATGAACCTTCACTTACTTCCTTGCATCTTAAAACTTAAAATCAGTATTTTTTTCTTGATGTTCCTTGTTCTGTGTTAGTGTCCCAGGAATTTTGTTGTTGTTTCAATTGGTGGAATTACACTAATGTGATACAATAGCAAACACTGAAGCAAAGGAAACAAAACCAGCATGACAGAGATACCACAGTCAGAAAATAATGATAACATTTGCAGACAGCTGTTCTACCAAGTGAAGGCTAACTTTTTGCTACACAAAGGAAATATTTATAGCTGTTCTATTTTACTAGTCTTATAAAAATACACTTACAGACAATTTCTCATATGTATTATATTTATCTGAAAAACTTGTGTGAAAAAGCAGTGAACTATTTTGATTGGTATACAGATACTGTATATGTACCTGGGCACCTGGAACTTTGGGCACCTGGAAACTCTACTAAAGGAAACATTACTGCTTAGTAGTCCTGCTTGTGCAGAGTCTCTTCCTTCAGATTAGTTCTTGGACCTAATCTAAAGCACACTGAAGTGACTGGGGGAGCTTGTGTTGACAGCGGTGCCAAGTGCTCCTTTGAGCCCATGCTTTCTAGATGCTGATGCTGTAGTGTTTCAAGATATTGCTGTATCCACAGCTCTTCATTCTGCTCAACTTCTGCAGTTTGCAAAGCAATGGAAGAAAGCATTTGTCTGCAGCTCTGCTGTTCAGCCTTCACTTAAATTCTATTAGGATGGACATCCACCAGTACACTGGACAGTGAACACAAATGCCCGGCAAAGCTGAAGGATATGGTCTCTACTGTAGTTGCTGCTGTGCATTACTGCCAAAGGGCACATTACCCTTTTTTCAGAGTAGTCTTTCTCTGGTTTATAATTTAGTACAAATCCCAAACTTCACTCTAAAATAAATTAAAAAAACCCTCAAAACAAACCCCCCTAACCAAATTAGAAGAATTTTCTCAGAAATAATTATTGCAGTTGTTGTTTTAAAATAAGTAATAAGTTCTATATAGAGGTTTACTCTTTATAATATATTCCTTTCTTCTTTGAACTCCACTGAGTCCTTTCAGCCTTAGAAGAGGCATATGTGTGCTTATGTTTGTGCATGTAAGTAAAACTGGAAAAATAATGTACTTTTCATAAACCAATTTATATCTTTAATCTTGGGAGCATAAACATATGAATCAATATGACATCCCTTTTTTAATGTTTCTCCGGTCTTAGCCTACTTTACCTTGAGGTTGTGTTTGTCGTTACAGCTTAAGCATGTTATTGTTTTGCAAATCTTTTAGGATTCCAGATGTACTCACAATTAAGGGTCAACTCTTACTATTTGTGTTATCATAATGCAGAAAGAGGTCACAGCTCTGTTGTGCAAGATCACATTCAAACACGTCAGGAGCAGCAGACCCTGCACCCCAGGCTTCTCTCTATTAAGGGACAATGATGCATCAGACCTAAATTTAGTTAACAATAGCAGCTGTTAGAGTGAAGGTTCAAACCAGTTGGGTCAAAGGGTTCCTTTCTTGGCCTTACTTCCCTGCTTCCTGGTGTTCACCTGATGTTGTGTTGATCTAATTCAGTTTGCTGAGCTAGCAGAACATTTTCTTGACAACAAGGTGAATGGCCTTCTGCTGTGTTGGGGACCTGAATTAACTCAGTAGCGGATCAAAACAGCACAAGAGCTGGTGCACCGGGAAGCGACCACTCTGCTAGGGCAGAGCAGGGAAACTGAGGTCTGGGAACATGGTAGGGAATGCCAGGGCTAATGTCTTTCACAGACATTCCTCTCAGCATTGGTGTGCACCCTCACTGGCAGTGTGCCGGTGTAGCTCTGTGTGTCTGCCCCCTTCTTGCTCTGGCAAGTCTGCTTGACTTCTCAGTGAAGAAAGCTTCCTCAGCTGGAAGGAAATTTCCTCAGCAAAAGAAAATAAAAAACTTGTTCAGCACCCAAACCACCACCTTTTTGTGAGTCTGACAACACGTCAGTCCAGCTCTAGGGGCAGCACACATAGCTGTGGGCAGAAAATACTTAGGATGTTTAAAAGCATTGTAATTAATTTAAAATCAATACATCTAAATTCAAATGACTGCTGCTGCAGTTGATGGAGACGGCAGGCTCAATTCAGTGGCCTTTTGAGGTTTTTGGATGATCCCTCTGGCTCTCAGCTACTGGTTCAGAAGGACAGGGGCTCCATTGCTCTGGGTGACATCTGCCAGCCTGGGGACTGAGGGTACCCCTGGGATCAGCATTCCCTGCCCCACCCCACAGGGTTCCCTCCACCCCCCACCTCTGCTCTACCCAGGGACCAGGACCCCATGTCAGCCCCTGAGGCCATCAGCTTCTGCCCCAGTGATGCCACAGGCAGGGCCAGTCTCCAGCCCTTCGCCCTGCCCAGCCATGGGCCCACATCCCAGTCTGGCCTTGGCCTGTCTCTGTCCCCAGGGAGCTGCCTGATGGTCACCCTGACTGCCCTGCTCCTGGGTAGGAATGGGATAGATGCTGCCCTGGGAGGCCCCTGCCAGGGTGCCTAGACATTGACAGCCCTGGATTAGTATCTGGGGTACCCTGAAATAGTGACCTGTATTTAGGGACTGGGACCAAGCCTCGTGTTCCCTAGAGCAGAGGAGCAGGTGCATAGTTGAGGAGCTCAGCATGGGCTGCCCCTCAGCAGGTTGATTTGAATATGGGGCCTGTGGAGGTGTGCTCAGGCCTTCCCCCCCATCCAGAGGGGCAAGGAATGGCCGTGTCTGAAATCGTGGCTGCTGCTGGTATTCCAGAAGGGTTTGAAACCCTCAGAGGATGAAACCTGAGTTTGACTGGACTGCCTGAGGTGTTGGCACATGTTAGTGAGTGAAGACAAAATTTATCTCTTTGCCTGTTAATGCAGGTGGAAATGATGTGCTGGACTGCCATCCCCAGGATTTCTCATGATGGTCCCAGCTAACTATGGTTTTCCCAGGGGATGTTTCCTTGTCCCTCAAACAAGAAGAGATCAGACATATCTTCACCTGTTTGTTACAAGTTTGTGTTTGTTTGTTTGAGACTCAAAAACATTTTAGAGAATTGTTTAATTTTTTCCCCTACTACAAGGAACTTTGCTTTTGCTTGTGTAGATAAAGGGTCCTGTGGACCAGTGTCAGTGCCTGTACCCAGGGGTATTCCTCAACTAAGGAGAGGAGGACAGGAAGTTTTGGAGAGAAAGGCCGAAACTCTAGATATATACCAAAAGGTTATTAAGCAGTACATCCAAACACCCCAGCAACACACACAGGCAGGTGACTGAAATGGTCAAAACAGCCCCTGTTAAATCCCATCTCCTTAGTGGACACTGTTGCTTCTTTATCTGTAAGAAACTCTATGCAGGTGGGCTCTCTTTTGGATTGCTGCATAAGCAATTTCTTTTTATGGAACTACTGGGAGATAAAATGTTCAGGTATTTGGGAATGCCATGGAAACCAGGAGGTGTTAGAGATAAAGACTTCTGTGGGAGATGTTTATGCAAGCTGAACATCTGATTGTTCTGAAGATCTCTACAAAGATCCTGTAATCTACACTATTGCTTCTGCAGCTTTTGTCTTTTTCTCCTAATCTCGGCTTTATATCTGCTTATACACTGATCTACATGCTCAGAGCAATAAGTCACTTGCTCTGTAGTATGCAATCTTCTTTCCTTCTGTTCCTCTCTAAAAATCTTTGCACGCCTTTTCCATGCAATCCTCTTCAGAAATGCTGCAACAGGCCATTTTATACTTACGTTGTTGCACTGCCTGACACCTGTGTATGTTGAAATCTAGTTTTCTTCAAATTTCAGACTGCACATTTGATTAGTAAAAATCTGGATATATCTAATAGACAATACGGTTGAACAAATCACTAAAAAGCTTTGCAAATGCTATGCTAACCTATCCTCTTTAAAGCAATAAAAAAAGCAGTGCAAGCTTTACCTACTTAACAGCAAGGCTTTTGTTATCACTTTGTGCTTGCTCTCTTTCTCCCCTGGTGTCATGTAGGATGATTACACAAACATAGTTTAGTAAGTCTTAATATATTCTTTTCCTTTCAGATTTGAATCTTTCAGCGACATACATATAGATCCATGTTACCCTTTAGCATTCCATGTATTTTCTATCCTGGCCTAGCTTTCACATCTCTTAGTATTGTTAATCTCCACAGCTCAAATTTGCCTAGTCTGAAATCCATCATTGTACATCCATCATTTCATGAGGCATTTCTCCAGTCGTCATTACTGCAGATCGATAGAAACAAATCCCTGTCTCCTGACTGGTTTAGCTAAGTATCTCATGCATGACTGTCTTTCCAGTTTGATCCAGTTTAACAGTCTGCTTCTCCCTCCCCCCCAACCCCACTTCTCTAATCTGCAGAGATAGATATAAATCTTCAGCCAGACTCCAGGGGGTTTCTCTTGTATGGTCTTCCCTCTGTTTGTGCACAACACTCCCTGACTGACTGGCTGCTATTGCCAGACAAACAGCTGTCTTAGCAGTTGCACTAACAAATAAAAGGGGCAGGAGAAAGGCCTGGGCAGTGAAGGGAAGGTTTTTGCCCTTGGGGTCCTTGTTCACTTACTTTAGTGAGAAATTCAGAATAAATGGGAGCCCATTGCTGAAGGGAAAACAAGAATAATCTGTGATCTTTGGAAAAGAGTAAAAATCCATCACCCCTAGTGAGTGCTTCACATCAGCATATTTTTTCAAGATGACCTCCCCAAGACAAAGGAGTTAGAAACTGATAAGTAAAAGCTGAGATTTTTCTTTTCATTGCTCTGCCCTATAGGCTGGCTGAGGGATTGATAGTCTCTCCTGTCTCACCTCTCCCAACTTTCATCCCCATCAAGGACTCACGAGTGTGGTCCATCTTCAAGATGTTTTTAGTGCTATGTAACTGGACAAAACCAGCCCAGATTAGACACGGACATCTGTGGGCTTTGAGTGTCCCCCTCCTTGCCTCCTCAGCCATTCCCTCTTCCATTTTTGTTCTCCTTCCAATTGCTGCTGTGTGCTGCTGTTTTCTGAAACTCTGTACAGACATGTTTAAGTGGCAGCACATAGACAAGGGTTTCATTTGAAGAGATTTTAGATGCTGGACTCACATGTGGGAGCAGATCAAAATTAAATTGCTGGACTGGGTATTGCCTTGAGCTGCTTGGACTACCTTTATGATGGAGTTTGCTGCCACAGGGGCAGGGATGATGACCTGGCTCCAGGACTGGGGCAGCTAGAAGCTGCCCTGAAATTTGAGAACTTTTGTCCTGTAATATTAAAAAAAAGTTGCCATCAGTTGGTGTTAATGTGCTGGGCTGTAACCTTTGGTAGCCCAGAAGATGTTTCCCAGCTGATCTTTCTGGCTGTAAGTGCAACAGCCTGTGTCTGTGCACTGGGGTGTGTGGTAGAGGAGGCTACCAACTCACTTTGAACTGATAATTTCAGTGCAGCAAGGCCCTAAAGCTCTGTGTCTTAGATCATTAGTCTGCTTATACTGTACCATTAATGTATACATATACACAGTCATGTGCATGTTCACACAGAGGAAAGGTTTGTCTTTGTGGATAATGAAAATTTCATGTATAAAGAAAATAAGAGTTACTTGTTTTACTGGCAGTAATAATGTGCATGTTTCTCCTCAAGATATGAGGGCTGATTATTTGTCTGTACACAGTTCTATTTATCTCGAAAGGGTTTGAAAGATGAGTCCATAGTCTGCAAAGTGCTCTGATATATGCTGCTGTTCAGGTAGGGAACTGTAATGGAGTTTTCTTAATTTTTGTCCTCGTTCAGAGTCTTCTCCCTTGCATATCCTCTCCTTGTGCTGGTCTTTGGAATGAAGGAAATGATGTTTTGTAAGCAGATCTATAATATAAAGGACAAGGTTATTAATGATATATCATAAAATTTGGATCCACAACTCCATGTCAGGATGCAGTGTTACAACAGGGATGCATTTAAAAATTACACTTAATGCTCAATCATTTACAGATGTTGCAAACCCTCCTTTTAAAGTTTGGCTTCTAAAGCCCATAAGTATTCTATTTCTGAAGAATTTCTGAAATTCAGGTGAAAAATCCGATGACTCAGTTGACTGTTAGTATTTGTTCGATCAGTGTATTCAAAGGAACATAAAAAAGAAAGGAGATATTTCAGTGGGTTTTTTTTCTTTGAAAGTCGTGGTTTATGGGATGTTACAGTGACACCTGGTGGAAAACAGTGTTGAAAGTCTAAGAAAAAATTCTGCATCATTCGACTAGTTGTTCATTTGAATAGTGTCTTTAATGTTATTATTTTATTAACTATCGATAATGTTTAGAACCCATTTGTGCAAAGTATGCATGTACTACCCATATATGAGTGTGCAAATGCTCACTGACAAGAATTACTGGCATCAGTAATAGCCAAGCTTTCCAGTGATAAAGAAAGGGTTAGTTATGTGTATTTCATAATAACCAAATTTCCTTGTCCTAAAAGCCAAATGCCAACATTTTTATGGCGCTGCGGACTTTTTCTTCAGACTTTAAGATGCACCTTGATTGTATTCCTCACCAGATTCTTAACCTGGTAGAGTCACCATCCCTGAAAATATTCAAGAAACCACCAGACATGGCACTCAGTGCTATGGTTTAGTTGGCATGGTGGTGTTCAGTCCAAGGTTGGACTCAATGATCTTAGAAGTCTTTTCTAACTATAATGATTCTATGATCCTGTGTTTCTCATCTCCTACTGCTCCTCCCTATACATGACAAAAAAAGACCCAAGACATCCTAACAATCAACCAATTTCTAAAAAAAAAACCCAACAAACCAAAACAAAAAAAGTGCTGAATAATTAAATGCAATTAAAAGATTTTTAAAAAAAGTTTGAACTTAGGCATATTTGTTTACCTGCGCTACATGTAAGATAGTAACTTAAATCCATGCCAGCCAGCATTCTTAATCCTAAGTGACCACATAGATCAACTCTGTCTGATTTTGATTCACATCAGCACTAGCCCAACCAGAAACAGTCTGGCATATAGTAAAAGCTAAGAGCCATAACCCATGGGTATTTCAGTTGCATCTATCCTCCTTTGGGGTATGACTGGTTTTTAAAATGTGGGGATGTGGGTTATCCTGTGCCACTTGCTAGGGCATGGGTGTTGGTACATTTATTTATTAGTATAGACCTGCTAGTCCTGGAAACCAAATACTGAGGGTCCTAAATGTCCTAACTATCCAAAGCAGCCTACATTTGCCTGTCACCAGCTTCCTCTTCAGTTTTGCTGATCACATGAGCTCTGATGAAGGTTCTTCAACCAAGATGAGCTGGGTTAGCAGAGAGCTACTGTTTAGGCAGTAAGACTAAACTGACTTATTTTGGCTGGAACTAAGGAGTTCCCCCTTGAGCAGTTTTGCTCATGGGCTGGAGTGGGGGCAGCATCTTTCGGAGTGGAGAAGTGACAAGTAAATGGGGCACTAATTCCCCCTCACCTTTGTAGCTGGAAGCCCTTAGCTGAAAGCTAAGCTCACCCTAGATAAGTCTCACTCTCATCTAGGAGTTCCCTTGAGTAGTGGTGAGGAACTGAGATAATGCAAAAGGAACCCCCCAAATGCTTCCGAGAGCAACTGGCAGAAAAGAAAGGAACCTTCTCCACAAAGCCTTTCCTTCCTCTGGCCACCTTTGAGCCCCGTGTTTCGCAGTGTTCATTGACTGTCTCCAGCCTGGCTTACCCTTTCCTCCTGCCTTGGTGCTTTTACTCCTTTCACTGCAAGGACAGAGCAGCACAGAGGATTGTTCTAGAGCCTGAACCGGAGAAAACAGCATCAGGTTAATGCTGAGTGGTTCACTTCTGCAGTTGCTTGGTTAGTGTTAACCAGATTCTTAGCCTGTTTTATTGCATGACTGTAGAAACACTTGCTTGGTAAGTGAAAGGGGCTTGGAAAGATATGGTGGAAAAGCAGGTACCCTCTTTAAGCAGCAATGACAGAATGTGCCAGCTTCAACTGATCATCAAAATGCTATATTATTTATAAAATAGCAAATTTTATTTATAATGAGTAATATACATGCACAAAATGTTATAGCATTTGTTTTTGTATATATATATATATATATATATATAAGCTGGATTGATTTTCTGCTGCAGAATGACTCTGTGAATAGCTCTGCCAACACAGCACAGATATGCCATGGACCAGGACTGGATGTGTCTTAAGCTTGAATTTCCACTGACCTCTTTAATGTGAGTCTCCAACTCTTCACCACTCTTTAAATCAGATGCATGATTTATTTATCAGCTTTAATTTTCTTCCATGATTTGGGTACACATTTACTACCACAATTGTGCTATTCATGTAGAAAGCCCCTAGCAGTTTGGCTCTGCTTATTTTGTTTGTGCCTAGATTGCATCAGAGGGCAGACAGGAGGCTGTTTTGAGTGGCATTTTGGAGTGGAAATGGAACATTTGGAAACAGTCATTAAAACAGAAAATTAATTAAAATTTTTGTCATGCCTGATATGGCCAGGTGAGTTTTAACAAGGTTGTTCATCATCCCAAGCAGATTTTCTTAGTTGCATTCACTTGAAAATATTTAGAACTAGCCTAATCACTGTAAAAATTAACTTTAGGCCTTTATTTCCCATTCTTTCCCTGTTTCCGTGTTGCTTGGAGCACCTGATTAAAAATATTGCGCTTAGTTTCCGTTTTACGTTAATGATATTTGTGTAAGTAGATACACTGACTTTCACTGGTCAACTCCTTTGTTTCAGTGGTTTAATAAGAAACTATGAAAGAGATGTTGCGTAAGTTTGAGACAAGTGCTCCAGGAAGCTGAGAAGCTGTTGAAGGAACAGAGTGCAAACAAGGATTTAAAGAATATTCTAATAACCTGACATGCAGAAATTTCACAGTTGTGTCTCTGTCACCCAGACTAAAAGGAGTTTGTATGGCCAAGTGGAGGGAAGAATCAGGCTGACAGACAAAATTAAGTTTGAGTTATGAGAAACGCTTGCCTGTGGGTTTTCCCGCTAAACAGACTTGTCTTTTTTTACAGTCTATGGATTTCTGCAGTGTACTGTACTTTCTCGAGGAATTGCCAAAACTTATGTACAAGTAACCTGGTAAGTTTTCAAAAACTGCACCTAATCTTTTGAAACACAGATAGTTTTTATCACTTTATACTACATATCAGCTCTTCCAAAATGATTTTAAAGAATGTATTCTAGTAAAAGCAGAGTTTGAGAGCCAATGTTTGACATTTGAATTTTTGGAAACTGATAAAGAAGAAATCCTACTGATTCAATTGAATGAAATTACTATGAATGCTAAAGACCCTGGAAGGTGGGGGAGATAAACATTTTTTCTTTATTTATTCACTTTATTAATTAGCTTCTGTCTAATGCAGGACTTTTTTTTATAAACCTAGGAAAACTGTAAATTCACAAGAAATGGTCTGGGAATCTGTGGCTTGTACAACTATACTGAACTGGTTGCAGCTTAATTTTCAAGTTAACTGGCTTAAATTGTAGGTGTTTCTATAAGTATTAAAATTAGTGGTCAGATCCTTAGTCTTATGCTTTCTTAATGTTCCTTTGAATAGTGGTGTGGAATTCATTACATTTCCTTCTACAAATGCAGAACAAAGATTAGCAAAACCTCTCAAATCCAAAGAATTATTCTGCTTTCAGGAATTGCCTCCTTGCTTCTATTTACCTGAAATGTTGATGTGATTTAGAGGACCATGTATCTTTGCTTTGTAAAAAAGACATTTTGTGCCTTGGTGCTAACTAACTGTGGAAACCTGCTGCAGAGGACTATCACTATCATCTGCTCCATTTTATTTCATACGTTTCCTGACAGTTCCTTTAAAACTAGTTCTAACTCTTGCATCAGTGAAAGAGTTAATTGTCTTCCCTGATGGAAACCTATCATGCAATGATAACTTTAATGAGGATCCTTTGATTTAAGCTTAAATTAATTCAGAATAAGAAGTAAGTTGCTCTTCCTTTCAGCTTTGAAAGACAGGAAAATCACATTCATGTTCAGTGAATGTATTGTGTAAGGCATTCAGATGAGGAAAATGTAATTTTGGAGTCTGAGAGATGTAAATCTTATTTTACTCCTCCAGTCTACTTGTTGTGTTCAAATTTGCTTTGTGAAACTTTGATTCTCAGTATTGTCGCAATGTGCCTAGTTTTGCAGAAAATTTCTTTCTGAGAGTTGTTTTACTAAGGTTGGCCCTACCTGTTTTCAGGTCAAAACTTAAGAGCTAAGCTTCTCTAAGGTTGTTGCATACATCCTCAAATCATTTACATTTCACAGACAGTGATTGGTTTTGCACACTTTGAATTACATAAAAAACCCAGGCACATTAGCTGGAGAGCACTTTTGGCAGGAGAGGAAGGATGGTGGAGGTCACCATACGGCTGGGTAAAACCCTTCAAAAGGCGGCCAGACAAAAGGCATTTAGCTTGAAGGAAGGTCTTTCTGCTCACAGAGGTCAAAGCCACTTGGCCCAACATATTTGTGAAGCATTTGTTATTGACTCAGTGAACCAGAATCAGGAGATAAGAGCCAAACTCCTACCTGAGATAATTTAATTAACACCAACTGATTCTTCCAATGTCTCTGATGGTACTCTGACATTAGTCTCGAGTGAGAAGCTGCTGGTGTGTCAACAATAAATTTCTCCAGGTGAGGAAACATTGGTCAAAGAAAATTTGTTTTACAAGGAACCAATGCTTTATTACATCTTAATCAAAGAGTTTTGGGGAAATATTCTGGCTCTTTTTAAAAATGTCTGTATTTCTTTTACAGGAAGGAGAACTTGGAATTACTAACCTTTGTTATGTTAGTGACATCACTGGAGCAGTGAGTAATGATTCATTTTGTTGTTTAAAGGCATTTTTTATTACTGCTGTTTGAGTATAACGGGTACAACGACCATATTGTCAAAGTAAATGTGCACAGTTGCTTGTCTAGCATAAGTCACTAGGTTGTGTGGTTAGACTTGGCTCGCATTCCTAGAGACATGGCTATCTTTTTTGTTTAAAGAAAATGTGTAAAGGGTGTGGATCTCTACTGTGAGTCTTGCTCACATTTGTGATCTACAAAGTTCATAGTCTCTCATTTTTGAGACAAGAAGTCAAAATGAGTGTTACCTGTAAAATGCATATCAGTAAGACTCTTATTCATTTTCCTTTGTACAGTTAAGTATTTTGCTTTCTCAATGATTCAATGGTAGAAAACTTATAATTACAATTATTGAACATTTATAGTTTCTAGGACTTCAAATGGTTGTCTCTATCACAGGAAATCTTCAGCTTAACATGAGCTTTCCATAGGAGCATTCTTGGAGGACTTCAGCTGATGTTTTCTTAGTTCAGATTTCAAATGCAATTCAAGCTGGTGGTTACACATATTCCTTGAAGAGTGCTGGAGAATTCAGTCATCAATATTTTCTGCAGAGACTGGTGGGAAGCAGCCTCTCAGCACCTGATATCTAGTGAGGCTGGGTTATTTATGATGCTGGGACCATAAACGTCTGTGTTGTCATGACAATACATAGCAAGGTTGGCTCTCCCGTTTAGGTTACAATTATCTTTGCTCAGTGTTATCAAATCTTAATTTGTTTTTTCATGTGGCTTTGCAATACTCAATATCAGAGTCTTCTGCTTCTAAAGTTGTTCCAGCTTCCCTTTTGAGAGAAAAACCTTCATGATCGTTAAGAAGTGGGACGGTAGAAACAAGAAAGGTCCAACATCAAAACTGAACTATGTAATATTTATTACATCTTTGAAAACTCAGGGTTTTAAAGCCGGTAGCTTGCCTATTGGAGAGCGGGGGGACCACTTGTGTTGAACAGCTTTCCACTGTGCTTGGCTGTGCTGCATACTGCATATCTGTTACTTCTCCACAGAGAAGAGATGCTAAAATAAAGCTGGGATGGTTGACCACACGCATCATAGCTGGCTGAATAAACTCATTCCCAGAGCAATACTGAATGTGGACTGTCTTGACCGGGGCTTCTTCTGCCCCTGGAGCTGCATATCAGCCCTTTCCCAAGGCCTGTGTAAAGCTGAGCACCCTCCTGAAGTGATAGTCACAGTCTACTCAAGTGTCCTGCTGTCCTTTAAGCGCTCTCAATACAAGCGACAGTGTCACAGTCTTTACCAGAGCTGAACAGGCAATTGAACATCTCCAGTTTTTCACAAACCAATCCCTAAGAATGATTTCTTTTTCCTTTTCTCTGTGTTTGGTTTTACATTGAGAAGGGCACTATACAACATAATTCTCTTACTGTAAGATCTGAGTACCTATAATGTTTGGTATATTTAATATATTTTTTACAGAGTCTAAGTGCTATAAATATCTATTTTATTGCTAAAGAACCAGCTCATGAAGGAGATAAGTGACTTGGTCATGCAGAATGTTGTACTGCAGCTGGAAATTGAACCAATGTCCTTACCGTTACAGCTGGAGTATCTCTTCTCTTAAAAAATGTACTTTCAAAGTCATTTTTAAAGCCACCTTCTGTCTTTGCAGTGCATACAGGGATGTCAGTTTTGGAATGAAACGGTGCAAATCAATTGTCCACTGAAATGTGTGAGTATTGCCTTAGCCTTAGCTCTATAGCACTTGTCTCCAGTCCATCAGATGGCTTATCCAATGACAGACATTTGAAATCTACTCAGAGTAGTGTTTCTATGAAAAGATGTAATGTTCATATCTTTTCTCAGTTTGTTTATAAATTCTGTTTTGGGAAGCTACTAATTCTTGTTATGCAAGTTGCCTGTATATCAAAAGTTTTCATTATGTTTGACAAAATGCATGGGCATTTTACAGTTCATTAAGCTCAACCACTCAGATTTTCAAACAGTGAGAAAGAACTAGTGCTTTTCAGAATTTTACTCTACCAGGGACTGTCTCAGAGCTGCATGTAGATGTAAATGAAACACATGGTCTTTATTAGATTGATTTCTTGATTTTACTAAAACAGATGGATGAGAACTAGCACTGGTCTGGGACAACTGCCATGATAATTTTTAAAATGCTCTTTTTTTTCTGGACCTTTTGGACACCTAAATCTCATTCATCCTTAGCATTGTTATAGTGTTGACTTTCTGTTTTTTCAAGTGTGTGTTTTTCGTCTTTCATTATTTGCCAAAGGTTTTGTAGCGTACTTTCACTGTAAGAAACTTCTTATTAATAGGCATTATCTGTTTGGAATACTCTGTGATTATATTTACACTAATCCCATATTTTATTAATTTGTTTCTCGGCAGAATGAGACATACACCAAAACGTGTGAGGTAAGTTAAATGCTATCAGAGTAGTTAAAAAAAAATCACAATTTCAGTGATTATTGTGTCCACATAGTGCTAAGAAAAAAAATGTAGATACACAAACTTGTCAATTCAGGTCTAATTTTTCTATACTTCTGAAGATGAGTTAAGTACCTGAATCCTTTCTTTTCAGCATGGTGGCTAAGGTCATGTTTGTGTTAAACACTGCTGTATGGCAAAGAGCATTGCTGTAATGAAAGCAGACTAATCTCAGACCTATTTAAACTATCTTCTAGGCTCTCACCAGAGTCTTGTTCATCCAGTTTTTCATTAATGACATCAAAGACTATCCAGAGAGAATGCTTGTTAAGGTTAGTCTGATACTAGCTTGGTAAGAAGTGGAAACAAGAAGTGAGAGCTAGAAGACAAAAGATAAGTGGGTCAACAAAGTGCTTTTAAAGAGACAATGCCTTTCTGGGGCCCTTTTATCATGAACACAGAGTGTAAGATGGGATAGGATAAGGATGAGACCTCAGGATGAAGGTTGTTCTCACTTGGGGACAACACACTTCAAGCAGGTGATGGAGGAGTTGGAGAGAGTCCTGAGTAGAATACAAACCCATTGGCAACCTGGAAATTTGATTGAAAGGATCATTTTTATTTTTTTAATGCTTTTTAATCTATCAAATTCTTCCTATAAAAAAGTAAGAATGCACTAAACAGTGCTTTTGGAGTCTAGGAACTGTCCAAGAAGTAACCAAGTTACTTTTGTAAAAACACAAGATTAGTACGGGGGGGTTTTGTTGCTTTTGGTTTTGAGTTGGTTTTTTTTTTTTTTTTTTACTTGTCTGGTCACGCAATATGCCACTTAAATTCACTGTCACTGCAAGGGCTTTCTTTGGGATTATCTTTCTACTGGATTGGTTGATTGACTTCACTACCCACTTGGTCAGGTGTGCATCATGTCACTGCACAAAGAGGATCAGGTCATTGCAGTCTGCAGAGCAAAGGAGTGGGAGTAAGAGTAAGACTTTTCCTTTGACATTAGCTCAGTTCTGTTGTGTGACTACACCTTGGGACTGAAATCTGGTAGTATTTCTCCTTTCACCTGGGAGCAGGGGAATGCCACTGAATTTGGTGGGAATATTCACAAGAAAGGACAGCATACTCTGGCTCATACAAGGGCATTTCTGATGGATGGAGAATATATGAAGATTTATTGTTTTCAGGTAGAACACATGACAAATTTTCCTCTAAATTTGTAAGGCTAGGAGCTTTTGCAATCCTCAAGCAAAAATTGGGTTTATGATTCAGGTTCAGACAAAAATCAGAAGAAGAAAGAATAACACAACAAAAAGCAAATGTTCAGAAATGTCTGTGTTAAATGAAGCAGAAGGCACTATGAATCAGCATGTAATCTGGGGACACTATCCTCTACAACTAAACAAATATTGGCTGTAAATCAAAGCTCCAGTGTACAGCTGATAACTGATATCTGCTAATACCCAGATCTTTGCCCACTAACAGTCATGATGATTCACTTGGAAGTATTTCATTTCTCTGAATATGAAAACATTGGATAAAATTTTTTAAGTGCTTGCACTCAGCATTGAATGTCTACATGTAAGATACTGTATATAGGAGGATACTGCTAGGCAAGTTTTCAAATCTGTCTCAGCTGCAACTGTGTTGTCTGGAATAATATGTCTTATCAGTTTCCAGAGGGTGCCAGAAGTGTGTATGCACAAATCATAGGAAGAACAGTTAAAAAAATTTCCTCACTTACCATAGTGAATTGCTTCTTAGTGATCTAAAGGTTAATTATCAGTTCAAAGGTGGCTGCTGTATGAAGGAAACTTCAAGATTTTATAGGCCAAGTGAACTTGAAGAATAAAATTAGCCCAAATGAAACACCTGTCTAGCAAAGCTCAAACCACCACTTCTCAAAAGTTTTCAATTTCCAGGAGACTCTAGAATGCAATTTTAAAGCTACTGAAACCCACCTGGAACATGTTTCAACCTGTTCTCTACCTATAATGCTTGGTAATACTATATCTATGTTTCCTACCTAAACTGAAAAGTCAGGAATTTTCTGTTCTTAGGACATGAATGTGGAGCTCACTGCCCTGGGATATTTGTTATGTTTGTAGCTTGTAGACACAACTGTACCAGGAGTAACTACTAAAAAGGAAGTGTGAATTAGGCATGACTGTTCTTACAAATTGCTGATTTCAGACTGTTTTGAAAATTCACTGGAAGTACATCTGTAAGAATGCACCTCATTCGTAAGGAATACTTGAAGTGGGAAAGGGTGAAATCCAACATGTGGAATACATCACTAACAAGTCAAAAACCTTGTTTAAACTCCATGGTTGTCTCTGAAGTCTATTTCCAACTTTAATATAGCCCCATATTCGTGCTTTCCACAAAGGGACAATGTGTAAGTAGGTAACCCTTAATTCAGTGCCTAGTGAATTGACAAAAAGGCTCTCAGTAAAATCACTGGAGTGAGTTTATGATACTGATATCTTTCAGAATGAATATGATTATTTTCACAGGGTTTGTGTGTATGCAAAATGTCCACAGAATTTGTATGTATTTAAAATGTGTCTGCATGGTTCTGGAAGGAAGTTTGCCTCTACAGAAAGCTAACCAGTGACTTCTGTACCCTACACAGACAGTTTCCTGTAAGTTTGGCTGTAGCCGTGCAGAGGATGCATATGGAGCTGAAGCACAAAGTAAGTCTGAATAGAGTCCTGTGTCCAATTGACAGTGATAAATTCATTTTTAAGATTATAGTCTTGTTCTACGATCTGGATTTCTTTAAAAAATAGGAATGACTTGAGTATTTTCATTAATCAGAATATTACCACTCTTCTTTTTTCCTTTAACAAATACACTGAAGTTTATCTTAGAGTAAAACTTCTTTTCCTCCCTTTCATGGACATGAGATTTTTTAATCCAGTCTCAACTCTTTAAGATGATACCTTGGGCTGATGTAGGGCTAATGAAATAATTCCCTTGGAAATCTCTTCAGAGGCCTCCTACACCTTCTCTAGGTTTCTATTCAGTAAAATTTTACTAAGTACCTGTAACTAAAAGTGCATTTATAAAAGTGCAGAGTTGTAGTCACATTTGTTCATGTTGAACTTGGCCCATTTCAGGCATACTTATCAAACTGTCTTTGAAATGTTATGGGATTTATTCGGCAACATTTTCAATATATTCTTTTGTGTGTTTTTATTGGCTTCACCACTTTCAGGTGTGTAGGGTAATAGGCTTTTACCTTTGAGACACAGAGATTACCTTGAAAGATTTTTTCCTTACAGTTGCATTTCATTTTCCCCTCAGACTACTTGAACAAGCCTAGAGCACCATTTGCATCTGTCATTGGAAGCCATAGTGTCACATTAGGGTGGAAGCCAGCTAATATCTCTGGGGTGAAATATATTATCCAGTGGAAGTACAATCAGCTCCCTGGAGACTGGAGGTACACGGAGGTAAAGAAGGACACTTTCTTTTACTTTGCAAGGAAATAGGCTCTTTTCTGTCCTTTTTTTAAAAAATATTGTTAGGTACATAAAAGAGGTTAGCAAAATCATGAGTAGCATGGAGAAGCTGAGGAATGGTCGATTATTGCCCATTTCCTTCAACATAGGAACTAGGGAATTTGATGTAAACTAGCAGGTAGCAGGTTCAAAACTATCAAATGAAGGTATCTCCTCACAGAACGTGTAGCTAGAATGTTCAGCTGATTCCTAGCCCACGTGGATGTTAAATTACTATAAACTCCTTAATATTAAAATTGCTGAAATTCCTAAATAGGGTTGGAAAAGTGACTGGAGAAACTGGGGACAAAAATATTGAGTTCTACTGAATGTAAACATTCCCATAGTTTCGTGTTGAGCCACACTTATGAAATGCCAAGACTGAGAGTATTCAAGAGAAATATGGCTGTTTGCTTTCTTTCTTTTTTTAAAATGCCTTTCCCTAGGGAAATTTTTTTGGTTCTTGTCAAAACACAATACTTGGCTAGAAAGACCTTTTTGCTGACTCACTACAGTTATTCTCATACTATGTTCTTTTGCGTCAACTATACACTTGTTATCTTGCCATCATCTCTATTGGACCAATTTACAGAATATGACAAGTTGCTGCTGCAAATCAAAGCTAAAGGTAATTGGCTAAGCAGGAAGTTCTTCTGAATGAATCATTCATGAAATAATAGGGAACAATTACTTCAGATAATAAATATTTCAGTGTAGCTAGGAGCCTTTGGATCTCACAACTGTAGTGTATGTATCAGCAGTTTAAAATACATGGCTCATAATAAGTTATTATTTTAGGTTTTTTTTAACTACCTTCTTAAAATTTACTATTATATTGCATCCATCCTTCCCTCCATCTGCTCATTATTTAGATTTGGTCACATGTTCTAAAGAAAAGAGAAGAGAAAAAGTTCTGAAAAGATGGAAAATTAAAGTTTATGAGGAAAATAATTCCCAGAATTTCCTCTTATTCAAACTTTGGATGCTGAACTTTTTTATCCTGAAATATGTATGTTGTTGTATGAGACCTCTTTTGCCCTGATACCATCCTACGTATTAGCTGCAGATGGAGGAAGGCAAAAAACCCACTTGTGTCTGTGCATTAATCTAGGTAATATCTGAAACTTCATATACAGTCAAAGACCTTCAAGCCTACACAGAATATATGTTTCGCGTAGTTTGGATCATTACGTCTCAGCTGCAGCTCCATTCTCCATCTAGTCCCAGCTACCGGACACATGCTTTTGGAGGTAATGAATTGTGCTGTTAATTACATCTTTCAGGACTTTAACAGAAACATTTAGGTTTCATTGCTGTTTCTTTTACAGAAAACATTGATGTCTAATCTTCAAAACGATGTGTGTGTTGTCTATTGGGTAGCTGCAGAAGACCAAACTAAAATATCACAGGTTCTTTTTTTTGAAGTATGGCTCCTTCCTCCTTTTGGTTTTAAAAGCAAACACAGAAAATTACATGGTCAAAATTGTGAGGACACATCGGACACTTCTGTGTATAATTATGCATGCTAAATTCTTGACTGAAACACACACCTGTTTTCCTGGACATTAAAAAAGTTAACTGTTGTTGAAATTTCATGCTGTCCCTAATAATGTTTACTGGTGTATAAATGGATTAAGAGGTATGAAATCTAAAAATGTACTTAAAAAAAAGAAAAACCATTAATGTCTTAAACACCATACCAGAGTCAGATATTTCTGTCTCTTGCAGCTCCTGCAACAGCTCCTGTCATTAAAGATATTCAGAGTTCAAGTCCAAACACTGTTGAAGTTAGTTGGTCTCCACCACTTTTCCCAAATGGATTGATTATTGGATACAACTTGCTCCTGACCAGTGCAAACCATGAATTGTTGAGAGCCTCGAGGGGCCATAGCTTTCAGTTCTACTCCACCTTCCCAAACACCACTTACAGGTACAAAAATAAAAGATAACTGACGTGGCCAAGTGTGCTGTCACACTTCTTGCCCACATAGCCCAGAGTATGCCTTAATACCACTTCTGCACAATTATGCTATTTACTTATGTTCTGGCCAAAATGAGGGGTGCTTTCCTTGAGGTAACAGAGTTATTCCAGGTATGTTGGCTGCTTATGGAAAAGTCAGATGGATAGGAAGGAAAAGGAACTTGATATAGCACCAGGAGGCTGCATTTTCTTAGCTGTTGTTTTTAATTTTTTTACGTTTGTGTGACATGTTTTCAGTATATTCAGGAAATGATATAGCAATACTCTCTAGTCCTTTAAGAATCTGGAAAAATTCCTTTGTTTTTATTAAACATGAAAGCTTGCATTCTGATGGCACTGGTAAATACAGATCTTCCTTTGAAATGAAATTGAGTTGTTCTTCTCAGTCTGCAAATTTATTTTGACTTTAAATTTAGAATATTCTGTTGTTTTCCACCTTTGGGCAATTCAGATTTTGGTTGGTTTTGTTTTTATTATAAATTTCTCAGAGCATTATATTTTCTAAAAGGCAAACACTTCTGTAGCAGCTTCCCTACTTGATATAATGTTTCTCAGGCAATCTTTCAAAAGAAACCTGCAAACCAAAACCCGTCTTTTTGGTTTACCCTAGGTTCAGTATTGTGGCAGTTAATGAGATTGGTGCTGGACCCCCTGCTGAAACCAACATCACAACCCCAGCATCCAAAGGTACAAGAGTCCTTATCACTGTCTGTTCGTGGGGACAAAACTCATGTTCATTGGCCTGCCGTGTACCTGGGAGAAGAGGCTAATATTTAGACTGTAAACAATGTATGTCAAGGAGTTGTATCCTGACGAGTCAATAACATTTCAGAGAGAGTCCTGTTCTTTAGCTGTAGACATTATTAGGCTACACACCATGGTAATGACCTGTGAAGCTGGCAGACCCAAACAGATTTGGCCTGAGTTGCATTACAGATGAAAAACACCTCTGTGGTCTGGGGTGGTGACCGAAAAAACATGATTCTGTTTTCTAGATGAGATTTTAACAGCTGACAAACAAATATATTTGTTCTAATAATATTAAATACTTAACATAAAACTCTTTTGTTAAAACTTTCCAGTTGTATCAAGCCAAATACGTGAGATCATACCAATTTTTGTTGCTCTTTCATGAAGGTATTTATTTTGCTATATGAACTAATTAATACTGAAAGTAATGATACTCTGTAGGTATCTCTCAAAGAACTGCAGAAAAATTAATTAATTGCCAGAGAAAGGTACACGTTGAGATGGAGCACAAGAATGAAATCAATGTTACCAAAAGAAAACAAAGGATACTCCCCTCCTCCTGAAGAAATTCAGTTGTCAAATACCTGGAAATACTTCAACTCTATGAAAACACTTCAAAACTGTCTCTGAATCGCCAGTCTTCTGCTATTGGTTAGAGAAATTGAACTTACTTCTCTAGTGTTTTTTTTTTTTTTTTTTTAATAATAGTTCAGACTCTGATATGTCCTTACTTGGTGACTCCATGGAGTTTTGCTCTAGGGTTGGCTGACCCTGAACCATAAACTTTTGTGTCGTTTGTGAGAAGTCCAGGCCATGTTCATTCATTATGTCAATACGACTACCAAGCAATTAATTTAAGGTAGAAAACAAACAAACAACCCTTTCCCCCCAAAAAAAAACTTAATGGGGATAGGGAACCACCCCACTTCCCCTTACTAGTCATCACATAAAATTTCAGTTGTTTCCCACTGAATTGCATGGGCACATGCTTTCTCCCTGTGCTAATGTTGAACAGGAGCAACCCTTCCTCATATATTGTGTTCAGAAATGGTGTTACTGCATGAGATACTGAGCTGTGTAGATCTGAGCCCCAAGAAGAATCAGCAAAAGAATTTGACTGCTGTTGTAGATTGCAAGAAATGTTACTTGAAAAGAGATGAGGATGTAATATTGCCCTGTTGTACTCTGCTCTGGAGGCATCATTATCAAAATTACAGTGTGTGCATCATGTGAGAAATACATGCAGCTCAATCTATGCAGATTATCTGGGAATAAATTAAGACTGTTTAATGACAGTTTTGTGATACTCATACGAGGAAATGATATCTGATAGCAGACAGCTGTTTACACTGGAGAAAAAAAAAGGAAAGATGGTTTGGCAATGGAAATCAGCCAAATTCATACTTGAAATAATACACCACTTTTTGAAATGAAGGTTACTACCTCATGAATCAATTTCACAGGGTGTGTGATAGATTTTCAAGGATCTGAGATTCAGAAACAAGGTAATCTGTCTTTCTCAGAGTTATGCATAGCCCAGACAGAAGGTGTGGATTTACTGCAGATGTTTTGATATAAGTTACTTGGGCCTGAAGCACAAAGTCAGCTTATGTGACCAAATCTCTCCTTCTTGACTTGAAATTCTGTGACTTGATTAGAAAAAACCCATTATTAAATTTATCAACATTGAAGTAGACGATATTATCCAATTGTCATCTTTATGGAAGATGAAAGCTTCTTGTTTCTTGAATAAATCACTTGTCAATAGGATGAAACATATGAAATAAACACAATTGCCTTACTCTTCCTCAGCTCTGTGGGATAATATTCTAGTTTCACTGAGGTTTTCAAAGAGGTCCAGAGGGGTTAAATATCCCACTTCTGCTGGATCCTGGCATCATATGGATGTCTTAGTGCCTTCATTTCCTCGAGAGTCAGTAGAGCTTCATTTGCTCCAGCTTACTTTCCCTCACTAGGGACTCACTATTGCTGCAGGAAACGATGGTGTGAAATTCATGTGGTGCATTCTCATCCTGTGTGAGGCGCCAGAAGGCACTGTATAATAACTCCGTACACTTTCAACACTCAAAGAGTTTAGGTTTTAGTCTGTCATTCCAGTGTAAGAATATATTCATACATGTACATATGTATACACGTGTATGTACATGTCTATTAATGATGTATCTGAGCTAGCAACATTATTCTCTGTGCTGCAGTCATCTAAATTTTGAATTTCGCTGTTTTCTAGTTAAGGAAAAAGCATCATGGTTCTTCCTATCTAGGAAAGAGTCTTTAAGGAAGAGATACACAGAATATTTCCTTGCAGCTGCTCAGTGCCTGCCAGATGATATTATACACAACCACATTACAGGTAAAATCTAATTGGGCTCTCTCCTTTTCTGTCAAGTGTGTCTAAGACCTTGGTGTTCACCAAGGGCAGAATGCACCTCACATAGCCTGAGACAGTGTCTAGCCTCCCTTTATAGTCAATTAAGAGAAATAGGAACTTTCAGGATATGATTAGACCTATTTGAAGTGACAGGCATTGGGAAGAGACGAATTGTTCTCCGCAGTGCAACTTTTTCTTCACTGTATTTAGGTAGCTGCTTCAGAGGGAGACTTTTACACTGTAGGTATCTAAACTGAGGTAACATGAATGCATGTTTCCCTGTGATTAATGTCTATATTTTCTCAACATGAATGTGGGGATGTGCTTCAAACTTCAGAATAAAATAATACCTAATGCTAAAGGTACTGGCTGGTGTGTTAACATACTAATGAGAGATTTAGTAGTCAGTCACCAGACAACCTTGTTATCTCAAATTCCTCACAACTCTAATGTTTCTTATCTACACTACTCCTTGGTGACAGTGTGGAAATCTGAGTTTACCAAATTTCACAGAGGCAAAGACTCCAGAGAAAGAATGTCGCCCCTGACTAAATAGCCTTTGACAGAGCAGGGGTGGCACAGATTATGTCAAACTTGACTGTTAAAGTGAATGGTACTTTGTGAGGTGATGCCAATTGCATCTGTTTGCCCTATAGAGGGGCAATCAGTGTCAGTTTGCATATTACATATCTCCTCTTTGTCTGATTACCTTTCTGAAGGACAATTCTCTATAATAACGTCATTTACATAGCAAATGGGAAAGTTTCCTTATTGCTTTAAAGAAGACAAGAAGCGGAGGAGAAAAACCAGTTAACTTTTCTCCTATGATGATGAGTTGCAGATTGAAAAATACATATTTTTAAGGCAAATAGAAATATTAACTGAAAAACTGAAAATTATTTCTTATATTATCTGTGTGCACATATCTTTTTATTTTTAGGAATTTCTGTGAATATTTATCAGCAAGTTGTCTATTTTTCTGAGGGGAATTCCATCTGGGTGAAAGGAGTTGCAAATATGTCTGATGTATCTGACCTAACACTCTTTTATGCTGGCTGGGGTAATATTACGTCCATCTCAGTAGACTGGCTCTACCATAGAATATACTTTGTCATGAATGAAAAGGTAATGCTCTAGGGCTTACTTAATTTTTTACTAAAGTTGAACCATTACTGTGATTCATTTTACATGAGAAAATACGGTTTATATGTAGATATGTATGCACTAAATATACTTACAGAAATATATTTTTAACTTCAGTAATATCCACATATTTCATAATTTAAAAAATAAGGAAGACCTGAGTATCAGATCATATTTAAAGTAACTCCCCTATGTGGAACTCTGGCTCCTTGTCTTATTTTCCCATTAGGACATAAGTCTTTCAGTTTTAACTGCTTTGTTTTTGAGACTGACTTCATGCCTTCCTCATATCCACTTTGTTTATCCACTTGGTTCCCATCTAATCTGTTTGGTTCCTGCTCTGCCTCAGGAAGATGGTCAGATAACTAGTTAGTGATTATAATGCCCTTCATAATTGACAAAAGATGTTTAAGAGGGAAAGTGTTTCATACAATGATGACAGCTCTGATTACAATGGCTAAATCTGAAGTAAAAATGGAGATGGTAATCCTGCACTTGATTTCCTACTCATAAAACATCAATTACATTAATGGTAAGACTCTGAATGTAATTATGTAGTCTCCTGCTGTACTAAAGACTAGAAACTTGCTCTAAATGGTTAGCGGGGCAATTTTTTTTTTTGTAATCCTCTTGCCATGTCTGATTTTTTGCTTACTGCTCAGGGAACAGGGAGGAGGAAAAGCAGTAGTGATAAAAAGACACAACTGAGCTGTACATGAACAGACTGATGGCAGAGAGTTCTGAATCCCAAGCTATTGCTTCCAGAATCAGAAAAGCACTTCCCTTCCCTGCCAGATCATTTTCCAAGTATAGTTTGCCTAGACCATCAAAACTGGGCTTTTCCCTCCAGCTTAGAGGTAGGAAGAGAAGATGACTGACAGAGAGCTCTTTCAGGGTAAGCTGTCATGGCTGCATTTGTGCTTGTGTACAAGTGTTATATTTGGCTGACTGACAACTCAGGAGCCCAGAAGGACCTAGGATTTTGAGAGAGCTGTTTCATTGTCTGATTCCCCCAAAGGAATCTTGGGTCAGCTTGTTTGCTCTTTAGCAAACACCCTGTGAATGCATGACCAGTTTTTCTTCTCATTTGCCAGATACATGTCTGCCATTTGGAGAACTGCACGGTAGTTGAAGACATCACTCCTCTTTATGTGACATCTCCTAGGAAGGTTATAGCTGATCCCTATAATGGGTAAGTGTCCTCCTTTGAGCACTTGATGTCAAAGGTGCTATAAAGCTCCTCTCTAAATTTCTCCACTTCATTAGTCATCTGGGTTCCTGTTTCAAACACTTGCATTAGCTAAACAGAAGTGCAATTGGTAACAAATAGCAAACTAAAAAACAATTGGAACAAGAGTGGTGCCATGCAGTGTTGTTTTCTGCACTTTATTTCTTAAGGTGTTAGCAGAGGAGATAAAGCATTTCCAGCACAGAAATTTGAGTTTCAGAAATTTCGTGCTTTATGAATATGAATCTCTATGCATTTTAAATGTTCATGCTTAACACTTGAAATATTATGGAAGAATATTCTCCAATAATCTGCTATCAAAAGTCCAGAAAGTAAAAATGTATGTGGTTACTTCTTGAAGTATATATATATTAATACTGCCAAAAGCATTTTCCTGTTGTGCACATCTCTGAGCTGTTAAAATATTTGTGTGTCACTTAAAGAGTACTTGCACTGTAGTTATTTGAATTTATTTTGCTCCATGGCCAGTTATATTTTCTGTCTCCTGGAGGATGGCATATACAGAGCAAACCTTCCACTCTTTCCTGGCACTGCCTCCACAGCTTCACCAGTAGTGAGATCCAGTGCTCTGAGAGCCTTCATGATCAACTTCCAATCTAAGAGACTCATTTTCTTCAACAAAACAGAACACACCTTTGTGTCAGGTTTTCTTGATGGTTCAGAATTTCGCATGCTGCGATCACACATGCCATTTAATGACGTGGAGAGCTTTGTTTATGAGGATAACACATTTACAGTCACAGATGGCTCTGCAGTTTTTCACGAGGAGGTCTCTCCAGGAAGTTCTAGCTTCAATGAGTATACTGTGGATTGCAATTTGGTGTATCCAGAATACTTTGGCTTTGGCAACTTGATTTTCTATGGGGCATCAGCTCAGCCTTTTCCTTTACCAACTACTCCTCATCTTGTCATGGTGCTGTTTGGATTGGACCAAGCTGTGATCAGCTGGAGACCACCTGAACACAGTATTGGAACCAGTAAGTTCAGTTGTTTCTCCCTGAAAGTCTACTCCTTTTCTTTCTAGAAGAGTAACTTTCTGGTTTCCCTTTTCTTGATTTGGGCTTTAGTGACTTCAATTGCAGGTCCTCATAGAAGTTGTGGAATTACCTCAGTTTGAAAAATGTAAGCCATAATTTGCCAGTAAAATAGCCAAATTTTCTGTCTGAATTAATACAAGTGTATATTGGTAACTCATTTGTCCCCTCCAAGGATTTTAAGCAAGGCTTCATCTTAAGAGTGGTGTGGAGTAGCAGTAATATTGGTTGCTGATATCACACAGAACATGCATGTCAGAGATGTAATGACTTTTGATCAGTGACTGTGTTACAGTTTTATCCTCTGTGTATGAGTCTTTGACCAGCAGAAAATTACCTGGTTGGGGAAAATTTTGGTTCTTCCAACTTCATTCTTCATGGGGGATTGAACCACTGCTCTTGGTTGGTCCCAGAGATGAAGAGTGTACATTTTTAATTTATCCCTCTCCCAATTCCCCTGATACTGGCATTTTTGAAAGGAGTCTCCAATATACAGTTTTCTCAAAGAATGTGTATCATCTGTTGCAACCACCTCTTCTGTAATAACATGATGATTTGCTTCTCACAGGTTTATCTGCTTGGCAGAAATGGACCTATGATGTGAAAGTGTCATCTCAACACCCATTTGAGGAGAAATGGATTGTCTCAAATATTAGTAACACAAGGCTTACAGTGAAGGGTCTGGCCAGCTTCAGGGTGTATGAAGTGTCAGTTAGAGCTGTGTCTCCTGCTGGTGCAGGGCCATGGTCAGAGTCATTTAGAGGCACAACTTTAGAAGAAGGTGAGAATTGCTTTGTCTCATAGGAAAAATGAAGAACAAGTTTTATATGCAGATCTCCACCTGGTGAGGCCTAGACCTTGGGCAAAGACTGTAAAATAAGGGACACGGAATGGTTTGTCTTAGAAACATTAAAGAACACAGGATAAATAAATTTGCTTTTAGTCAAAGTAGTGAGATTCTTAAAATAATATAATGATATTAAATATTATTTATGCATTTAATATTGCTACTTATCTACATTTTTCTAATGCAAATATGCTATCAAACACATTATTTGATACATTATCAAATTAACAGTATGAGACGTGTTATTCCTTTCCTCTGCTCTGTAAAGAACTTTCTACATTGAAGTGGTTTGCACACTTGGGGGTTAATGACAGTTCATGGAAAAGTGCAGCTCACTGAATGCTGAAAATCCTTGGTTTGAGCATAAATAATGAGAGGAAATGGATGTGTGTGAGATGTCTGAGATTTGTAGGTCTTTGGAATGTGGTTTGAAAGCTAGTTCACCCATAATAACCTATGTCTGAGGGGAAAATACCTTTCAGCTTAAAGTGCTGGACTGGCTCTTAAGATTAGGGGTGACTTTTGCCTGACTTTGGTAAGGCCAGGTCAAAACACACAGTGGTTTTTAAGCACCTAATAGGATTTCAAAATGCCTTATTGTTCTGTGTCTAAACCTGCCCTCTGAGTTTGTCAAATTTTGTTATTTTCATGCATTTCTTTGTCCACTATTCCTTAGGAATAAGTGTTAAGGGTGATTTTGTAGCTTTCCAGAAATAAGAACCCCGTTACTGAAATACAAATATTATACAAAAATTGCTTCTTAGTGTGCAAAACCACTGTTTTCTTTCTTTATCAGCTGAAGAAGATCCATGTATGTTGGCGGTGGGGCCTGAAGGTCTCTGGAAGCAGCGATTGGATAGCTATGGGCCAGGAGAACTCCTCTATCCTCATATAGGAAACATTTCAGGTGAATACTAAACAAATTGCATGCTGCTGCTACAGACTTATTGGAATTTATTAGGTTTCCATAAATTTCAGCAGCAGAATTGAAAGACAAGAGTTCCTATTGCAGCAGTCTAGACTTGAATATAGTGCAGTGCAGTGCAGTGCAACAGCTTCACTGAGCCAAGCTTTTGTCCTCATTCTCTTCTATTTTATGAGTCAAATGAATCCCTAGTGAAACCCTACTAACATCCCCCCAGTTACAGCAGAGCTAAAATCAACTCTCTGACCTAAATAGTTATGTCTCCAGCATCCCAGTATATGCTTGTCATACATTTATAGTCATCAGGGCTATATATGTATTATTTATATACATGGTATTCCTATAGAGAAACATCTATCTTCATGTTAGCTGAACCTAACTGTGGATTAGTACTGATTTTTAAAAAGCTGAAGTGTCTGGCTACATTTTATTCTTTAAAAAACATGAGGGTTTTATTTGCATGTTTGTGAAATGCTTAATATCTTCCTTTTTTTTTTCTTCAAGACCTCGATTGGTATAATAACACTCTTTATTGGATTAATTCCATGGGGGAAGTTCAGACCTGGTCATTTAACACAAGAAAGGGTACCACTGAGAATACTTATATACCTGATGTCAGAGATGCAAGGATGTTGGCATTGGATTGGTTGGGTCAATGCTTGTATTGGGCTGGCAAAGCAAATATGGTAGGTATAGTTGCACTTCTTAAGAGAAAAAACCTCCATTAAGTCAACAATAAAAGACTATAAGGCAGAATTTAGAAATCCCTACTTCTTGCAATCTGAGATGCATTTGGACCTCTGCTTATGGTAGTGTAGAACAAGGGGGTCTTTCTTTCTTTATGTGATTTTCCAGAGTTACACAAAAGTTTGGGGTAAAATGTTCACTAACATTCACTAATCCAGGATAGTGAATTTACCAGGTGCAAAAAAAGGCAAATCAAACATGCTATCAACAGTTTTGGTGGATTCAACATTTTAAAAATGAGAGAAGATAGTGAAAATGGAGGCCACCAAATTGGTCTTGTCTAAGAAGTAGATGGACTTTATTTTAATCAAATTTGACACTATTTGTTTACACTGAGATTTTCAAGATTGACCTCTGTACTGTCATATTTTGCAGATCACTGCAGTTAAAAAATAATTACAAATGCACTTTGTACACTCATATCAGGAACACTGACATGTGAATTATTTAAAAGGTATCTGACTTCAAAATTGTAGTGCTAATTTATGCAGTGCTGTCAAATTATGCTTTCATTTCTTGTAAGTGCAAAGTCAGAAGCTGTTTTAAAAACTGGAGCTAGAAGGCCAGATTTCACACTGCCTTGCACCCTCATTTACACTTGTGAATAGTGAATATGAAGCGGGTGAGAAACTCTGTCAGACAGAAGGCTGCCAAAACTGGGAAAATGAAAGGGAAAAGCTATTTCAGCTTTTTTTCTTTTGTTACTTTCTGGCAAAAATGAACTAATAATTTTTGAGCTATTCTTCATCCTTATACTTTGAATGTAAAAGGTTTAGGCTTTGAAAGTCTAAGAGTTGCGTAGGCTTCTGATAAATGGCTGTGGAAAAGTCGCCACTGTATACTCAATTGAGCATGGCTGATGATTTAGGTGTGATGTTAAAAGCAATTCTTTTTTCCCTAGATATACAGAAAATCGCTGCGGGGGGGCCATATGGATGTTGTGGCTCATGTCATGCTCCCAGTGAAGGATCTAGTAGTGGATTCAGTAAATGGCTATTTGTACTGGGCCACAATGTATTCAGTGGAGAGCACAAGATTGAATGGAGAGGAGTATCTGATGTTACAAGAGCAGCTACAGTTTTCTGATAAACAGGTGACTGGTTTTTTTTTTGTTTATTTGTTCAGGGGTTTTTTGAGTCATGGGGGTGTGGGTTGGTGTGTGTTTTAGTATTTAGATCTCTTGAATATAGTCAGTGTTCATGGCTGCCAAAATTGACATTTTACTACCAGAAGAATAACATGCCTTACTTGCAATAGTTTTGTATCATTCTGAGAATAGGGTAAGAATTAAGTGATGTAGTAGCTGTACTAAAACTGTGGCTCACAATTCTGAAATCAGACGTTTGCAATAAAATGTGACATTAGAGATCTCCTTGTGGTTGTAATGCTGGTCCTTCCCATATGTGAAAGGTACTTACTTTTCCCCAAATGATTTAAGTCTAATGGTCACTTCGATCTTTCACATCAAAATAAGTAGTCAGAGCTCCATAGCATCCTACCTATTTTGTGATGTTGCCCAGCTTGCAGGTCCTGACAGGGCCAGTTTTGGGGCTAGACACTTGCCAGGGACATCAGATTTGTGCTTCAGGCCACAGAGGTGCTGCTGTAGAGACAGGCTTTGCCTGTGGTGAAGAGCAAGGGGGAATGGCAGCTGGTGCCATACTTGCACTCAGCACAGCTGGTCCCTGCTGAGGCCTGGCACAGCTCGCTGCTGCTTCTGCCACAGTGCTGATGAGGGTGCCACTGACAGTCTCCATTCTGCCTCATCCTGTCCCTCCTGTGGTGCCAGGAACAGCAAGTCCCATACTTTGAGAATTGTCGAGGGTCTCCTCTCCCAGCTCACCTCTTACCTTCTCCATTTTCTCTTTATCCTTTGCCAAGTCAGACGCAGGCCTGGCCCCAGCTTGGTGCCTCTTTCTTTGCTCCAGGCTCATGGGGAACTCCAGAAGGCTGTGAAGAGCAGAGCAGCTCCTCAGGGAGAAGGAAAGGGGGCTTCTTATGAGAGTGAGTAAAGACATTGGACAGTATAGGGGGAAAAAGGGGATAAGGGATTATCATTTTAGCTGTATTAGGGTGGAATACTCCTCCTACATGCAGGAGTAGGCTGGCAGAGGGCAAATAGAGATGCCATTTCCACCTATGGATCATCAAAGACCCTGCAGTTTGTGAGAGTTCATTAACTCCTCTTCCCTACCTGAAGACATTTTGATGTGCTCTGAAGCCTGCACAGACAACCTCTGTAGCTCTGCTGATCTCTCCATGCCTTTTCTTTTCCTTTCACCCTCTCTGAAGTCCTATCAAGTCTCTTAAAACTTTGGTTCACTGCTGGCTCCTCATAGATTACGGTTGTCTTCTCCAAAACCATCCTGCCTCTGCCTCCACATGGGATTTGTCTTCATTTTTGCTAGGCAGGATTCAGTGTTGCCTATGCAACGAAGGATCTCTGAGACTGAATATTTACCTCATGAAAGATTTACCAAGGTCTTAGCAGCTGCATATCCCTCCCTCCCTCCTTCCCTCCCTCCTGTTTTTTCTTCTTCCCTCCCTCCCATGTACCTGGAAGAAAAGTGATGGATGACCCAATTCCCTGGCAAGTGAATCCCTTACTCTCTTAAAAGGGACTCGAGAACTTTAGGAATCAGTGTAATTGGGACTGTAGACCCAGTGGTAGCTTTGAACCTTTTTCAGGTTGTGTCCTGAGCAGGTCAGACTGAGGGACTGTTCCATCTACTGCACTGCTTTTATTCTATGGAGTCTCTCTTGAGGGAGAGCTGAATGCTCCTCAGCATAAACCACAGCCTGTGTGGGCTTGTACGTTCTGTCCCGAGTGCTGGAGTGAGACATAGTTTGACTGCCACAGAACTGGTCAGCATAGATATATTATTTGCTGCAACAGCTTTCTTTAAAACACAGCTCATGATAAAGAAGCCTTTCTTTTTATTCCACCTATTATACAATTTGTGTTCCCATCTTACCTGATGCCAGATTCTCTGTTAAAGACCCATTACAATTTTAGAGATCTATCTTTCTTGGTTAGCTTTGTATCGTTCCCCAGAGGATTTCAATTTTCTTTCCCAAAGGAAAAGAAGATAGTGTTTCTCCAATTATAAAAAAAAAGCCAGGCCTGGTTTAGCCCATGAAAGGGAATTAACATTCAGAAACACCAGCTAATCTCACACGTCTGTTACATTCCTGAGGGCTTGGGAAGAACGAAAGCTCTTTCTGGTGTGGTACCTACTCTACTTGTAAACCTTAATACAGAAGAAATGGAGAACTTTTGTACATGACAGAAGTGTCTGTGCTGCAAAAGGTCAAATATCTTCCAGTATTAGCCTCCCACCTCTCTTTTGAAGGTGACTGGTGTGGACTGTCTTCATTGGAAAATATGTGCTGTACAAGCCCAATGGCATACTTAGACTTATCACATATATTCTGAATGATCTGTTTCAAAGGATCCAAAACTTGCAGTTTATTGTAAGAGGTGAACACTACCTTCCTTGTCCTTCTCTTTTGATTCACTACCTGCTTCTCTTAATCGCCTTATGCTAACCTCAGATTTTTTGTTCCTCTTTTCAAGAACCTTGGCAGCAATGAGACTTCTTGTCTGCTCCTGTCATTTTTTTTCTGCACCTTTCTCTATGTCAGTGATATCAGCCTTCAACCATCCACTTATTCACACCTCCTACAAGCAAGCATCTCATCTCCTGATTCTCTGCTGCCCTAATCTATGCACTGACTTCCTGAACTCAACCTCCTGCTGTGATGCATACAGGAAAAAAGCCAACTAAAAATACCGAGATTGAGAAGTTACCAGTTATAGCTTACAGGTGTTTATTAAAATAAACCCCAAAATAAACCCATCAGAAAAAAAAGGGCAGCACAGCATTCTGTAATGGTAGAATTATTGAGCTGGTCATATTGTCTCAATATAAAGATGCAAATATATGTTTGCACAAGTATTAACGTATCTTCCTTGCACAATGGAGTTCTTTATCCTGGAAAGAGCGCTTCTTACCTCAGTATTAAAACGCAGATGTAATTGTTAATTGTTGTTATTCAACAGTTAAAGCATGTTTTCCACATAACTGCTTCTTACTGGTGTTACTTTTAGCTTGAGTGCTAGGAATAGGAATTGAAGAGACTATTGTGAAAACGACAGCTTTCCTAAACCAATACAAAGGCAGAGCTTTGAAAGTCTAATTTCTTTGGCAGGAACCAGATCCCTTTATTACAATTATTTTATTTTTCAATCAGCTCTTTAGCTTAGCTAGTGTGTATTGGCATAGCCTGACTGATTTTAGCAGAGCTATTCTGGTTTATACCAACTTAGAACCTGGCGTAGAGCTTTCAAAGCACTTAGTAAGCCATTTAGGCTGTACAATGGCTGGAACAAAAGTTATTTGTAAGGGAACAGCAAAGTACACTATATGGAAGGGGTTCAGGACCCTCTAGGTGTCGTCTCTTAATATTTCTAGTGAAAGGGTATTTCAAATAGCTAAATTTATACTGCATCTTATGATGTTGAGTTACATTGCATCATCACAACTACATGATGTGTCCAGAAACTAGTACCTCTCATGAACTGGAAAAAGTTTTTCTGTTTTTGAAGCACAAGAGAAGGGGAGATGTTAAATTACTGCCTAACTCCTGAAGATGAATAGTACAATTATTTATTTGCCTTTTATTAATGGTGATACCAGGGAGTAGGAGAAAGAAAATGGACACATCTATGGGAAAATATAATAGTTGTAGAAAAAAAATGGGGCAAGGACAAAAAGCCCAAATGTTTAAAGAAAGTAAGATAAATTCCAGAAGATGTCATTTGTTGTTGAGCATAGGAGGGAGAATAGGTAAACAGGATAAAATATAACATGGTTAACTAAATATACACTCAGACACGTACATGCTGTGAGATATTTTTAACAGGACAACCTACGGGAGCAATCATTCAAACCTTAATTTTCTGACATACAGTGTTAACAGAAATATGTCAAGAATGTGATTACATAAGGAGCAACAGACAACTAAGTGATATAGCATTTGCTTTCCTGTCATCATCTTCTGCAGTTTATTAATGAGTTAGGGGGGAAAAAAAGGCTGTTCCACTTACATCCATAATGGAAATTTAAGCTTATAAAAGAATAGCTACAGCTAGTGTTTGGATGAGAAGTTTGAGAGCTGCTGGAAAACATGTTCAGAGAGGCCCCTAACAACTTGTAAGCTGTGCTAATGATATAACATAGACTAAACTTGATAACATTTAGCAGACTAACTTGTGGAAGCAAATTCTTTTTTTTTGTAGAACAGATTATTAGATGTCTGATTTCTATTACTGTTGCATATGGTATTGAATCTGTTGTTTACTGCAAAAGCAAGAAAGTTCTATTTTGTATATTAGATCCTATGAAAAATTAACAAAACAATCTTTCACTTTACTTAAATGAGGGTAAAACATTGAAGTAATGAACGGGAAGATTGTTTAATTTCCTGCACACCCCCTCTTTTTAAAATAATGAATTATTTACTAAAATGTAAATATTTAAATTTCCCACTTAATGAAATAAATCAATAAAAATTTTACACCTATTTTTCATAAGTAATGCAACACATTATATATTCTATGTATAGAATCAAAGCCAGAAAACAAAGACAAAAGATCTGAAATACTTCTTTTAAAAGGTGATTCTGATGTTCAGTTTGGATATCAACCACCTGTTTCAGACAAAGATTGTTAAAATACTGGAGATATTCTAGAGATTTTGATAGGTAGTTCCATTAATCACTTTATCCACTATTGCCATCCTATCTGAAGTACTCAGATACTCCGGGGATGAACACTGTGACAGGTGTTAGTAAAATCCTATCTAGAAAATAACCAGCTGCTATAAATAGGTGTCCACCAAGCACCTGATTATTTTCTAGAGCTGTCTCTTTTTGTGTTAGAATAAACATTCATGGTAGTAATGTTATTTTTACCAATAAATACCCATGCATGAAGTTGTCTAGACAACAGTTATGCCTAAGGGCTTTTATCTCAGAAGTGAAGATGTGTTCAAATTGCCATTTGGACTGTTTTTTTCCTAGGTGGTTGGTTTAACTTTGGATCTCACCCAAGGTTTTCTTTACTGGCTTGTGCAAGATAGTCTTTGTCTAAACCTATACAGAGCTTCTCTCTGCAAAGAACAGTAAGTAGATGTATAGCAGAGTTAAGAAAGTCTGTATTTTCTAGCTTTTGTGATACTCTTTGAGAAAAAAAGAAATTATCCAATGCTGGACACACTATTTACTAATTTAACAATGAACAAAAAGAAGAGCTAATGATCACAACTGGCTGATTGCAACCTACATGTTGAAATGGTAACAGTCCTACAGCGAGAGAAACACAATGTGGAAGCTCAGCTTAACTGAGATAATGCTCATTAATGTTTAGACTTAGCTTTAGGAAATAGTCACCATTTATTGTCTATTTTATCTTGACATTTACAACATCTGACAGTTTCCAAGTGCCTAGAGCTCTGTAACTTGTTCATCTTGCATGAAGCTCAGGACTCAGACTAACACTACTTTCTCATCTGAGCAATCAGTACTCAGCAGGCTTTCCTCTTGATCATCCTGAACATGAAATGGCTGCATTATTCCTAAATGGTGAAGTTTAAAAAGACAAAACATAACAAAACCATGTTTATGGGTTAGCTCAAATACTTACTAAGACCTTGAGAAAAGTGGTAATTTGTTCTCTAAGTGCCAAGTGTGTGATGAGTGGTAGTTTGTGAAACTAATCTTTTGCTCCTTTCCATGTAGAGAATGCCACTATTTTTTTTTTCAAGCATCAGAATAAACTTCTTAAACTTACCTGAACAGTATCTGTATTTACATGTGCTTATAAAGTTGCAGGATGGCTTTGTGTGGAATCAGCTGAATTTTCTGACTCATTTTAGACTTGCTATGATTAACAGAAAATACTTAAAGAATCAAAATACCTTGATTAGTTTTAGCTGGAATATGCAGCCCCATTGTGAACCAATTGGCCACCATAAATCATTATGCCTGACATGCCAGAATACAGAGATCAGAAGTAATCCATCCTAATGGACCTGCTGGTGTGTCAAAGCTTTTCCAAATTTGTTTTGGATAACATGCGTCTAAGCTTAAAGACATTTCTGAGATGGCAAAATGATGCCTCTAACGAAATATATAATCTCTTACACAGAAGATAAATTGGAACCTAAAAAGGCCTTTTTAGTTTTGACATACAATATACAAGGCAGACTAAATCATCAGTGATCCCAGTGGAGGAAAATGTTAATAGAATTTAATAAAAGAAAGAAATTAGCAGGGTCAAATTCATCTGGGTTTCTGATATAATGAAGTGGAATGAATCTTATTCTGCAAAGTAGACTCTGTTTCAGTGAAATTGCTGAGAGAAGATGAGCTGATTGTTCAAAATATTCACTTTTCTACATCAGAATATTAAACCATTTTATAATTGTTTTCCAATGAAATCAAGGGAATGAAAAGGGCTTTTTTGTTTGTTTTTTTAGATTTTCTTGCAGGTGTTTCTGCAGCGTTTCATATTCGGAAAAGTGTTCTGATTTAAAGAGCTTAAACAAAACTTTTTGTTTTCCTGTCTCCTACATGAGTATTAAGAATTTGAATTATGAGAAACTTATAAATGTGTCAAACATTGCATAAATCTGTTCTCTCTACATGTGTGCTTTCAGTTTGCTAATTTCATAAGCGTTTTCACAGTTGTGGCAATACCATAGTCACAGAATTTGCAGCATGGAGTACTTCAGAAATATCTCAGGGTGCACTGGAATACTACAGTGGTCGTCTGTTCTGGATTAATAGGCTTCAGTTCATTACAACCCAGGAAGTAAATCAGAGCCTTAGCATTTCCTTCTCACAACCAGCACAGTTTACAGCCTTTACCCTTGTTCATGCATCACTTAAACCTTTGCCAGGTACATTATTTTCTTTATCTAAACTCCTCAATAACTCCTCACTGCCAGCCTCCAATTCTTCATTCTTGAAATTTTTAGTTATTTGACAAAGGATAAGGACAAGTGCAACTTCTTAATAAATATATCAGGATATTCCTAGTTATTGTGCAATTATAAAAGCTGGTGGTATGGGTATGGATAAAAAGAATACGTGATGGTGTTATTCATTGTTTCAATTTAAGACAGTTTATAGGATTTTCCATAGTACTTTAATGTTTTACGTCAGGTTTGAAAAGTCTACCTATTCTTCACATTCTTTAGGTTATTATTATTTCTTCTGTTTATGGACAGGAAATTTGTCTTTTGCACCAAAAGTGATTCCAGATGCAGTGCCAGAGTCTTCCTTCAAGATTAAAGGAAATTCTTCAAGTTTTCACATCACTTGGAGTCCCTCCACAAAGGTGGAATGGGGAGCTGTCTTTTACTGTGTGGGATCAAAAGCTCTACAGGTGAGGATATTCATGCAATCCTTCCCTACTATCTGCATATATTGCTGCATCTACTTGCCGATATATCTCTTTTTAAACAGAAATTCAGTTTGTTTCTTCTCCAGCATTTACAAATCGGTCAAGAACAAAACTAAACTGTAAATGGAATGCAAGTTGTCCAGGTTCTCCATCACTGCAGTCATCACAGGAGGAACATGGGCTTAGCAGTAGCTCTGGGCTAGCAGCTGGGGTGTGAAGAGCCAAGCAAGGAGTTCACAAGTGCTCAAAGATGTGTGAGAAAGCCTTTCACGGTAACTCAGAGAGAGAAGTGTCCTCTGAGCTGACAGTGGACAGCCTTTGCCTGAATGTGAAATCTAGCCCTCACCCACACTTAATTTTAGTGCATTTGGCAAGTTTTTCTTTAAATTCAGGGGGCATATTGCTAACACATTGCTACACATCACTACAATACCACAGGAGTTGGTGAAACAATGATCACTCACAGGAAGAGAAGCTCTGTTTTGATTTAGTTGACCAGCTTGCTGAGGGAATTTTGGAAAACTTAAGGCCTTTCTGAGTGGGAAAAAAGTCTTGCTTTACTTTGTTCTGTTTTATTTCATTCACAGTCTCTGAAGAGTGAGCAGTGTCTCCATCCCCATAACCTGACAGTGCCATCCTACCGAGTAGATTGGCTGGAACCATTTGCACTCTTTGATTTTACTGTCACTCCATACACATACTGGGGCAAGGCACCAACGACATCTGTATCCCTTCGAGCCCCTGAAGGAGGTACTAAAATTTTAAATCCCATTCCTCACTTGTAATGGGTGCTGGGGCCAGGTCTATGTCAGCAAGTGAAACCCCGGAGAAGGATAAGCAGCTTTTAGACCTAGCCAGCTGTAGGCAGAGTTGCAAGGACATGTTTCTGAGCATCTTTGGCAATTATCTATTGCACACACAAAAGCACACAATTGCAGTAATAGAATTCAGAACAGAAAATGCATGACAACATATCCACCATGTGCTTATGACCACAAGCAAGAAGAGGAACTGGGATCCATCACAATGAATATCAAAGGCTGCATGCAATATCTTAACTACTTATTAGATTTTTAGTAAATATTATGTGCTTTTTACTTTTGATTCAGTTTTTATTTTTTCTCTTATGCATGTCAAAGTTAAGTTAGCTAAAATATAGTGTTGAGGGACTGGAGCATTGAGAAAGCTTATGAGATACAATAGATTTTGAAGTGGATAGAAGAGGAGATAGAGTACACTCTGTATTGTGAAAATTCTTGCTGCCCCAAAGTTGCCTACAGGACTTGGGTAAATAGATATGTCCCATCTCAGTGCAGGAGTGCATTTTTTTTTCTGTTTATACAACTCTTTTTTTTGCTAGGCAAGTTAAATTCAGATACCAACACACCAATGAAAAAGAGAAAGGAATTGCCATGAAGTTTTATATAATCTTCTGTAGTTTACACCTCACAAATTGCTATTTGTCTCTGTCAGCATTCGGGCTGTAAAGCTCTAGCCCAAAACTAAAAGAGTTAACTATGAGGTAGAGTTTGTGTTTTAATAGAAGTATTGCTTCTGTGGTTTTTATCTTTTTTTTTTTGTTTGATACAGTTCCTTCAGCACCTACAAACCCTAGAATATATGTATTACGACATAACCTACAAGAAAGTGATGAGAAAGTCCTTGTGGAGTTCAGGTGGGACAGACCTGAAAGGGGCAATGGAGTATTAACGCAGTTCAGGATTTACTATCAATTATTGAATCAGAGTGGCACTGCTGACACTTTTGCAGAGTGGAATGCAAGCAATGTTAAAACCACCCTGATGCGTTTTTCTCTCAAGAATGTGCTTCCCAGCCTCACAGTAAGGTTTCAGGTATGAAAAATTAAGCTTATGTCATGCTAGATAGTAGTGCAGTCTGATGTGTTTGCCTAGGAGATGGTCCTGGGCTTAGGGCAAGAGCTTGTGGTTTCTGCGAGGACTCACACAGCTTCCATAAAAAAAGATTAAAACTCGCCAAGAAGTCATAGTCTCATTGTGATAAAAGCTTTGGAACACACAGAATGTGTGCTTGAAAGACAAGTTAAAAGCACGAGACCATGTAATAGACCAGGTATTGATGGGGAGAACACCGTGTTGGTTGAACCATCAACCAACAGTAGGAATTGCTCCAGGCTGGGGAAAGAGGTAGGACTGTCTGGAGTCCTTTGAGCTCTAATTGTTAGACGAAGCATGGATTGTCACTTTCTAGTCCACTGCTTAAAATTGTCTTCATAGCCATGGTCCAAACCTGAATGTTGCCTTTGAACTGACCAGTACTTATGTCAAACAGAAGCACACGTATATTCCTTGGTGAGCAGACAGTGGATCTACTGGTTTTGTCATTAACTATGACTTTACAGACTTTCAAGTGCAATCATTTATGCTCTTACTTAACATAGGGAACAATGTCCTGTCCCACAGGTGCAAGCCTTCACCTCTGTAGGTCCAGGACCTTTGTCTGAAATGGCAGAGAGGAATACATCAGGTATGGATGATTTAGTTGCCCTCTCATAGTCTGTGTGCAATAGCTGGTGAAATCGATAGTAGAAGAATCTGGCAATTTGATAAATATTCTCCAACACTTCATGTGACATTTGTTCCACCTTACAGCAGACACCACAGAGAAGATAGTTACAGCTTCTGACATGAAATGAACACATCACTTATCATTAGACTACATTTCAGGAATTTCAAGCCTTTCCTCAAAACTATGCTAAATTAACTTATCTAGTCAACTCCAGGAAATATGGCACGGTGGCTTTTGATCTGTAATCTGCATACTGCTAGAGATCGTAAAATATTTCTAATTAGGCTGTGAATAGTAACCAGGAGAGTTAGAGATCTACTAGAGATCATAGGTTATTTCTAGTTGGGCTGTTAAAGTTAATTAAATGAGCAAATCTGTTTTATCATGCTTAAATTTGTTAGATAAACATCCACAATGCCATTGAAAATATCTGAGGAATTGATTGTGATGACAAGAAGGCGTCTCATTATTTTATTTATTTACTGAGAGCAGGACCATCATTTATTTATATCTTGTACTTTCCTTATGAATTACTGTGATTATCTAGAATATTTTTCATAAATTCTACTGTGTTCTTTTCCTTCCAGATCTTTTCCCTGTCCCAACTCTTATAACTATTACTGCCAACAGCTTGTTTCTTGCTGACATAGACAGTAATCATACCATGTGGGAACTTTCAACAAAGACAAACGTAAAGGACATCTGTTTTACTGCTAATGATGACAAAGCATACTATGTAATACAAGATTCTCTTTTTATTCTGAATATGCAGAATGCTTCAAAGTTTCAGGTATTCCTATGTTCTTCCCTTACTTGAGAGAATCTAGGAAAGTATGTGTCATTATTTTGTGGCCAACTGTGTTTTTGAAAAAGTAAAATGGGTGGAGTATACCATTGATGAAGTTATCCTATTAATCACAAATAGCTTTACTGACATCTGCTTTGTTGGTATTTAATCAGATATTTAATTTAAAATTCACGCTATTAAATACAAGAATTTTATTTTTTGTAACAAATTTATGTAATTTCATTTCATTCTGATTTCAAGAATACATGAGCAATATGGAAGCAATAATTGATATTTTTTAAACAATAGTTTGTATAAATATATAATATGATATATTTTATATTGTATAAATATATAATAATTGTATAAAAATATTGCAATCTTCAATCCATGGTGCCTCTTTATATTTTGACTTCTACTTCCCAAGTAGACATTTCTTTCAGAAACAAATCTAATTTCATAACGTTCTAGCATAAGGTTGGAAATTTTTGCTCTTAAGCAGTTTTAGTAATGTTTTTATTTTTTCCTTAAGTTTTTCAAAGATGCATATCTTCACAATGTCACAGCCATAACAGTTGACTGGATTGCAAGACATCTCTTTCTTGCCTCGAAAACACCATGGAATGAAACTCAAATATTTGTTATTTACCTTGAGTTCAAGAAAAAATCTCTAAAAGCCTTGAACATGCAGTTGGGCAAAAGTAATTCAACTGTATCATCCCTGTTGTCATATCCTTTCTTAAGGTAAGGCATATATTACTAATAACTTTTTAAAACATGTTTTAAACATTATTTTCATTAAATCTTCAACTGTTAAGGACCAAAAAGGACTTTTTATAGTACATGAGTTTTTGGCATTATGTAAATCTCGGAAATTTTTGGGTGTAGTCCTACTTTTATACAGCTAGTTGAGCTTGGTCATATCTAATTTCAAAAGATGTCTGTGTTTGAGTAAAGATTTCAAATCATACTTAAATACTGACAGGTTTTTCCATCTAAGTAATGTTAATGAAAGTCAGCACCAGACAACAATTTTTTACAGTAACCACTTTATTCAGAATAATCAGTTATTGTGACCTTCCATACAAAAATAATCAGTAAGCCCTTGGAATCACTTTTCAAGTACACTGCTCTAGTTACCTCATTTTAGAGACTTGGGAGGTTTTTGGCTAATAACTCACAGGACTGCTCTTGGGGCAGATTGCTCAGATTGAAGTTTTTCTACTGTAAGAATTGCATTTTATTTGATAGCCGCTTGTACTGGATGGAAGAACTTGATTATGGAAGCCACATGTTCTATTATGATATTCCCAATAACACGGTGCACCACATTTTGGGATACATATCAGTAGAAGAACAGATGAGGAACTACTGCACCTGTAATGTGACAGAAGCAGAACTAGGAAGACCGATGAGTATAGATGTGTCTGACTCCAAGAATCCCCAGCTTCTCTTCATCAGAGGAAGAGATGAAATTTGGGCCTCAGATGTGGATGGTTGCCACTGTTGGAGAATTACCAAAATACCAGGTTTTCAAGGTCTGAGTGCTCTGTCATGTTTCTAGGTAGTTTGTGATTCTTGCTGTCTCTTACATCAAACAATATTCATTTCCTAAAATAGCAGTCATGGAGCACATTATTTATAAAACTGATTCATCTTTAGTCAATATGGACAAAATGTTTGTTCTACGTTTCCAGTTGTGTACCCTGTTGATGCAAACTGGGAGGAAGAGCAGTGTGATGGAAGTACTTACTAGATTTACATCTAGTAAGATGTAAATCAAATGAGATGCTACAGCTTCAAATGCTACCTGTCAACAGATTTCACTTAAAGTATTAACACTTTATTTTGCTAGGGTTTCATATTATCTACACCTATTAGAGTTTATCTCAATGACAAAATACAGAAACATATTAAGTCATGCTTGAAAATGGCATTGGAGACTTCAATATGTGGGGAGGGTACTTCATTAAGGTACGGTCTTGTATGACAACTTATCTATATTTCAATTCTTGTAATAACACCTAATCTTGGTTGCTTGGTTTTCAGCTCAGTTCTGGACAAGTGCTGGTAAAGCTGTTCTGTTACCAGAGGAGCTGTCTTAATTGTTCCTGGGAGATGGCAGATCACAGTGGTTTACATCTTGGAAAAAAGATGAAAATTTCTGTAGACAACTCTCGCTTTCATGTTTCATTTCTTGTGTTTGGTGATAGAATTACAGTTCTCATAATTATGGATAATAAAACCCCTTCGAATCTACGCTTGTAAACTGAAATAACAGTGTCTCACCTTCATGAGACCTACTTGAAAATATCAGAAATCTCTTTTCAAGGAGTGGTCTTTGAAGATACACTATGACTATGTTGACTCAACCCGTGTTGACACACTGTGAATACAAACACCCGTCTACTCTTGTAAAATTGTTTGCTCAGGGTTGGACTCAATGATCCTTGTGGGTCCCTTCTAACTCAGCATATTCTGTGGTTCTGTGATTAAAAAACTTAACTATGCGATGTTTTCCTACAGGTAAGAAAATTGGCAGCTTGACTGCAGATAAGAAATTTATATACTGGAGTGCAGAAACAAAGGAATACACTGAAATTTGGCTAGCAAATAAAGAAAGCACAAGATACTTTCTTCACAAGAGACAAAATCATAAGCTAAAAATCTTAGCTTACAGCTCAGCGGCACAACTGTATCCAGGTAGAGGGGATTTGGGTTCTTTTGTAAATGTAACCAACTTATTTCAGAAGTATGTATTTAAGTTGCTGATGGTGCTATGTGCATTCATGCAAAGTATGCTTCATGGATTCAGGTACCTTCTACAGGGAAACAATTTGCATATTTTTTAAAAGGATGAATATAAGGACTGGCTTTATGTTAGATCGCATGAAAAGTCATGATGATGAGCATTGCCCATGTTTGTTAATACCAAACCATGCCTATTTTCAAAGTTGTGTCAAACTTGGAGATTTAGAAAAGGTGGTGCACATTAAAGCACAGAAAAAGAGCAAATGTATTCCACAGAGTGCTGTAGCAAGAGTTTGATAATGACCCCTGTTGTGACACTTATTTCTGGTTTTGTTCACAAGTATATAAAACTGAAATAAAAAGGTCTGCCCTTCCAAAGACAAAGAGGTAAGACTCTGATTATTAAAATTGTTTATAAAGAAGTACCTGAGACAATTATAGGTTACATTATAGTAGACCCAAGCTTCAGATAGAATGCGTAGTATTTTAAACAAATCATTGTAGAATAATGAAAGAAATAAAAAAATTAGTTTTAATAGAAAATTAGGATTCATGGTAACTATAGGGATTATCTTTGTAAATGCAGAGGGTGAGAATATATTCAAAATAATTCTTTAATTCTGGTTCAAACCTGACAAGTACACAAGAGAATGTTTTAACAAGATAGAATTCATTGGAATAAAACAATGTCACATTCTTTTGGGTAGCCAGTAGCGTTACTCCTGCCTGCAGCTGCTCTTACCAATGCCCAGGCTATTCTTACCAGCACTTTGGGCATGTTTGTTTTCATGAGACCTGTATGGATTTGGCATCGGTGCAGGAGCCTGGTTTGGCCCTGACACAAAATGTGCCATTCCCTGTCCCCAGGGGATAGGGTTTCCCACAAGAGCCCCAGGCTTAGCTGGCTTAGAAATGGAAGAACCAAATCTCAGTCCAAATGGACCATTTATACCCAGAGATTCCTACAGAGCTCTTCTTATTTACATTGCTCCAAATATATTTGGAGGAATATACAACCTTGGCATCTGGGGAGGAGGGCAATAAAGAGAATTATTCACACAAGTTTAAAATAAAAGTAAGTGAACATGCTAAAATAAGAAAAAGAAAGTTCTCAGTACTGAAAGCAAATGGTGTATATGTGGAAAACTGGTGTTTGTAAAGACCATCTGAGTTGACTGACATGCTTTTTATTACTTTAGTGATGTGAGCAAGGAGTACTGCTAGAGTTTCCTTTCATTCTAACCTATTTAATTGCCATCCAGAGATGTGATGTCAGTTGATCATTTGACACATTAGAAGTACTCGGTGAAAATTATTGTCTTGTCACCGATTCTCTGAGAGAGTGATTTCTCTTCAGAGTTAGAAGGAAGGGGACTGAATATGTAGTGAAGGATTTTCTTGTCAGGGTAAACATATTTCTATGGAACTGCCTGACAGAAACTTTAACACTGAAAGTGACTCAATTCTTTATTCCATCTGGGACTTTTCCCATGGGAGTTTTACTACTCTAGGTAGATATAAAATTGACAAAGATTTAACTTTACATTTTCTTCTGCTAAATAAGACTTTTTTAGTTGCTTTCCCTTCTATGCATGAACCTGACTTTGATAGGAATGTCAGGGTTGCTCACTTAGGAAGAAAAGATCTTGACTATGAGGTCAGTTGTTCTGGCCTAAGGGTAAGCATTGGTCCTTGTACCTTCTTCCCTATGTACAAGTGTTAATATTTTCCTTCTTAGCAGGAAATCCATCCAATATATCTTTATTTTGTTTTTAAAAGTATATCAAGTGATGAGGGATTTTTTTTGCTACTTTTTGTTAACTGTCAGAATGTAGTTTCATATTGCTTTCTCCTTACAGACTCCTTTATTAGTTCCAAAATTTGTCTCTCCTTCCCTGTTGTTGCTTTGCACGTGGAAAGATGCTTGGAAAAAAAAAACCAAACCAAACCCATTTAATTGCTAGAGAAAGGTACTCTCTATTCCTTGTCACAGGAAATATTCTCTATTTCCTCTGACAAGTGAGTTTGGGCTTATCAATGTTTACTGCCCTTGATAACACAGTAACTACAAATTGCATTTCCATTTTCTGCTTAAAGAAGAACATAAATTCTTTATTAAAGCTGTATCTTATCAAGCATAAATGAGACTTCCTTTGGTGACCATTATTTTTGTGTCCACAAAAGTCATCAAATAAAGTACATTCAGGTGGGTTTTTCTTCTGTTTTGGTTTGTAAAAGCGGACAGAATACTTTGTAGTTATGCTTTCTGCTAAGAACAGTGGTAAGATCCCATGCAAGCTTGGGTTGATCCAGCCATAATTAACTTTTTTTTTTAATTTTATCTCTTTCCTAGATAAAAGATGCCTGATGGTATTGCCAGACACCGATAAACCTACTATCCTTGCTACGACGAACACCAGTGTTACATTAAGGTTACCATCTGTCACACCACAGCAGCTATGCCCTGGCGTAACACGGCCTACACCGACATACCTGGTATTTTTCAGAGAAATGACTGACAACTGCAGGAACCCAAGATACTGTTTGTCTGCTCTACAGCAGAAAACATTGGTATGGTTATTTCAGAACAGAAATGCATGTGATATCACATATAAACAGGGAATATGATATCACTTGTAGTAATTTTATAAACCATTCTGTAACTTTCTGTCAGTGAGTTTTTCCATTTCTCTGTTCCAACAGCAATTCACCTTTCTGTGTGCTATTTGGTAAGTGGTAGATTTCTTAGCTTTCCTTTGTGCAAGCACTCCTCTACTTTTCAACATGCCTTTGCTAAAATCCTGCTGAAATAGGTCTTCAGTTTCTACTTGTAAAATGAGTGGTTGTGTTTGATATTAATCTGTTGAAATAACTCTTGAAGCCATCCAGCAACCAAATAGTTTGCCTTTATGTTCTTTGTCGTAGTTGTACTTCTATTCATAATTTTTTCTTCTTACATTTTTTTTAACTTTGCCTTTTCCGGAATTGCCATTGAAGAGTGTGGTACTATACTTTGGCTTGTTTTTGGGTATGTGCTTTCTTTTCTGTAGTGACCTATTACCAAAACTATGATTTTAACATTCTTTTTTTAAACACCGAAGTGTACTACAATACAAAAGAACTACTGTATTATTTTTTTTAACATGAATTTCACTGACAGATGTTTGGGTTGACATATGACTCTCTTTTCTGAGAATGCATGTTTATTATCTGATTTCTAATTACAGGAATTTCAGGATCCTATTGCTGTCCTAGACAACCTACAGCCGTTTTCAAGTTATGCCATACAAGTAGCAGTGAAAAACTACTATTCAGAAGAGGAAGTGCAGCCTATGGGAAAACACACAGTTGGCACAACTCTATGTGGAGGTTCGCTTCACAATTTATTCTGATTTTGAACAGAATTCTCATCTCAGTTAAAGAAAGGTATATGTAAGTTTAGTTTGTAAATCAGGAAGCAGACAAATTGTCTGCTTAAAATTTAACCTGTGTAGATCTTTACAAGGTTTTGGCAACCAGACTTGATGAATTTGTAAGATTCATAAGACACATATGTATTCTTTAATGTTTTGGCTCATTGGCTTCCTGAGGAAAGATAAACTATGGTTAAAATAGGGTAAACAGTTGTAGTTTCTGCCTTGGACGACATCTTTTAATAGGTTGTATTTGAATGTATATGTGGTTATATATGTTTAAATATGTGTGTTACATGTTCATTCAGCATTAAGATTTTTTCCCCTTGGCTTGACATCATTCTCATAATTACTGTTTCTTAAGGTCATGCAGATTTGTTTTGTTGTGAACCAGGCGGAAAAGACAATGCTTTGTTTTTACTTTTGGCCTGAATGACAACAGCCTGTTTCCAGTTGGCTTCAAGAATTTTGGTGCACCCTTTCAGTCCTTTCCAGATAGGAAGAAAAAGCTAGGACTAGTGCTTTGCACATGAATGTTCACTGTGTCATTTAGGAGTGGACTGGTTAGAGGTTACCTAAAAATAAATAAGCACATTGGTAAACTTATCTAATTATGGCAGAGGGAAACTAAGAAATCTGTGTGTGAGTGGATAGGTGAGAGAGGTTTTAGTGAAGGCAAGAGGCCAAGATAAGATGTTAAGTGTGTTGGGTTGACCCTGACTGGATGCCAAGTGCCCACCAAATACAATCTATCACTCCCCTCCTCAGGTGGACAGGTAGGAGGCTCATGGGGTTGAGATCAGTCACCAGTTACTATCATGGGCAAAACAGGCTCAATTTGGGGAAATGAATTTAATTTATTACCAATAAAATCAGAGTAGGATCATGAGAAATAAAACAAAACCTTAAAACACCTTAATCCCAGCCCTCCCTTTTTCTGAGGCTTTACTTCTAGTTTTGTCTACCTCCTCTTGTGCAGTGGTGCAGGGGAGGTGCAGAGGGAGGGTTGTAGTCAATTCATCACATGTTGTCTCTGCCACTTCTTCCTTCTCAGAAGGAGGGCTCTTCACATCCTTTCCCTGCTCCAGCATGGAGTCCCTCCCATGGGAGACAGTCCTCCATGAACTTCAACATGAGTCCTTCCCACAGGCTCCAGTTCTTCACAAACTGCTCCAGCATGAGTCCCTTCTACGGGTTGCAGTCCTTCAGGAACAGGCTGCTCCAGCACGGGTCGCCTGTGGACAAAAGTCACAAGTCCTGCCAGCAAGCCCTCTACAGCATGGGCTCCTCTCTCCACAGGTCCACAGGTCCTGCCAGGAGCCTGCTCCAGCACAGGCTTCCCATGGGGTCAGAGCCTCCTTCAGGCATCCACCTCTTTTTGTGGGGGGTTCTCTAGGGGCTGCAGGTGCTCTACCATGGACCTCCTTGGGCTGCAGAGGCACAGCCTGATGTTCTATGTTCTTCACCATGGACTGCAGGAGAATTTCTACCCTGATGCCTGAAGCATCTCCTGTCCTTCCTTCTTCGCTGACCTGAGTGTCTGCAGAGTTGTTCCTCTTACATATTCTCACTCCTCTCTCCAACTGCAGTTGCACATTTTTCTTTTTTCTTTTCTTAAATATTCTACAGGTGCTACCACCACTGCTAATGGTAATGACTTTGGCCAAGGTGGTCTTGGCCTTGGGTCCGTCTTGGAGCCACCTAGCATTGGCTCCGTTGAACACAGAAGAAGCTCAGGGGGAGTTCAGCTTGTCATATTTGATGAAACTTGGGGCATATAATAGTAAGGAAAACCAACTCTCTGCCGCTTTAGTACAGACCCATGTATCCCCTCTGTCCTTGAAACCAACATGACCTGGAAACTTTCATCAATTACTAGAAGAGGAATTGAGATTCACATGCAGCTCAAGTCCAAGGTGTCTTTATTCTCTGAGAATACTACTAGTCTGAGCTAGATGCCTCCTGTGCTTGGAAACACCTAAGTGAGGGCAGGAAGATACTTCAGCTCACTCCCTGCTTCACTCCACCTGTTTCCAGCTGTGGGGCAGCTACTGGGTAAATTCCCTGAAGCCCTTGTTGTCTTCCAGAAAGAAAAGGGTCATCCAAAGATGCATGTAATACTTTTGCACATACTGTCTTACATTGTAACCCAACCCAATAGAAGTACCTTGCTCAGCACTTTTTCTTGTTTCGCATGTGTGTGTACTCATGCACACGTGTACCTGTCTTCCAGAGGAGTTGCCTTTATGCTTTTCTTCAGATTATTTTCTCTTAATTGGAGTGCACCTGCTGAACTCTCTGAAAATATGAAAAACTATTATAAGAGGTAGCTATTCCCTGTAGTATACATAGTTCTTGCTCTTCTGTTGTATCAGATTTGCTCTGAAGCTGTCGCCTATTTATTGTGGCGGGTGTCATCAGCCAGTGTCAGCTTGATCCACATAAAGTCGTCACTTGCATCAGGCACCTCTGACAATACCTAAGTCAGCAAGGCAGAATTATATATAAGTCTACGTGGCAGCAACTCTGTGCTCTGCAGGAAATACTGGGGAGATTGTACCTAACGATGCTTGCTGTTGAATTCACAGGGATATGGAAATGCTATGGACCTCATCTTCACTAGTTTTCCTGCCTGGCTCTTGTCCTGAAGAATTGGAGCAGTTTTTCTTTGAGAAAGGTGTAAAACTGAGATTCACAGTCCACCTGGTCCCTGGGCATTGGCTCACTTGGCCCGGGTACAGCAGGGATGGCTATAGCTACATACAGCTGTGCAGGCTGGGCAGCTATGCAGATATTGTGACATGCAGTTAGGGTGCCACAGCAGGATTTCTAAGGTTTCCCTCCCTCTTTCTTTACCTCTCCTTGGCTTTTGGCTGCTTCAGAAGGTGCTAAAGTAAGTAGAATTGAAATAAGGACAGCCACCGCTATGTTTTTCTTGCTTTCCTCAATGTCTCTCTCCCTAGTGATCAACTATGTCCAAGGAAACACTTTATTCAAAATACCTGGCAACAAGTACATACCAGGGGTCCTGTTTCCTTTTCTTCTTCCCTTGGGGATGTACTCTGTGATTTCTTTAAAGGTTCATTTATAGAATAAGTAACCTCTCTTTCTGCCACCATTGTCCACGGGAGAGCATCACCTGCGAACTGCCAGTGGCTTCTCTTATGCGCAGATCATTCTCTGGCTTTTGTCCTGGGAGCAGTCACATTTTCCCCCTCTGTTTAAGAGGAACCTCTTTTCATCTTTCAAATGAAAGTGGAACAAGAGGTGCAGGCATATTGCCACTCTTCTTTTGGACTCCAGACATATTATACTTTGGAAGTTCTCTTGCAACTATGCTATTTTTTTTTCCTCTCAAGAGTCAGATCTCTTAGCATCTGCAGCATCAAGCAAATAGGCTCTCATCCTATGTGGATCTCTGAATATTATGAGCCAGCGTCTTCTACCATGTCTTCAGTGACAAGACTAGAGGAAATGGCCTTAAGCTGAGACAGAGGAGATTCAGATTAGATATTAGAAAAAATTTTTTCACTGTTAGGGTGATCAGGCATTGGAATAGGTTGCCCAGGGAGATGGTGGAGTCATCATCCCTGGAGGTATTTAAAAAGCGTCTGAATCTGGTGCTGGGTGGTTTGGCTTAGTGGTTTAAGGGATACAGTGCTGGGTGGATGGTTGGACTGGATGATCTTAAAGGTCTCTTCCAACCTTGATGACCCTATGATTCTATATTTTCTGTATTCTAAGGAATCTATGGGTAAAAAAAAATAGATTTCAATTCTTTGCATGGGAATCCATATATATAGTATAAAATTAGTGTGACACGTTGATTGAATAACATTGAATACTATTGGGATGCCGCAAGAATTCACACCATTACTTCTTTGTATGGTAAACCGATCCATCCTGCAGCAATGTGCGCCCTTTCAGGGGTGAAACATGAGGGTAGCAATGAAATGGGAGACTGAATTGCTCCACTGAAATGGAATTTTTCAGTCTCAAGTTAAAATGAAACATGAAACTCAGAATAGGCCTCTCTATCTGAGGCAAAACAAAACATCCGGATCAAAATAAGTCCTAGACAAAAGCCAAACCAAATCAAACAACCAAGCAACTCTCCCCCCAATATCCCAGCCCACAAACTCTGAGCATTTTTAATATGTATTTGTATCAACATTCAGAACGCTTTTCACAATTTGTTAAAAAATTTCCAGCTAGCTGTAAATAGAAGGTATATGTGTCCTGACAATTATGTTCTCAATTTCATGAATGTAACTGCTAGTTTAAATTGTAATCAGATGCTGCTAGAGCCTCTTGAAGTGTGTACACTATTTTACACCTCTGAAGCTGTGTGAATCCCTTCTGCCTTTCGATTCTGTAATGAAGTAAAAGAAGCTTGGATTAATCTGTGCTTTCCATCAAATAGCAAGATAGAGGGAATGAAAAAAGAGGAAAACAACTTAGAAAAAATAATGCACTGCTCTTGCCACAGAGTGTCACTCTTACTCCACATATGTCTAAGCTAGAAAAATGAGAAGTTTGTCTTCTTTATTTGTCTAATTTCTGCATATTTCATTAAATAATCTACAGTCTTGCTACTAGGACATAAATGATAGCATAGGGACTTATCATTCTGATATGTTGGGAAAATAAGTGAACTTTTTACCTATGTGGACAGTTCAATAGCAAATGAACTTTTCAATGCAGAGGTGGGGTATGCCATATACTATTTCAAAGTCTGTGACCTTAAAGCTTCAAAGGAAAGGTTGTTTTCTCCAGAACAATTAGTGAGTAACCAGCTGGTATGAACATCAGACCAGCAACCCAGTTTGTTCCTTACACAGCTCAGCCAGATCATGTTTTTCTGAGTAAAATTGCAAATGATGGCAAACAGTGCTTAGTTTGGGGTTTTCTTCCATCAGAAGTTTCTGTTCAAGAACAGACTTTCCAATTGGAATAGTGCACAGGTATTTTTTTATGTGTGTGTCCAAGTAAGCATCATATTAAACTCACATCTGAGACCCCGATTAGGAAACCAAGAGAGAACAGGAATTCAGTGATATGACTATAAATGTAGTGGTACAAGACACCAGATTTTTTGGTATTTTTTTGTCTGCTTTCATTGTAGGATAACTAAGAAGATACTAAAAAATCCCTCAAAATATTTCAAACTTGTCTGCAGCTGACTGACTATACAAGAATATGAGTTTTACACGTGTAAAGTGTCAGTCCTGTAAATTAATCATATTCATATACATCTAACCTTATTCTCCTTCCCTGGTGACATTTCTTGACTTCTTTAAAAATAAAACAGACAAAAAAACCTCTTGTGAGACCTGTACCTAAAAGAAGATTCGTTTTTCTTTCTATTTTAGTACCAGAGGCAGTTGATACAATTAAAACATTAGTTTTGTCTGACACCACCATCAATATATCTTGGAGTGAACCTCTGAAGCCAAATGGACCTCTTGAATCCATCCGCTATCAAATCGCTGTCAATTCATTACCTCCTGTTCCAGTGACACCCTTGCGAAAAAGTGAATTTGCAAATGGGATGCTTGCCTGGTCTGTCAGTGGGCTCCAACCTGGAATAAGCAATTCATTCAAGGTATAGTTGCAAGTAGTTTTATTGGTTTGTTCACTAAACTGCAAATATTTTGACTGCTCTTCTGTAAAGCAGACAAATAAAAGTGTCCAGTGTGGATTCATAACAAAATGTACTGCTTCTCCCTTTACAGATGAAGACTTAAAAGAAAAACAATAAATGATGTGTCTTGACAGCAGGGCTGTCAGCAGAGTGACATTTTCAAAAGCAAACAAGTAAACATGTTGTCTGCAGAATGTGCTCTGGGTACATCACAAATAGTCACAGTGTGGTTTTCACAGTTGGGAGAACATTCAGATGATGGCAGGAGGGGATCTGTTCTGGTCTTAATTTGATTTTGTGCTTTTGTTAAAAGCTTGGATGTTACAATGAGGAATATATATATGTGTGTGTATACATATGTGTATATACATATATATATGTATGTATGTATACACGCACCTACCTAAATACCTGTATGAGTTTATGCAAGTATGCATACCCAAACATAGGTCATATTGGACTGTGGCTTAGTGAAAGGCAACATCCTAAGGCACCTCACTTTGTGTTTTTGTGGTTCTAAAGCCCTGCCTAATGTGATGTGACATCTGCATGTCACAGATGTCATGTGTAAGACCATGTGGCATTTAAGAAAGGTCTAGAAAGAGAAAAGTCTTGGTAAGAAAGCTGAGCTGAGAAACTAAGAAGAATCTCTGAGGAAGGGAAAGGTACTTCATGCCCTCCAGGCCATGGACTTCCAGCCTGAAGGTGTGTAACATTGCAGCTATGAGGCTTAAAATCTTTCTACACCTGTATCTGTATTGCCTGAACACTGTCTTGTTTGAAAACAGCTAGTCTTCTAAACATTTTGAGTTGCTAAAGCAAAGCTACCTTTTCAAGTGGTCTAGTATTGTATAGTTCGTTCATTTCCTTACTAGGTTCTTACTTTTCATCCTGAGGAGAATTGGTTTTCTGAAAGTGTCCCTGTCATCGCAAAAACTTTTGAGACTCCATCTGCACCTGTCAACATAGTTCCCAGAAATACAAGTTTCCAGCTAGAATGGAGAGCTCCTCTGCACATCAAAGAATCCAGCTTCTGGTTTGAGCTGTGTAAGGTAAGAATACCACTTACGGTTTTCGTTCATATTAGAGTGAATTTAAGCTACTCTCTCCCGATGAGCAGGACAGGGTGGGTGGCAGGATGTACATGAAGAGTCTCAGTGAATAATTTGGGCATGATGATGTCAGTCAGTGTCTCAGAAGGGGCAGGATGGAGTCAGCATTTGCCAGGAACAAGGAGGAATGCAGCTGGAGCATTTAGTACTCCATAGTGCCAAAGGACATCCTGGATGACCCCATCAGAATTACTCCTGGGTCTCTGGTTTCAGCAGAGTCTTCTCCCTGTTTCCTCACTGCCCTGCCCCAACCTGACTTGCAGCTATAAATCCTATGTTTGCTCTGCACAAGAAAAAGAAGAAAAGGGTTTTCAGCAATAAATATTAGCTACAACCTAGTATCTGAATTTTATTTTCCTGTGATAGAGGCTAGGAGAAAGTGCTAGAGACAAAGACAGATCCAGAAGTACAAACTGTAGAAGTAAGCGCTAGAGTGACAGCAACATGGATGAAAAATTCAGATTTTAATGCTTGAACCAATGAACACTGAAAAAGTCGTGCTAAGCTGAATCACATAGATTCTTTAATATATAAAATCAGATTCATTAGACTTACACCAAAGATTTCCCTGCCCTAAAACAAATGTCATAGTACAATTCCTCTAAACCACCTCCTTTCAATTGTGTCATGGCAAGCTGAACTCATGGGCACATCATGGTGATCCAGAAATACAAGGGGAAGGCTCCTCTTGGCTGTGTAAAGCGGTCACTTAATCTATTGATCTTCATTACCAACAAGACTTGTAGGTCTTCTGAAAACAAAGAAAGAAATTAGAGTTTGTGACCTTGGTCTCTAAGAGGACAAAGTCCCACGATTGAAACAGCACGTGTCATAGCCCCACTACAATATTAAGAGGTGGAAAAGTAGTAATTCTACCCAGGCATAGAACTGTGACATGCTTCAGAAGAGCAATAAAGTTGACTATGATGATTTTTTTTTTTCTAGTGGCCAACAAAGAGTGACTGGTTTTCTCCTGCAAGCACTACGTGCACAGCAGATCTTGTTTACACATGCAACCTGACAGGAACTCTTCCTTCAACCAACTATTTTGTAAGAGTAAAGTAGTTTACGTTACAGGACTGAAAAGCACTTCCTCTTCAACAAGCTTTAAAACTACAGGTGAGCACTCAATGTAGGATAACAAGATTTTAAGACTATTTTCAGGATGCGAATATTAAACATAATATTTTCTAAAATTTAGCAGGCAATTTTCTTATACTAAGAGCCAATAGTTCTGCGTGTTTGAAAAAGAATAATACAATATCATACCTTTGAAAGTAATAGGGCAAAAGAAATGAGGTTTATTTCCAAGTGGAGCAGAGGAAAAGAGTGATGGAAACTGAAATGAAATGCCTATACGGATATGAACTCATTACCGGTGAAAGGCTACATGTGAATAAAAATTTTGAAATTTATCCATTGCAAAGCGAAGGCCAAAGATACATTCCAGATGGGGATTATTGCTGTAGATCCTCCATCCTTTTGTGCGTCTAAACAGCCATGTGCACATCTAATTTTTTTCTGTGCCCGTTAGCCCTTTGTCTTGCTATAAACACATTCTAAAGGTTCTGTTTCTTTCCCTGTTTGGCTTAAGCTGGTGTTCCTAGCAAGCCAGGAGTACCAAAAAGAGCAGAAGACTCTAAAAACTCCATACAGTGGGAAAAGGCTGATGATAATGGAAGCAACCTGACCTACTATATCTTAGAAAGCAGGTAAGCTATGCATGCAGGTACCCTTCCCATAGGTAGCAGCCCAGAAAAAAATCCGGTGTGCAGGAATTTCCAGGTTGGCTGTGATGGGAAGAGTGAAGTATCTATGATGCAGAAGGCCCTTCTCATTGGGATCCCTTTCTTAGATAAACCAAGTAGCCATAATTTCCAGAAATTCCTGGAAAACTTAGAAGAAAATATACACAAGCAATATTTTCAGACCAACTTTGAAATATGGTGATATATTTGGATCTTTGTCAGTGAATTAGAAGATTCAGAGATAATTTCAAATCACAAATTTCAGGTATGTAGTATGTATTTTTGGCTAAAATATATGTATAAATATCTTAGTGTTCAGAGGACTCATGAAAAGGTCTTATAGCGTTGCCAGAAGTAGAGTGTTCCCACTAACATGGGATGATATTGTTACAACTTGTCTCAGAAGGGGAGGGTAACCCAAGTTCTTATTAATGAATCCCTTGAGGTGTATTAGAGTGAAATGACATTGAATAATCAGTGTTTGCAAACATATGTATGTAGAGTTTATTTTGGAACAATTTTGTTTCAAAGGTAAACAGGTATGTTGCCATTTTGGGTGTTATCATCTATAGCAATATAGAAGTATTAAAGCATCTATAGCAATATAGCAATATTAAAGCATAAAGATAACACTTAAAGAAATGCATAGGGGAGAGAAAGGGGAAGAAAGGATAAAGTTGGAAATATATATATAATCACAGCCCACTGGATCCAGCGATGAAACTTGGTAGTTACAGCTTCCATGTCAGTTGGTTGATGTGGTGGTCTTGGTCCGTTGGGGCTGGGGGAAGCCCCCCCCAAAACTCCAATATTTCATGAGTAAATGTACACTTCCAACTCAGGTGGGAACACTCTGTACCTCCCCGAGGCAGGGAGTTTTACCATGGATCATGTCACAGGACATGTCACAAGTTTTCCATGCTCCTCCAGAGAGGTTTTCACAGCAGAGTCACCATGTAAAAGGGAGGACGTTGGTATGATAAGAATTTATCCCACCTTGCAGAATTTGTCTCTTCTTAGTCTCTTTCCTTATGTGGAAATCCAGTTTGTAGCTTCAGGTACACCTGCACCTGGGATACAGCACCCACTTTTCTGATTTGAAGGTCCTTTCACAGTAGGCATGTTCAGGGAGGGGTAGGCTTTGCTGGGTAAGCAGTTGTTTCTTTGCAGACTGTAAAAGTCTTTTGGTGATCTTATAATGAGTAAGTCATTAACTGTTTCAGTCTCTGATAACTATATAATTTTTAAAATGCTCTGTCATCAAATACAGACTGCCTGGACTATACATGTCACACTAGAGTGCCAGTTCATGCTTATTCCTGCATTGACATTGGAAGGGCTGGGTGGGCAGGTTAGAGTATATTGCTGTAGGCAGTGACTCTGAAACTTCTAATTTTTTGACCATGACTCTGGAGAGATCTGTTTAAAGCAGTCAGAGCAAAGCTTAATTAACCATTATTTAAAAATGAGAAAAGTCCATCCTCTTAGATGTCAGCCATGTCATTGTTTGAAATCACTACTGATGGAAGGAAGTAGTTTGCTAAACTCAGCTATTATTTCTTTCTTCTCAGTTAACTCTCTGCTTATGAAAGCTAAGGACTGACAGCACTCTGGAGCTGGGTACACCTTACCTATATAAGTTTTCACCCAGACATATTTTCCTGGTGCTGTAAGCTTCCTCCGTACAGCTCTGCGAGCATACGGGAGCACTGACCCACATGCTATGAGTCAACAATAATTTTGATATACCAACAGCCAGTCTGTATCTGACTTACTGTGGATGGGTAAAGAAAAGTCAGTCTCTTGGCCTGTGTCAGGGCCGTGCATTAGCTGCTGTGTTCTCCAGACTCCAGCTTCTTACTCATCTCTGGAGTCATGAAGCATCGCTGAGGTGGTCTTTTAATTAAATAAGCTTTTCTCCTTCAGTCTGAATGTGCACATGCTGATGTTTTTGACTGAATTTCACTTTGAGCCTCGTGGCCCTTTTACATTAGGTAGAAAAATGTTAGGTCATTTGCACAGCATTCTAGAAAATATTTGCATAGCCTTTTGAAACAACCACTTTTTATCATACAGCTCTAGTAGGGATATTTGTATACCAAGGACTTGAAAATATAGTTTTCCCATGTCTTTTTGGTTTAGAAGTACTTTTTTCTGCATTAAGGTGTGTTGGGAGAATGATTGACATGCTCATGAAGGTCATTTCACATGATATATCATGGTCTTGCATGACATGAAATGATGTTTCAGATATGGCCTTTCAAGTTTTAATACATGGTCTTCTTTTGCTTTGTGAGTAATCAGCTCTGAATTTATTGTGAGCAGTCAATCTCAGTCCAATGGGAAGGTGGCTAACTAAAGAATTGTGTCTTCGCTGCCAATTACTTACTTCCTGTTTAGCTTTTGAAACCTGAACCACTGAATTACTCTGGACCTGGGCAATCAAAAAGCTCTAATAGGATAGGAAAAAAATGGTTACTTTTTTCTGAAAGCTAAATAAGAATATTTTGAAATTGTGGTTGTGAGGCATACGCTGAAACAAGTGAAAGTGTGCTGTAGCTTTTTATGTCTAAAATGTTCTAGTATTTAATTTCCAGTGTGAAGATAAAGATATGTGATTCTTCACATTGCTGAAATGGCATGACACAATTTTTTGCTCTGTAGCCAGAATCTCACAGCCAGATTGAGCTTTCATGCAGGCAGAGAGATGTTGTGAAAACCATGGAACTGAAGCGAAGAACAGGGTGGGGGGGAGCAGTAAACTGCCCTCGTGGCATTAATGACTTATCTGTGGTGTTGTGCTGTGCATGTTTCAGGAAGCAGTCTGGCAACACTAGCAAAATGAAGTTCTTGTGGGAGGTGGTTTACAATGGCTCCTGTGGCAGTATTTGCACATGGAAGGCCAAGAACTTAGAAGGAACATTCCAGTTCAGAGCAGCAGCTGCAAATGCACTGGGAGTTGGTGAATACAGTGACACAAGCAAGAATATAGTTCTGGGTAAAGGTATGTCTCATACTTTAGTATTCTTTTTTTTTTTTTTTTTAATTCTAAGTAATCACACCAATTTATGAACAGAGATTTGCTATTTTAATAATGATGTTGCTGCAAAGGTAAAGTAATATGTCTTGTAGGTCATAAATGGTGACATTTATATGATGGACCCCAGCTGCTAGTGCTCATGCAGGCTCTTTTGCACAGAACGGTGGGCCTGAAATGTACTTCTGCTCATTTATACCAGTTTGTTTCTGTGGCCCTGCCACTGCTTTATGATATGATTCTTGAAAAAAGGCAAGCTCCCACACTGGGTAAAGATGTGAGGATTACTTCTTTCCTTTGGCCAGAATGTTAGACCTACACTCTGTGGGTGCTTTTGGAAATCCCACCTTGAGTGGTTAAACAGTTCAGTATTTTCTCTTTCTGCATACACTGTAGGTCATCACCACAGAAATGGCCCAGGTCTGGGGGAGAAGGATTAGTCTGACCAAATGCAGACATCCACATACAGTCTACAAGAGAGCTTTGTGCAGAGGAAGACATTTACAAAGCAGGCTGCTTAAGGGTTCTCTCAGGTCAGCTCCATAGGATTGATACTGTTTGTATACACAGTCATTAACCAATTTTCCTCTTCTATTTAACAGAAGGCACGGGCACCACAGGCACCATCACTGCCATTGCTTCTGTGATTGGAGTTGTGCTGAGTTTGGCTGTGGTCTTGCTATTCGTTTTTGGTATGTGGCTAAATTTTTTGCATATGCTTGTTTTGCCAGGCTTCAGTAAAAGGTAGTCCAGGTGTTGGGAGGTGACTGTCCTCCAGGTTTAAGGAAATGCTGAGCTATTCCTTGAATGGGAGCTGGAAGGAATTTGCATATTCTCATTCTTTGAAGCCCTAAAGATAACTGTTTATATTTTCAGTATCAAGAATAGGATGCAAATTCACTCCATCCTCAGGCATTTCTTGCTGTTGATCACCTGCAGGGAGAGCACAGGAATGCTGAGGGAGCACTGATGTTCATATGTATCCTTATAAAAACTTGTACCTTACAATTCTCAAGTTTGGAACTGCATTTATTCATGCAAGAGTCCCATTATCTTTCTCTTAAGATTTGTTCCTGAAGAAAGGATGCAATGATTACCCTGAGATGTACATGTCCACATCTGATGGTCCTGTCCTCTCACTCCTCTTCCTTTCCCTGGGATGCATCAGCTGCCCTTCAGGCTTGCCACATACAGAAACAGATGCTTGACTGGTTTCTCAGCACAATGAGCTGAGTATGTGTTTTGTGGGAAAAAGTTGGCTGGATGGCTGGTTGGAAATGACTTGCATCCATGAGATGCTTGGGGGCCATGTTGAACTGAATAACAAAAAGTCTGTAACCTTTCAGCCTGTTTGCACATTGGGATGCTCTCAGAGCGAAATACCTGATCATCTACTTTTCTGTTCCAGTATGGCACCAAAGATGGAAATCCAGAAAACAAGCCTTGCCTGGACGGATAGTGTTTATCAAGGAAGATAAGGAACTAGCTCAACTCAGAGGGATGTCTGAGACAGTGGGAATAGCCAATGCCTGTTACGCTATACGGTATGTCCTCAGGACAGATGTATTTTCAGGACAAAAACATGCAAGAGGGCTTCCCTGTACCAGTTTTCATCAGGGCACTCATTCCTGACACCTCAAGGTAGAGTTAAGGGCTGCATCTGTGCTGCAGGGCAGGTCTGCTCTGAAGGGTGCGTTGACATGTGGTCTCCCTGGCATGGAGCCTGGCCTGGATTGCCCCTAGCCCACCCTTCATGCTCACCCTGGCAAGAAAAGTAAGTGCATGAGGAAGGAAGAAGTTCTGGTGTTTTCCAATAGCTTCCAAAACATCCTGGCCTCAACTAAGCTTCCCTTAAATGTATCTGATGATAGAAATAATACCACCTTCATTTGAAGAAGAATTTTAATAAAATTTCAAACATTTTTAGGTATGAACAAGTGATTAGTATTGCTGTTTTGTAGTACTCTTCCTTCTCAGGCAGAGATTGAATCATTGCCAACCTTCCCTCGGGACAAACTGAACTTACACAAGTTGTTAGGAAGTGGAGCATTTGGAGAAGTGTATGAAGGGACTGCAGTAGATATCCTGGCAGGTGGAAATGGAGAATCCAAAGTAGCAGTCAAGGTAATTGTATCTTTATATTTCTCTGGCAATGGAATGGGATGGGCAGATAGGTTTGTCTTAGAGGTTTTACCTGAGACATGGGTGTTGACAAATCTGGGTACTTCCTTGCAGCATTTCTTGCAAGTCACTTAAAGCTATGCCTATCTCCTTGTAATGATTTCTGGAAAATAATGTATATTTAAGGCCATGTCTATGTATGATTGCTTTACGTAAGTGCTATGTGATGATGATGGTGATGACCGAAGTGTAACTACACTTCTGCTTTCTCTTGAGTAGACTTTGAAGAAGGGTGCGACAGACCACGAGAAGAGTGAATTCTTGAAGGAGGCACACTTAATGAGGTAGGGACAGCTCTGCCACTGGGCACCCTTCAAAGCCAGCATCATGTGAAGATGGTGGCCTTCCAGAGGAATGAAAGCAGCACTTTCCTCTAAACAAAGTATTGTGGCACTTTTAGGGTGTTCTCCTGTTTTTGCTAACAAAGTAAATCACTACTGATGAATCTTACAAAACTAAAGCTATAAAACAGATTAGCAAAATTTAATATATATATTGCAAGTTCAGTATGCTCATAACATGAATTTATTTGGGTTTGGACTGGTGTATTTTGGTATCCTTGCTCATCTAAAACTAAGTTAGTTGCTAAAGGCAATCAAACAACATTTGGCTAATCCCGTTTTACCAAAACAGATCAGAACCAGCTGATGCCTTCAAGTTTTAACTTACTGTGGAAATTGTTTCTAAAAAATGTTCATATTTACCACTAGAGGCTGCCACATACCTTTTCTACTGAGGTAGACTTAATGCATCTGTCACCAACGCAAGAACGTCACATAGAAAAGTTTGTGTTTCAGCTGAAAATCTGGTTTTCCAGAGTCTCCACAGAAACAAGCAGAAATACAACTGAAGTTTTCAGCTGGTAACATTGGACTAAGAGTGTAGTTTAATTTTCAGACACACCTCTGCACTTTGACTTTTATTTCATGAATGCAGAATTAGAAGCATTTTTTAAAAAATGAAGGATTTTATATCATGCACAGAAAATATTGTGTTTTTAAATTTGAAATTGGTTTTCACAGCATTCTATTTTTCGTTACATATTTAAAAAAAATCTTGCATTTTTGCCTAACTTTTTCCACATACTGTACCTGAATGGGGTAAAAGGTTTGTGAAAACCGAAATGTAACCATATCATTAAAGCAAAAATTAATTATAAACAGTAGCAGTTGTGTGTAAATATCTTATAATCTCTCTTCAGTCTATCTAGCAGTCATAAACCCAGTTAAGGTCTCTTTTCTGTGTAGTATGGAAATTATATGGACCCATAGTTGAAGACTCTGAAACTTCCCCAATTCTACTTTCTTGTTGCACGTAATAATCCAAACCCAGAAATCCTGGAAGAATATATAATTGAAAATTATTGCATTTAAAAGTAAACATTAATATGTACACCAATAAAATGAGTCAGAGAAATTAAAAGAATAGAAAAGTTTAAGTATTATATATTTCTAGTAGTCATTAAACAATAACAATAAAAAAGATATATTTTTATTATTTATTTTTTAATATGAAAAATAATAGTTCACACATGGAGAACTTAATGATTTTTCTTTATGTTCATCTGTAAGGTCTCATAAATGAAATCAAACATAGAAAGGAAAAATAAGTAGATCTGATTGTTTACAAACCTTGATGTAAGATTTAAAAGAGCAACTTTTATTTTGCTTGCCTTTTTGGATGGTCATTAAAATTTAGATTGTAATGCTATGCATACTGGCCCAGTTAAGCTGAATATAGGACTATTTAGTACTTCTATTATTGCTATGCAGCAGTGGGGAAATTGAGTTGTCTCTATTACAGAAAGTCATTTGTTATTGGTAATTGGTGAGTCATTTGTGTACAGATATATGTAGGAAATCCTTGTCCCATCACTTGGGAAGTAAGGAATGACAGCTCAGTGGAGAAAGGTCTGTATTGGTTGAAAGGAAAATGCCAGGTGCTCCTTCCCCTCTTTTTGTTCCTGAAAGTGCCAAAATTTGCCTGATTGAGAGGTATGTGCTAGGGGCCAGGGGCAACTGTCAAATTCTAAATCACACTTTTTGCTAAAGTTTTGCCCACACCTGAGACTACATGAATTAAAAAAGGTTAGAAGGAAAATGTCCCTCTGCTTTATTTGTTTACACTTGTGCTTTTGACAGCATTTTGAACACCATCATTTCTCCCAGTAGAGTCAAGTTTCTCTGACTGCTGGTGCAAGTGCTTTCACACAGTGGTGAGAAGCAAAACCATTTTCTAAAACAAGAGATGTGATTGTAAAAACACGGGTACTGACAGAAGCAAAAGTATTCTTCATTTTTAAAAAGTGCTAGGTCTGAGAGTGCCAATTCCATTGTGGTAATCTTTGTCTTTTTAGACTAGACACACACGGACAATTACTTGTATACCTATAAGTATTTGTCATGTGTATTTTGTTTCTCTTGAAAATGTCCTGTGAAAAACAGTTCCCCTCTGAATTGTGAAAATTATATATTGCACCTTGTGCTTTTACCTTTCTCTGTGTGTTTTTCTGAATCATCAGTTCTACTATAAATATAGTAGTAAAAGTAATTTATTAAAATAATATAGATACTTTCAATGTACAGGTGGCAAATCACATTATTCCTAGAAGAAAATGCCATTTGGCTACCTTTCTTTGTTTCCTGGAAATAGAATGAAATGTGCTTTTTAATATAGGTACATGTATTAGAGTGCCTGTCAAAGACAGTGTAAACCTGTGTTTTGAAGGGATGTCCCTGAATTCTCTCCATGACTGAGCAAATCCAGGCACTGAATCATGTTGTTCGTAGAGGCAGGATTGTAAAGGCCAAACTGCTCATTCATTGCTTACATCTATATACATTTTGTTAGCTATCAACCAGCTGGATTTCTCATCTGTAGTCTTACAGTTGTTTCCTTCTCTTTAGTAAATTTGATCATCCCCACATTCTGAAGTTACTTGGTGTGTGCCTGTTAAATGAACCTCAGTATCTTATACTGGAGCTGATGGAAGGAGGGGATCTACTTAACTATTTACGAGGAGCCAGAAAACAAAAGGTAGGGTAAGGAACTGCCCTTTCTCAAAGTCCATGCTGACGTTCAGCTGTTTCTGTACCTGCAAAGTCTGAATTGGTTTTTCCTTAACACCCTGAGACTTCAATATTGAGTGCCAAGCTTGCATTCAGTGGTGCTGTGAAGAAGAGTGAATGTCATTAGATTACTGACCAAAATCGTGGTTTCAGTCATGAGATGTCTGCTGAATTTCTCTCTGTCAAAATCATAACCAGTCCTTTGGAAAGTGATCATAAATAATGGTGGTGATGTATGTGGTCTACTAGGCATCGTAGGGGTTTTTTGTCTTTAAATAATAGCAGTATCATTAAGGTGTGAGGCATAGTCCAGACATATAAGATACGATCCCCATATCCTCAAATTCTTTAGAAGGAAAGAGAAAAGAATAAAGAATGAACAACTTGAAGTAAATTTTTTCATAGTTAGTATGCAGATTAAGAATGTGGATGGTAGGACTGTAGGTCAAAACGACTCAACAATGAAATTTTATATCATGATAGCAATTGTACAGTTCATTTACATGATCAGATCAAATCCACAGTCAGTATTGAACTGTACTGAAATGTATATACATGTACTCTATTAGAAATACACCACACTGATTAATACAGCAACAAGAAAACCTGTTCTGATAGTGGGAGGAAATTTTCAGGATCCCATTTCTTCCACAGCTCTGAAGGTCCTAGGATATTTTTAGTTCCAAATCAAAGAACGGGATGCATTCACCTTCCTTATAGTGTAGTGATTTGGCAGTTTACCCTGCTCCTAATTAATATTCACTCTATTGACATATAGAGATTTTACACCTCTGCTTCTACTCTTTTGGAAAATCCTACACATTTCAAATGAGGAAACAATACCATCTTTACATAGGGAGGTTGTCATTCTGAGTTGGTAAAGCTGAAAGGCATGATTAACCTCTGTCTTTCTTTCTTGCAGCTCCAGAACCCTTTACTGACAATGACTGACCTCTTGGATATATGTTTGGATGTTTGCAAAGGCTGTGTCTATTTAGAGAAAATGCATTTTATACACAGGTACAGAACTTACGTTAGCCTTCACAGATTTACCCACAGAGTCAGGACTAATTATCTTAACTGGGAAAACTGCCTAGAAAGATGTCACAATGTAACAGGAAAGGGGAGAGCACTGGAGTAAAATCTAATGTTACACTTTTCTGCTAAATATCATCTGCAGTTCTCTCTCAAAATGCTAGGCTACTCTAAGATCTGAATCCAGGGCTTATTGAACCCTTGGCAAGAATCATACCCTGTGCAACAGAGAGAAGGGCAAGTGGAGAGATCCAATTTACTGTCCTCATCTGCCTAATGGGTAGCCTTAGAGGACACAGACTTTTCTCAGAGAAGTACAGGGAAAAGATGAGAAGCAACAGGCACAACTTACAGTGAAGGATATTAGATAATGTTGTTCACAATGCAAGATCAACCACTGAAACAGATTGTCCAGAGGGGTTGTATCATCTCCAGTCTTGAAGATATGCCAAACTAAACTAAGTGAGGTCCGAAGTCCCATGATCCAACCTTGAGGTTGGCACGGCTCTGAAGAGAGGGTTGAACCACGTGACTTACAGACCTGAGTTATTCTGCAATGTAAATTCCGTCCTCATTTTTTCTGCCTTACAAATCAGGGACCTGGCTGCTCGCAACTGCCTTGTGTCTGAGAAGGAATATGAGAGCTCCTCCCGGATAGTAAAGATTGGTGATTTTGGGCTTGCCAGAGATGTCTACAAAAATGATTATTACAGGAAAAGAGGAGAGGGCCTACTCCCTGTCAGATGGATGGCTCCTGAAAGCCTTACTGATGGTGTCTTTACAAGTCATTCTGATGTCTGGTGAGTTACAGCAGCTACACAATTGTGGGAATAATATTAAATCCCACAACAAGAAAATATTAGTTCGTAGGAGGAATTACAAGGTTGTATATTTCCATCTCTAATAATATTTAGGCTAAGACAGATTTCCTCCTAAGTGATATTTTAATGGGCTAATGAAAAGTTTGGCACCACAAATATATGATATATATATTATGGGTATATTTCTTTATGGTTTGAACTCTAACTTTGGATTCTGGATTCAAAGTCATGAATGTCACTTATGTCACTTAAACAATTTTGTACTAGGCCCACAATGTGGTTTTTACTTGATCAGACAGTGAATCGACTGCCTGCATGCTGTTCCATTTTGTTTTCCATTAGGTTTATTGGCACTTCATTCCTACAGCCAAATACCCTTACCATTTTCCCCTCTTCAAGTGACTTCTTTATTTTGAAGATCAACTTTCTCAGTGTCATCAGGGGAAGGTCAAAGCACTTTGCTGTGGAGGTTTACCTAAAGTGTGTATTTCAATAACTTTGAGTGTATGGTGAAGAAGCAGAGACCCACTGTCAGAGACATGAAAAAAAAAACCCAAATAAAACCAGATCCATAAAGCCTGAGATTCACACAAGTTTAGATTTCGTGGCCACAGGTACTCAGGTGGGTTGTACCCACCAGTCTTGTCCAAGTCCTCAGCCCCTGCACCAATCCATTTGACTGCCACTCTTGCACTTATCTAAGCAAGTCGTTTAGTGCTCTGTGCCAAACCAAATGAGGTGCTGATTGCTCCATGAGTGGGGCTTAGGAGATCTTGTCTCTCTCCATTTAAAACGTCACCTCTAGAGATTTCTAAACATTTGTTTAAGTGAGGACATGCTCAGTCAGGCAGTGTTGCCCAGGGAAGATGTGGGTACTCAATGTCTTCTGAGCTGCATCTCATTGAGTCTGGGAAAGTGTGTCGGTTCTACACATCTATTTTAGCTGTTCCAGAGACTGGCTTAGGGACAACAATGAATTAAGACTCCTAACTTAATTTTTCTGAGTCTTATTCTTAGGTTAGGTATATTTTAGCTGATAATAAGGAGATTATTCATGATGACTATGGCTATTAATTTTTCTTTCTTTTTTTTTTTATTTCTTGGTGGTGCTTTCTAGGGCTTTTGGAATACTAGTGTGGGAAACATTAACTTTGGGTCAACAGCCATATCCGGGTTTGTCCAATACAGAAGTTTTACACCATGTACGTTCGGGAGGAAGGCTGGAATCTCCAAACAATTGTCCTGATGACCTGTAAGTTAATTTTGTTTAAATGTTGTTGATAATATTTATAAGAAGCAAGAGACCTGTTGCCAGTCATACCCACGCAGAGCTCAACATCATTCCTTTTTGTTTTCAATAAAACAGCTAGCTCTGGTAGCTGCCAACCTCCTGTTAATTCATCCAGCAGTGCAGCCTGTGAACAAGAATATAAGTGTTGAAGTTGAATGGCGAATATTGATCTTTTAAATAGAGTTTCAGGGACAATATAAAGTCAGTCTTGGGCATGAATCTGGTAGTAATGTGAGAACTGCCTGGGAGCACGTAATGGTATTGGTTAAAAGTTAAGATGGCTTCAAAAAAGAATTTACTGGTCTAGTAACAGTAGATATAACTGGCTTTCTCAATGGTAGATGCAGGAATTAGGCTAATATTAGAATATATGTGAAAAATAACCTGTGCTCTCTTTATAGATAGAACTCTTGCAAAAACCAATAAGAAAAGCCGAAGCAGTACAGGAAAAGGGAAGTCTGCAATTCTGCTTAGTCTTTAGCTGGGCTGGATAAATAAAGCCTTGAATTTCTATTTGTCTCTTGAGCACAAAATTCAGGTTTAATTGCAAAATTCTTGCAATTAAAAGAATAAAATAAATACATCTAGTGGATCAAACCCATACTGACGAGAAATGTGTAAAGGAGGAAGCTGAATGTGAACTCAACAATCACTCAATATTGTCTAATTTCATTTCTCAATTTCTTTATTACCCACTCTGTCCCAACAATGCATGTGACAGCTGGTCCTACAAATAGAAGGAGAGGCTACTGAACAATTCTTACTCCTGGGGCTGAGGAAAAGGCTTGAGAATAATTCTGTGATTGGAAAACCAGTATTTCTCTGATAGATTTCACAGTCAATTACCATGCTCTGAATTCCAAAAAAGATGATTATTTATCATTATGTAGATATAGCTGAAACACCATAGTAGCAATTAATAAAACCCAAATCAAACCAAAACAACCAAAACACCAAACCAAACCAAATAAAACCAAAACCCCCAAGCTTTAGCACTTGGAGGAACTGGAAAACTGAAGAGATTAGAATTTTAAGAACAGAGGGAAAACTGGAAGTCACAGAACAAATGAGAGCCCAAAGCCATTTTATTTTTGAGATCTTCTTCTGAAAAAGGTTTCCTCAAAAAGTTTCTGACAGCTCTCCTGCGAATAAAAAAGGATAGGAGGCAGCTATATCCCTGTACTAATCTGACATTCAAGCTTAAGCAAAGGCTTATAAGTTGCCTTAAAGCACGTGACCAAATCTTAAGAAAACTTTGCTTGAAGTAATTTTTAAGGTGCCAGATCTTGAACTTAGCATAGCATAGGGCTTAAATACTGGTCTGCCTGTTGTAACTTGTAGGATCAATGCCTGATAGTGGGAAAGCCAAGGAGCTGATGAGCTTAGGCTCTTGTACCATCTTTTATCTCATTTGGTGAACACTCAGCACCTGCATGCAGCTTCTGTCAGTAGCATAAATAGCTTTTTGCTGCTTTCCTAGGTCATTAATGGCATGCTGGGATTCTTGACATTCCTGTTTCCCTCCTTGAGGTTTTGAACCTGCATCAGGACACCAGCCGTCAGTAATTGTCTCCTCGGCACTTTGGCTTGCTCATTGTCATTTGACAAAACAAACCATCACTGACAGGAAAAGAGTTCAAAGGCCAAAGTACTTCAGCTGAGAAGTGTTTAGGAATCTGTGGTAGGCTTACACTGCAAGTGCAAGTAGGGCTGGCACAGAAACTTTGGGGTGAAAAAGCACTAAGAAAGTGGGATTGGGATTTTTTTTGGCAGGGTGAGAAATTCTCTCCCTTACCTCCCAAGATTTTGCTCCAGGGACTAATCATCTACTCTTCCCCAAAGAAGTGTGGATAGGTAAAGCTTGGTAATGAATTGGAAAAAGGGGCTTGGGGACCTATAAATGATACTCGTTTATTGAAATATGAATTAGATCTATGAATGGAGCTACATTTGCAGTCAGATCCACATCTGGTACAATCATTTGAGTGTGAGACTTGCATGCAAGAGAATGCCAAGGTTCGGACTGATCTGAACTAACATAGATCTTCAAAGTCTGTGGATTACAGTCAAGAGAATTTGTACAAGCACCATACCACTCGCTGACCTGATTTTGCAGTTTCACGAAATGCTCAGTCCCATGCAAATTTACACAACTGACTTCGATGAAGAAATTTTAGTTTGGTAACTAAAAGCTTTTTGCTATTTGTCTCTGGGAATGGCCCCCTGGAGGGACTAAGAGAATGAGAGAGAAGAAGGCCTTGATCAGAATGCATCAGATGAAAGCAGAGGCTCTTCTTCATCGTAACAACTTTTTCTAAGAAAATCCCACATTGATTATATTTTCCATTTCATGGGAGAAAAAATTGGTAATGCTGCCCTGTAGCTTCTGTGCTCTGTAGCACATTTCAGGAATTGTTCACTTTCAGCTTCCAGGACTGGATACTGTGTATTAGTTATTTTTTTTTCCAGGCCCTTGAAATTTAATTTGCCCCATGTAAGCAGCTCTATGGTTGTCAGTTGTTGCACCCAGATAAAACACGTGTGTGAAGTGTAGGTGTGTAGGTTTACATCTAAGTGTAAAGGCTAGTTCTTAAACCTAACATAAACCTTTAGCTGATGCTGTGTTTGGAACTGTTATTTTGCTCTTTTTCCTGAAAGGCTTTCCCTATAAAGTAGGGGAATCCTCCGAGTCTCTTTCTTATGCTAAAATGATGCACTGTTTACCAACATATGTTTGGATCCCCAAATATATAGGAATATGTACAGGATAAAAGCTATTGTTTATAAGCAACTTGGCATATTTATCTGGCTTTCACCGTCTCGATTGATCTCGTGCTGATGCATTTCTGAGCTAGTGGAAGTTTGTTGTGTGACTTAAAGCTTTCAATATCATAGCATGACTTGAAAGCTAAATATCGTGCCACAAATAGCTGTACATGCAAAATTTGCAGATATATTTTGAGACAGCACGGAAGTTTTTGTCATTAGAAACCTAAGGCCTACCTGAATTAAATACTTGGTGAAAAATACCAGTTCTATCTGGTATCGATATTTTAAGACAACTAACAAGTAATTTAATTTAGTAAATAAAAATATGAAATATAATTAAAAAGAGAAAATTACAGTACTGAATGTTTCAGCAACAATTAATATCCCCACTCCATAGCAAAACTGAACTGCTTTATAAAGCAGATTGTCCAATAAAAAATTAGTTATTTATAAAGACAGTGATTGGTCATAGGAATACAAAAATATTCAGAATCCACACTCATGATTTTCTTGTTTCATAAATTAAAAGAAGGTAGATTTAGATTGTATATAAGGAAGAATTTTTTTATGATAAGAGTGGTGAAAGACTGAAAGAAGTTGCCCAGAGAAGTTGTGGATATACCATCCCTGGAGCTGTTCAAGGCCAGGTTGGATGGGACTTTGAACAACCTGGTCTAGTGGAAGATGTCCCTGCACACAGCTGGCAGGTTGGACTAGATCATCCTTGAAGGTCCCTTCTAACCCAAAACATTCTATGAGTCTATGACTTATGTATAATTTCCTGTTTCTTTCTTCTTCTGTTGGCTTATGGCTGGCTGTTTCTTCCTTTCAGTTGAAGGAGCAGTGTACTCCATCAGCTCTTTTACTTCATTGCTACACCTTCCACAAGGCTCTGCTTATGAGAGCCCAGGTGCTAACCTGGTGGAGCACAGCACCTGAATTCATGTATTTTGCTTGGATATCCTACCAACAATCACAACCAGAAAGCAGATGGTTTGGCTTCCAGCATCCAAGGCTGAAATTTAGTGTGACAGACATTTTGTAGACAGCAGAAGGAAAACCAATTCTTTAACCTCATTTTGAGTCCTATTCAGTACTTTTCATTCTATATTTCCAGTGTCATCAATAACCAGTACACCTGAATGCAAGCAGTTGAAGTGATTCAGAGTGTTATGAAGTCACTACCATTTATTAGATTCTTAAAATGGGTTTGCAAAATTTCATGGGATCATTTTCAAAAAACAGAATTGCTCTGTTCAACTTGGAAACCACTAGATACAGGTCAATGAAAAATGGTTCTCACATTATCATCCAACACTAATATTTTAATGAAAAATATCATTGAAAAATCAGAAGTCAAGAGATTTTTCCCAGCTGTCACTAAGGGTTTTGTAAAATACCCAGTTGTGGTGAAGGACAGCAGTTATCTTTTTAAGATGGGTAAGCAAGGATCTGAGCAAGCCAATTCATTTCACATAGCAGAGTAATGCCTGGTATCACATAGCAGTAGGTTTGGGAGCGTGTTTGTCAGGGGAGGGTTTGAACTTAGGGCTTAGAGGTAAATGCTCCACATTCCACGAACAGCTTCCTGAACAGGCCTTTCACTGGCTGCTTTCTGGTTTTGAGACTCTAAGACCTCTTTCCACTCCCAACACTTAGCATGTCCAGATGTTAGCTGTGTTTTGGTTTTCAGCCTGTCTCCCGCTGGCTTTTGTAGGATTTGGTTCCTTGACTAAGGAATAAAAACCAGCCCTATCCTTTATACAAACAGGAGGTAAAGTTTTCCACTGAATGGTAGAGATAGTGTTGTACAAGGTGGGCTAGAATCCCTGCACCCAGAGGAAATTTATACCATTTTTGCCTTTGATGGGAAAACTTACTCCACTTTGTTTTGGTCTGGAGGCAGAAATCTAAATTAACACTCTCTGTGCTGGAGGGTTTGCCTTGAACTTCCTCTAAATTTGAGGTAACATGAGTTGAAGGAGGATTAAATAAGTTGAAAACTTCAGGTTCATTTCTGGATTTACGCTTTTTTTTTTCTGTGAGAGAATTTCCTCCTTCTCTGCTTCCTTAGAAAATATTTCTGGCTTCTTCAGTGAGAGTAGATGTTAATGGTAAGTGTGGTTTTTAGTGGTGGTGGGTTTTTTTGTGTTTTGTTGTTGTTGTTGGTTGGTTGTTGTTTTTATGTTATAGCTGCTCCCAATCTCAGAAATATCCATCTTTGAAAAATTAAAAGGTTTTAAGGTGAGTATTCCTGACATCTGATCTTTAATTTGTTTTTCCTTTCCTCAGCGGTTGATGATAATCTTTGTACCATATAGAAAGTTTTCAGGCCAAACTTGCTTCTCAGATGTTTAATGGTAAGTGTTGAGATGAATGATTCTATTATCGTTAACGTTTGCATTGTAAATTTTTCTTTTTCAGATGTGATTTAGTGACAAGATGCTGGTCCCAAGAACCTCACAACAGACCTACTTTCTCTTATATTCATGCCAAACTGCAAGAGATAAGACACTGTCCACTGTCCTTCACCCACTACCTTGAAGAAAAAGAGGTATCAACTGGAGTCATCAACCAAGCTTTTGAAGGTGAGTCTGGGCCAGCACCTGTTCTTATGGCCTCTTCCCTGTGAGCAAAGTGGAATTCAGCAGTACTTTTCATTGCATTTGTCACTGTCTCAAAGTCTTTGCCTGTAAAATGGAAACAGCAAAGATTTACCTTGGTCATAATGAACTTGTAAGGATTCATTAGGTGCCACTAGGTACAATGCATTAGATAAAGCACGTATAAGACTACCAAGCAAAAAGGCCCAAATGAGGTTACAATTGAGCCTGACTCACAGGGACATCCAGCTTGCATCTAAATTTTTGATACTTCACAGCCCTGTTCCACTAAAGTAAATGTTTAAGTTCCTTGTACAACCAGGAGAGCCTTAGAAGTCTTCTGTGTGGAAATCTGTTTCAATTTCAAAGGCATCTACACCCTCTCCATCTGGTAAACATAGCTGTTAGACACTTACTATAGGACTACTGATTCGGTAGTCTCCTGAAAGTGAGGCATAATTTAGGTTCCCAAGTATGGCAGCCTTTATCCAAGCCCAACCTGTGATAGCACAGGTCTTCCCTGTGCTCTGCACACTGTGAATGAAAAAACTAGGTGATGTTAGGGAAGGCACACTTAAGATATGGGACACGACAAAGCCCATTATGTAAGAACATTATTCATGTTGTGAAGGCAGGAATTAAAAAAAATAAGTGGTGCTAAATTTGAAGCTGTCTATGCAACTGTGATTTAAATCACCTAAATATGGAAATGAATGTCCTGACTAGACCAGAACAACAATCTCTTCATGTTCTGCAGTAATTCCTGACTAACTAAATATTGAGAAAGTGACAAATATTAGCAAACAATGGATCTGAATCCGCAAAAAGAAAGTTTTTATCAGTTGAAATATTTCACTTTTGTTTCACAGATCTCTTTTTTTTTTCATTTGATCTGTTTACATTCTATGGTTTTCTAAAGAAAAATATTGAATGGCAAAAGAGGTAATTTCCATTCCAAGAAATGGAAAAAAATCCCAAAACTGTCTGTTTCTAAAATATCTAAAGACTTTGTTTTGGCGGGAATTTTTGTGGGTTTTTCTTTTTCCCCCTTCAAAAATTGTTGTTGAACTAGGAACTCACCCTGCTCCACAAACAGTTTTGATTCTTCAGTATTTTGTCTTTTCTTAAAAACTTCTTGATCCATCACAGTACTCAATTACACAATTACATAGACTTTTTGTACAGGAGACTACCTGTATTCAATTCACTGGTATTGTCCAGTGCTCACTTAATGCTAGTCTATTTGATATTTTGCTAATCTTTATCATTTTGTGTAGCTTTATAAATGCCCGTTTATGCCCATCTTGATTTCTCTGTGTGTCAGATCCAGTCCATGCATGACATGTTTACATGTCATTGCAAAACTAAAATCTTTATGAAGACATGATGGGACCAAAGTAAGCCAGCACTGATAACCTATCATTTCATGCTTTTTTAACAGCTGATTTTTCACCCTTCGGCTATAATGAAAAGCTTTGTTTATTTGCATACATTGGCATTCCTTAGTTTCTTTAAGGGTATCTTTGTTCTGAATAGTGGCATTCAGGAAAGAGATACTTAGTCTGGCACAAATCTAAGCCTGGCATTAGCTCAGGAAAGGAGTACAGCCAATCAATTAGGCACTATGCCCAAGCTAATAGCCTTTAACTAATAGACTTTATCTCACCTAAATGCAGCTGTCTACAAGCTAGAAGTCTCATCTAAGATACTCTTCTAGATAGCTCTGTAGTCAGAAGTAGAAACAGATATCTCCAGAATGTGATAACTCCTATGTTTTAGACATGTATCCTAGCATGAAAGGAGTCACCTTTTGCTTTATTCTTCACTAATGATGACTGGTGTCTAGGTGACTTGCTATATTCATGGAGTGAATACAAAGAGTCACAGGGTGGGTAAGATTGGAAGGGACCACTGGAAGTCATCTAGTCCAACATCACTGCTCAAGCAGGGTCCCTTAAACACGTTTCTCAGGATCATGTCCAAAATACAACATCTCAGATACAGTATCTCAGCCTAGATGTTTAATATTCAGATGGCTACAGGAACACAACATTCACTGGGTATGGGGCTGTACTGATTCAACTGCTCACACCTACTCTTGAGCTACTGTGGTTTCTAGATAAGACATCCTTGTGCTGTGTTCCCTAGCTCCACAGGTGACAGAGACATCAAAAATAAGGGAGTTAAGAAATTCTTGTGGCATTACATCAATATCTGTTAAAATCTTTAGCAGGGCTGAAAATTCTAAAGAGAAGCCTACCCTTTTGCTGCTTAGAATTGGGGAAAGGGGCTGGAACATAAGTTGCTGTCCTTTTGGTGAAGCAGGTGGCACAGATGTAACATGAAAGAATTTTAGTTTCAGTCTCTGCAAATCTCTGTTTAACATGTGTCAACTAAGCATGATCTTTCCCTTGCTGTTAACTTGCTCAATCTCGGTAAATAATTTCTTTCAATGGGATAACAAATATATATTCTTAATGTAAAAAACATTAATTTGCCAAGATTTCAGGTTCTGCCACACAGCAGAGATCACAGAGAAAAAGCCATTGCTTTGTTTGTTTGCCAGGAACAGAAGTAGTATTCTTAGAAATGACCAAGTTGTTGCAAAGGGAAATATGGATTGAGGCTTCCATGAAAAGTTTCACTTTAAATGATAAAAAATTGATAAAATTAGTTTACTGCAGAAAATGTTGTTGTATAATGGACTTTCAGGGTTGTCCTAATAATAGTAGTACTCCATAATGTATGTTGTATTCAGGGAATCTGTTGATGGTGGTCACTTTTAAAATCAGACTCCGTTAAGTCTGTTTACAGTAACTTAGTTGGTAAAATCAGGCCCACTCCAGTAAGCAGGGTAATTCAGTGTAGGCAGAGCTTTGGCTCTCAGAGCTCATGCTTGGCACACTCCCTCCCTGAGCCTTAGACTTTTCGCCACTGTGTTTCTTCTTCTGGCTTTCCTCCATTCTTCCCTTTGCTGTGTACTTGACTGAAGGTCTAGAGTCCTGGTGATGTCTTAATGTTGTTGAATTACCTGATCAGGGAGATGTGCATGTCAGTTTTCTGTAGCTGTCCAACCTTAAATTAATTCAACAGTTTTTCTGCCTGCAGTGTAAATCTCATGCAGTGGAGTTCAGAGAAATGTGGACTCCAGAAGCAAGATTGATTTAAGCAAGAAAAGACCACTCAGATTCTAGCTAAGCTTCCAGACTAAAATGCATGCTCCATTATGACCCTGTCGAAAACAGTTTAGGGCTTGGAATATGTCTTAGTTTGTAATTTGTAAAATATTGTATAATAAGTAAGTGATTTTAAAAATTTGCACTAATTTTTAGCTGGAACTAAGTGAAGTACTTGTGTTTGTAGTAGTAGTAGAAAGATGAGAGGCAAAACAAATCCAAAAGACTATTCCATGATGGATTGTCCTGGACAATATTTTCCAAAAATGTTACATGGTCATTGGCCTTTGTGTGTAATGAAACTCCTATCATGAGCCTCCTGCCAAGAAATGTTTGCTCTCACCAGGTGACCTGGTTCCAAAAGAAAGAGACAAATGTCAAGCAAAGTGAAACAACATGCCTCAAAATAACTGTGATACTTAGCCTTACATGGAATCATACGTCTTTCAAACTGTCTTGAGTCTTTCCTGCTTGTAGGTAGCCACACCTTTAACAGATCCATACATGCTGTCAGTGCTTTTCATAGGTGGAAGAGCTGAGAAGCACTAGATTTTCTCAATAATCTTAATGCCAGTGCAATATGACTCACAGATGGCAAGTGTGGGTGAACTAATACAGACAGTATGTTAGTGGTCTGGGCAGCACTCTAACAGGATAGCATGGGGATGGCAAAAGAGACACATGCTGTGCTATTGCAAGAGTCACCCTTCTAAAGCAGGTATCAAATGTCAATAAATACGCCTGAGCAATACCAGCACCTCCTGGCACTGCTGCTTTGGAAGGGAGGGAAGGAAACGCAGGACCAGGGTCTGCCAGTCTAGAGTTTTTCCTTCTAGCTCTTACAGGCTTTCCCAGGACATTAATTGTGGGCTTAAAGTAGGAGTAATGATATTTATTTGAGTGAGGGCAGCACTAAACAGCTGAGTACTGAGACACCAGTGGGTTTTGAATTCAATGGGACTTTACTGAGCAGAGGCCCTGTCACCAGAGTCCCCATTCATTGCTGAAAGATAGTCTGTTCTTCCCCCATTTACAAGAGGTGCAGTGTGCTAGAAGGATGGCTCTGCATTGCTGTAAAAATAACTGGACCATCTATTTTCAGACATAAGTTTTTACATTTGCACATATAAGACGGCACTGTATTTTTTCAGGTCCCAAGAGTGCCTCTTTACAGACGGAAACACCTGTTTGATTTGGCAAACATTTTTGCCGACATCAGACAACTGGGCATTAAGCAGCTGGAGCGACTCCTTGCCTTTATGACCCAGGAGGACTATTCTTATCAGGGCTGCTCCCCATAATCCCTTTTGGTCCTATATGGAAAAAATGTCTAATTGCTCAGAAAAAGTAGCTCCTCTGGTGAGAGAAGATGCAGGACAGTTGGATGAAATCCAGGGTAAAAGACTAAAGACTAAAAGGAAACACATTTGGCCTCAAAATGATTTTAAAAAAATTTTAAATGATTTTTAAATCCCTAAACTGGAGATGTTGCTTGAGAAATGTGGGAAGATAAAAGAGTTAGAATTGTGTAATGTTTCCTTTTTTTTTGCTTTTCTTTACAAAGCCAGTAACTCAGTGTATTTATTCTTTCAGCAGTTCAGGTACTTTCTAAAACTGTCACTTGTACTTTTTTAAAATCTCTGTACAAAACTTTGCACTGAGGGGATTTGATATTAAAATACAGAATCAGTGATTTCATCATTAATTATATGTTGCACTCTCTGCTGACTAGCTCCTGTTTTCTGTTCCCCATGTAAGAGTCATCAGTTTATTTTCCTAAACCCAACTGCCTTTTAAAAACCGTTCCACACAACTCTCTGAATGTAAAGTAATCACTTGGGCTTCCGTAATCACGGAAGCTTCTCTAAAGCAGATGTGTCGATAAGAGACATTTTTAAAACCTTGTATCTAGTCTCCTTTGTATTTTTCTGAAATTCAATAATCCTCTCCCCACTTAGCTTAGTGAGTGGCTGACCCAAAGCCAGCAGAGGTCAGAGAAAAGGCTTTTTCTAAAAGAGTGAGCGGTTACAACACTGCAGGAAAAGGGGGACTTGATGGTGTGATATCTTATTTGTACTCTAGATAAATGCTGTTTGATTCCAGAGGATGCGTGTGAGCCATATGATGCTGCAAGTAAAGTCATGCTAATACTTTACCTTGAACTGATGGAAAAAAAATTATGTGATATAATGTTATAAGAGCTGACATCTGTGTAGACAGATGTGGATAGGTATAAGGAACTAAAACATAAGCACTGCATTCACGCTATCTGTCTAGATTGTTTGATAGTCAGCAGAGAGTTGTAGACACATTCAGAGGATGTTAATGCATTAAGGCAAGGATGTGAAATAAGCTTCTCCACAAAGCGATTCATTCCTCCTTTCTCTCTCTGTTGACTGCAAAGACAACCTAGGCAAGGAGTTTAAACTGGACACGTAAGATATGGGTCCTCAAAACTTGGTAAAATGAATCCTGCTTTGTGACCTGGAGAAGGAGAGTGCTTTCCTATTTGTATAGCCTTATTGCATTGCAACAAATATGGAATTGGTCTTTTTTGTTGCTTTTATATTATTAATTATAATAAACTAGAAAAGAATCATGCTTATATCTGTAATTCCTCAGACAGCTTCCTGCACACAGAGATTTCAGTTCACAGCTCTCTAAAAAACCTATTAAAATAAAAAGAAAGGCAGGCAGTCAATGCTCCAAGAAGATTAGAGCTGAGGAAATGCAGGATGAACAAAATTCTGACTTTTAACACATTCAGTGTCTGACAGAATAGCGAAGCTCCATGAGTCATCCTCAAACCATGCAAGATCATATGCTTCATTAGACAGGAAACACAGATATATCTCCACTGATATATAATACAGAGCGGAGTATTAAAACGGATATATATTTGTTCTATTTATATTCTTACTGGCAATGTGCAGAAATTGAAACACAGCACCTCCAGCTCCAGGTGGCCATCAGGTACCAGGAAAATGTTCTCTACACAGGAACTAGCTCCTTGGGATAACCAACACCGCTGAGGTAGAGAAGTATAGGTTCAATAGACTTGACAAAGACATGTCATCATGTGCTCCTCTTGAATGTGGTCACAGTGGCCATGCCAGTAAGGCAGCCCGTCTCTTGTTTACTGCCACATACTTTGTGTGGCAGTGACAAAGGACAGAGTATGTATGAGAAAAACAGGAAGGTATTAATGAGAAAAAGCAAATGTGTCTGCACTTCTAAATACCTTACCACAGTGAAGGTGCTAAGCATTGCATGAGATTATGTTACCCAGAATCAGTAATGTCTCAGGCTGGCTACTTAGCTGGTGTAAATTGGTGGTATCACACTGGTTTCTGTGGACTTTGTTAATTTATGCTAGCTGAGGATCTGGTCCTGAAATAGCTGTAATAGAAGATCAGCATCTCTAGATCAGTTTGTTCAGTCTCTACCAATCAGCTTTTCTACTGACATTATTTTTCTTCTTATGTGTTGTCACCTTCTTGAATTTAAACACCAAAAAAACCCTTCTGCTTATCAAGACAGCACAAAAATTTGCACCCTTCCAGGCAGGACTTCAAAACATGTTGTGAGCCCTCAGAGTCTACTAAGCAGGCAAGGAAAGACACCGCAATCATGAGGCAGCACCATGGCTACTCTGTGGCAGGAAGCAGCTAACTGAGATGCTGAGACTGGGAAGGGGGAAGCACAGATTTTATCAGGTTAGGGCCAGTCTCCTCAGAGGAGGCTAAGCAAGCAAACTATTCCTCATTATGTATGAGTCAGGCGATAATAGTTTCTTGTGTCAATTAATGCATGGCTCTCTAGAGTAAGCTTCTGCCTACTCCTCAAGAGATGTATTGTAATTAATTTACCTGCAGTTTAGCTTAGAGGCTGTGATTTATGCACAAGCTTTAAACATCAACTTTAAGCAGAGCACTACCAGGAAAAGTGTCCAGAAAGGTCAAAGCAACAGGAATTTAAGACCTGAGACATGTGTCTGTCCAAGTAAAATGCTGAGTTTTGAACTTGCCATTTTAGCTGTTGGAAGCAGTCTACGTGAGACAGCTCAGAGCTCAGTGGGAACCTGCTTCTCAACAAAGTACTTCTCAGCCTGTACAAAGCTCTGGACTGACAGAGCTAGCCTGTCTCGTGCCCTGAAGTAGGTTGTTTAAAGTGAGTGTGGGTAACTCTACACTATGCAGCAGTTCACAGTGTAGACAACCCCTCAGAATTTAAACATTTGGAGTTGACTCCCCAGCACGACTTCAGATTCCATGAAGGTGTTTCTTGGATGTCTCCTCTTGGGGTGTTTTGTTGACTCAGCCAGGCTTTGCTTGTGAAATCTGAGGGGATCACATCACATGGTTTATCCTGCATTTACTCACGTATAACCCAGCATGACTATACATCAATCAACTAATTTTAGCAATGTTAAAACTGAAGAGAAAATAACGATATCTCATAAATATACTGGCCTACCTCCCCACTCCAGTTTCTCTCTATCTTCCTTCAATTTCTTAATGTTTTTTGAAACAAGGTTCCAAAGATTATTCAGAATTCTCTGACTTGACTTATGGCTTCTCAAGGTGCTGGTGTGCTTCTAGCCCTCACATTTCTGGGGCAATTTCACATTTATCATGATATTTTTCTTCAATTGTTCATTTTCAGTATTTTCTGTCTCCATCCATCGTTTTGCTCCAACTAAACCAGCAAAAAGTATTTTCTTGCTTTGCTGACTTACACAACAGTCCAGCATTGCACTATATAGCTTGAGATCTTCGTGTATCTTCTTTGGCTTGTACAGCAGAGCAGTGCTAAACTTTCATAGGCACTGAATACTGCGCTAAGAGATGACTCAATAGTGAAGGAAAGGGCAGTTACAGTTAAAAATCTCATTGTGAAAATGGCAGTGTATCTTATACATGTCATGTCATAGGAGAAAAGTCACAAACACTGTATTCTTCCTCCCTCTTTGGATATGATAAGAATATTCTGCAAAAGTAGACTTTCTTGATTATTTCGTTCCCAAAGCTCAAGAAGTAAAACCAAGGCAAAGTATTTGATTTTTTAGATCTTTTTCTCTGTAATGAGAAACACAGTTGTGCATAGGCTGAAAAAGGATTATAATATTTAATATATTCTGTAGTTCTTCAGACCTGTTGGGGAAAGAATTAGTAATGTATCTATATATCTGGTAAAAATATCTCAGTGACCTCATACTCACATTTGTGTAAACATCACCTCATCAGTTCCAGATACTTATACAGGAAACAAATCTGAATGCTCCTCTAGTGTTCTATACTTAGGCAGGTCAGCCGGCATATGTCTGGTCTGTAAATACCCAGTTTTACTTGGGTATTTTAAGGTTTCCCTCTTAAGAGTTTGCTGTAAATGTGCCCTCAGCATTTGCTTGTGTGCCTTTTTAAAAGTAACTTGCCCCTGGGGATTCCCATTAAAAATTTTATTAAACAAAAAACAAATACAAAGAAGAGCTGAACTGATTGGTAAAGGCTTAGTTGGGGTTGAATTACCAAATATTGTCATAATAGTCCTGAACTGATGAAGTGAGTATCAAATTATTTTTCATTGCTGTCAGTCACCGTGGTATGTGACCATAGTTTGCTATAGTTTGTTCCCAACCCTGTCTTGCTGATGGGTTTCTAAAACCAAAATTCTCTTTCAGACTTTTCCTGATAATATTGCCTAATGGACTCTAGCATGTGGAACACATTTCTCACTTTATAACTGGGGGAGATGTGTGATTATAGTGGCATAGTAAATTGTGTGTTGCCTGGTGGAACAGCACAACAGTTGCAATTCCTTTGAATACATAGCCCTGAATGTCACATGCTTAACTTTTCAGTTATGAAGTAAAATAAGGGGGGAGTGTAGTAAAAGAAGGTACATGTTGTAGTAAATGCAAAAAATAGCAACATTTATAACTTGAGCATTTAGTTAACCATTTTTATATTTTTAAAATATATATCCCCTGCAATAGATTTCAAGCAACTATGTATATACGAACTGCATCAAAGTAAGGAAAAACAGAAAGTTTTTAAAAATGGGAAAGCCATAATGGATTGACAAGTTTAATCTTCTAGAAAGACGGAATACTACAAGTCATCTAAAGAGACAGTATATAATGATTTAGTAGATATAAAACTGCCTATGTTACAGGACTCTTTAGCAGTATTATTAGCAGGTTTACTACAGAGGTACAGATTGAAATCACTTTGGCTTTATGCAGTCTATCTTTACAATGAAAGGAAGCAAGTCAAGTATTCATAACTGTATTGCTGCCTCTGGAGGTATGAATGCTGATGACCAACCTTCCCCAAGTGATTTGCTTAAAGTTCTAATCCACGCAGGCATTAGCAGAACATGAATTTGAATCATCAGTCACTCCTTATGCAGTCACTAGACCAGCTTTCTCCAACAGCTATCTGATCTTGTTTGCTTTCAAATACTATATGTATATTATTGAGCTGTTGTATTTTTTCTTCTTTTTTTTTTTTTTTTTTAATGCAGGTAATGAGACTCCATATGCAGATTCAGATAGTGTTCTTTCAGCCACATTAATGGAAACAAGGAATCAAGAGGGCTTAAGTTATTTGGTATTAGTCAAAGAAGGCAAACAAGATCAAGGAAGCATCAATTCTACTGAACTTTCTTAAGTTTGGTTCCCCCAGAAAAAGAAAAGAAAAACTCTTTCAGAGAACACAGAAGCAAAGGAAAATATTCTGCACATCGTCATACTTATAGAGGTGTTTAAAAAAAACCCCAACAACTTTTTAATAAAGCTACCAGAAAATATAATAAAATACTGAATGATGTGCACCAGAATAAGACAACAATTATGTATCCTTTGATTTTCTACATGTTATGGTTTGGGTGCTTACACAGGAGATAGTTTAAGGTAATATAAAACATAGACAATAAGTGATTTTAATGTGGTATTGATTAAATTTATGCAATCATGTATGCCTTAGGTACAGGCAGTCCTTCAAAAAAAGGGAGCACTGGTACGTTGTTTCAAAGAGCAGACCAACTTGTTCATGAAAAAAACGAAAAGTTGAAGTCTAGCTTCACTGTGCACAAGCAAGATTTTAAAAACTGAAAAAAAATGTAAATGCTGAGCTTCAAATCAGAAAGCAATCAATGAAGGTTGTCCACTGCTGCAGATGGTCTGCTTCACTATTTAATTTAAACAAATGCTTGCAATCATCTTGCATATTAAGTTGCACAGCAAACAGTCTGTGAATCTGGACAGTTCTGTTTTCTTACATTTCTTTTACTTTCCCTTTTTAATGTTCATCATCCTCACTTATTTTTTATGAGACTGGGTGAAGGGAGATACTTTTCCTTGGTGTGTTTCAAGATCAACTCAAAGTATATAATAAAATTAAGTCTAAATCATTACTGAATAAAAAACAGGAATAAGCTTTTTGGAACCTTTCATCATGAGCAGTAGTTAGCAAATTATGCAGAGCTGTTCACTGACATCTTTCAGGAAGCTAGAAACATGCTATGATTTTATGCAAATATTTGATACTGTGGCATACTGGAGAGTAGTAATGGCGCTATCTGATGTCAGAATGTATACGTTTTCAAGATGCAACTCCACTGAAGTCAAGCTTCAAAAATTTCTTAAATGGAGATTCAATACAGATAAACAAGAAATTTGGACTTCGACTGTTTTACTCAAATGAAATAGAAATTAAGATATTTTGAATTAGGATTCTTCAAAGTCCCTGACAAAGCCCATTGAAGCACTTTGTAATTATATAAATAGATTTGCTAATAACAACAATTGCAACACTTTGCTATTCTCATCAGACTGTGAGCAAGAGATAAAAAAATAAATACTGTATTATGTTTTCTTAGTCCCTCAGCTTTTTGTATCACCCTTCTCTTTATACATCCTAATCATTTCACCTTCTCTATCTTATTGAGGTGTTGCTTCCTCTCTTCATTCAAACTCTTCTTGATGATTCACATTTTTCTCATCAACATTTATTCACTGTCAGGAGGTCACATCTCACCTTCAATCAGCCAGGGCCTGATGGCACCTTTTGCAGCTGCTTTTGGACACATATAAGAGGTGATGATAATGAGAGACCACTTTAGCATATTCTTTCTTAGGCAGGTGTAGTAGGTTGACCCTGGCTGGACACAAGGTACCCACTAAAGCCTCTCTCTCACTCCCCTCTGCAACTGGACAGAGGAGAGAAAAAAAAGCAACTAAGGATTCATGAGTTAAGAGTTGGGAGAGGTTGCTTACTGATCACCATCATGGGCAAAACAGACTCAAAGTGGGGATATTACTTAAATTTATTACTAACAGGTTCAGAGCAAAAGAGTGAAAAGTAAAATAATCTTAAAGACACCTTTCCCTTACCCCTCCTCCTTTCCTTCCAAACTCTACCTCCTCCTCCTCCAGCGGTGCAGGGAGATGGGGAATGGGGGTTATGGTCTGTTGTTTCTGCTGCTGCTCAGGAAGAGGAGTCCTTCCCCTGCTCCTGTGGGGTCCTTTCCACAGGTGACAGTCCTTTGCAGACCTCTCTGGTGTGAGTCCATCCCACAGGCAACAGTTCTTCCCAAACAGCTGTCCCATTGGTCACATCTCCACGAGGTGCAGTCCTTCATGAATGAGCTGTACCAGCATGGGTCCCCCCCAGGGGCCACAAGTCCTACCCAGGAAAAACCTACTCCAGCATGGGCTTCTTTCTCCATGGGCTGCAGGTCCTTGGCAGGACCCTGCTCCATCTTGAGCCTCCCACAGGGTCACAGCCTCCTTTGGATATCCACCTGCTCCAGCATGGGCTTCTCTGTGGGCTGCAGGTGGGTCTCTGCACCCCGATGGTCCTCCATGGGCTGCAGGGGCACAGCTGCTCCACCATGGTCTGCACCACGGGCTGCAGGGGCCTCAGCTCTGGTGCCTGGAGCACCTCCTCCTTCTGCACTGACCTTGGTGTCTACACTGTTGTTCATATATTCTCACTCTGCTCTTCCCTGGCTGGAATTTTTCACTGCACAATAACTTTCTGTTCTTAAATATGTTATCACAGAGGTGTTACTATCACTCCTGTTTGGCTCAGACTTGGCCAGCAGCAGGAAGCCCATCCTGAAGGCAGCCAGCATTGGCTGCACCAGGCAGGTGAAGCTTCTAGCAGCTTTTAACAGAAACCACCCCTGTAGCTCCCCCACCGCTACCAAAACCCAACCACAGAAACCCACTACAGCAGGGAAATGGATAATACCTGGCCTATGTTTGTCTCTGACTGTTAGTACCTCCTCCTGTGGCAGATCAAGAAAAAGAGTCAAGGAATCCTTGAGTTCAAGTGTCTTGACTTTCAAGGTTATAGGTTTTAAATAAGTATATATGGGTTTAAGGGTAATAATGTCATTTAAAAGAAATATGTGTTTAGAGGAGAAAAGAATCCTGACGCGTCAGAAAGGTTGTATGTGAGATGAGGGTACAAGTGAAGCAGTTCTCGTGACCACACTTACGTGACACACTTCTGAGAGAACTCGTCTTCAAGCATAAAGGCAATAACTTGCATTCTCAGTTACTTCCTTTAAGATGTACAGTGAGACTGAGTCTAGGTTGTGATGTCTATGTAGTAAGAGAAAATCTTTCTGGATTCCCTTGTAAGTCAGAGGAAGCCACCTAAATAAGAGGAGATATCTGTCCTAGGAAGATTCCCTCTGCAAGAGCTACAGTAACCAGAAAGTGATGTCTGAACTTTGAGTCATAAATGAACAAGGGTCGGCCATTCCAAAACATTCTGAACAAAAGCATCATTCTCAGGCTAGTATAAGGCACATGAACCTAATCTTCAGCTGCTGTAAATCAGTTAAATACATTAAGCTAAGTTGATGTACAGCAGTAGGGAAACTGTCTCCAAGTCTTTAGTTTAGATTTGGCCTGAGACAGGTAGACCTATGCCCAACCAGTTCCTGAACAAAAGATGGCGAATATCCTTAAGTCTTCTCCTCTTCATTTTATTGCTGAGCACCACACTATACGGCATGGAGTACCTCTTTAGTTAATTCAAGGTATTTGGTTGGTTTTGTCCCCTCTCAAACTCAGTCTATTCACTGGGGAAGGGGCACAGTGTGAAACAGAGGCGGCTTTGACTTTGTACAGGAACTTTTCAGCAAGAACTAAAATATTACTCTGTTATTAGTATTGTTTTGGTTGCAAATTTAAAACACAACACAAGGCAAGCTGCTATGAAGAAAATAAAAACTCCAATCCAGCACAGTCTCTAAACTACCAGGAAAGAGGAGATGTGTGCCCTCAAGTGCTGATCAGGGGATGCCCTAGGTGACTCTCTGGGCCACAGCCAGTTGGTGTCTCAGGCTCTTCCATGTTCCTTGATGCCAGCACAGACAATTGGGGAGATCACTGAGCCGCAATGGTGAGCATGCGGCACACATGATACCACACACACAACCCATGACTGCTGGGCTCTCAAATGACTATGGCTGAGCTCTGAGCTGTGCTTGGACAGAAATGGACATATTGTGTGTCTTTAGTGGGATTATTTAGTCCTGCAGCCGCAGACTTGACATTCATGTGAACAGATGAAAAATATTCTGCTTCTACCTATGATTAGTATTTACTACAATCTAACACAAGTGCTGTGGTGATTAATTAATATTTGCAAATTATTTTGTAAATGTGAGGGCAGATGCTACTTGTTTATTAAGGCAACATTTTCAGTGGCATCAATTCTAGGTTTTCTATCTTCATGTCCCTTGGTCTACAGCAGGTGGTAACACCCAACAGTCAGTGCACTTCTGTTTTTCAGGACTGCTTGCAGAGGCTTTTCAGCTGGTCATCAGTCACATACTGATGACCAGATCTATCCAAAACTTGTGTACCTCATGCTTTCCATTTGGGACCATGATCAAGATCCTACAAAGGAAAAAAAAATGTTTTATGACAAAAATATTGAGTCCTTACTGGATAAAATTACAGAAAGTGTGTGTGTGTGTGTATCTGCTGCTGAGAGATAAGCCAGGCTTTAGTGGGATTCATTCACTCATCCCCATTCACTTCATCCCAGGAAGTGCTCAGCAGTTCAACACGAGCAATAGAAACATGGTTGTTGAGAGCTCTGAAGGGGAAACTTATACAGCTTGAAAAGATGATTTGTTGAGATATGAAAGGTAAAAGACGTGATTGCTTGTATCACACTGGACTGAAAAATTTGAGCGTTCAAGATGATTTTTTTGTCTTTTTATGTTTAAATTCAGGTCTCATCTTCTTTAGGAGACATTATTGTCAGTCATTCAATGGCATGATCACAACCTTTGGGAAACTTAAAAATGACCATCAGAAGGGCAAAAGGTTATGCAGCTACACTGCTAACACAAGTTTTTTCTATTAGTCTTTGTTACCTGCAGAAACTAAGTAGTGAGAACAAGAAAGACAAGAACTAAGTTCACCTAAGCTTAACTTACCTGAGAACCTCAAGCCAGGGCCAAGGGTTGAACCTAAACTTGGTTTTCCTCAGATTTCCTATTACCCTATATAACAGAGACTAGTAACATCCTCTAGATCACAAGGGCCCTCAAAATTTGGTTCCTTCACCACTTGTATAAAAGGGCACAAAGATCCTTACGGCAGTGTCACTGCACCCTTGCTTTCCACAGCTGTTTTTCAGCAGGGAAAGTTTTGTCATCTCTTTGACTTGACTAATGACTCCAGGTTATTTCCTCTTTCTTTAATTTTCCTTGACATCTGTGGCATGCTGTCTGTGATGGTTTGAGTCCTCAGTTGTGGCTTTACTGAACATAATTGGGTGAAATTGATCCTCCGTAAGTCAGGTTTAGGACTACGCATTTTAATAATAACTGTGAGGGCAAGCTTTGTTCTAAATTCAAATTTACCTCTTTCTACACAAAGCTGATATTAATTCAGCTATAACAGACCCAAAAATAGGTGTTACAGAAAAGAATATCTGTAACATAGCCCTGGCAGGTCTGTTAATGATTGAAAAGTTCTAATTCACCTTCATTTCTTTTAATTCATTCTTGAAAATTTTTGTTACCCACACACTCTGGAGTGAGTTGCAGGAGCTTCCATATCAGGTGGCTTTTTCAAATGATCATGGCTCTATTTATAATGACACTTGGCAACTCTAACTGACATTATGTTTTAACTCTAAAAAATAACCAGAAATGCAGGTTATCAAAGCCAAATGAAGATATCAAAATATTGTCATTATTACTACTGACATGACTGATATTGCCGAATAAAAAACCTTTGTTATAATGTGTTAACTTCTTTGTGTGACATCTTCCATTTGCAGGACATTCATCACTGCCTTCTATCTTTTAGAGCAAGAAAAGAATGGTAAAATAGCCACTCTCTGTTTGGATATTAATCCCTTTGCAACACTGTTGCATAGCTGTATTTTCTTTTTGGAATAGAAAAGAATAGAATCATTTAGGTCGAAAAAGACTTCTAAGATCATCGAGTCCAACCATTAACCCAGCATTGCCAAGTCCACCACTAAACCATGTCCCTAAGTCACACATCTACACATCTTTTAAATACATCCAGAGATGGTGACTCCATCACTTTCCTGGGAAGCCTGTTCCAATGCTTGACAGCCTTTTTGAGAGAAATTTTCCCTAAAATCTAATCTAAACCTCCTCTGGTGTGACTTGCTGCTGTTTCCTCTCATCCTGTCACCTGTTACTTGGGAGAAGAGTTTGACCCCCATATTCTTACAACTTCCTTTCAGGTAGTTGTAGAGAGTGATCTTGAGCCTCCTTTTCTCCAGGCTAAACAACCTGAGTTCCCCTGGCCTTCTGCTCCAGATATTTCACCAGCTCTGATGCCCTCCACAAAATCACAGAATCATTAAGATTGGACACATGCTGTCAACCAGCACCTCATACCGTTGGCCTTGGCTCACTGATCCAGCCTTTCTGGATCTTTCTGCAGAGCCTTCCTGCCTTCCAGCAGATCAACACTCCCACCCGACTTGGTGTTGTCTGCAAACTGACTGAGGAAGAGCTTGATCCTCTCATCCACATCATTGATAAAGGTGTTAAACAGGGCTGGCTCCAGGCTGAAGCCTGGGGAACATGACTGGTGGCTGGCTGCCAGTTTGATGTGGCACCATGCACTGCCACACTGTGGTTCCAGCCACCCAGCCGGTTTTTTACTTAGTGAACAGTGCACCCATCCAAGTTGTGAGAAGCCAGTTTGTCCAGGATAATGCTGTGGAAAACTGTGTCAAAGGCTTTACTAAAGTCCAGGTAGACAACAGCTACTGCCTTTCCCTTATCCACTGAGTGAGACGTATTGCCATAGAAGGAGATCAGGTTGTCAAGCAGGACGTGCCTTTTGTAAACCCATGCTGCCTGAGCCTGATCCTCTGGTTGTCCTGCACGTGCCATGTGATGGCACTCAAGGTGATCTGCTCCATTCAGACCTTTTCTTCAAGGAATGCTTTCTGGAATGCCTACCTCTCTATATATAGACATGAATTTCTAGGGAAATTTTTACTAAAACCTCTCTAGAATTTTTTTATTCAATTTTGTATTATGAGTAAAATATTTGATCTTGATGGAAGCAATATAAGAAAAAGTGTTGACAAAGTGACTAGAGCTGCAAATGTCCTTTTATCACCATGTTTGATCAGTTGGGCTTTGGCTCAGATCACAGAGTCCTGCAACTCCAAAGTAGGATATATGTTTCTGAGAAATGAGAAGCAATAAATTATATGTGAGCAATAAGATGGCTTTAAAAAAACAAGCCTATATGCAAGGACTGTAAATAAAGACTTTTGACAATTACTCTAAGGACTGTGTAGAAGAAAATTTGCAAATTCTTCTCTGATCTACATTTTTTTTTTTAAATTGTAAGACTGGCAAGCTAAGTGGCAAAGCAAAATAATAAAGTGGCCTTGGAAATACATAACCAAAGAGGGTAAACAAAATCAAATACAAGTGCCCTCTTAAACACAGGGTTTGCATTTTCTTAGCTGAATAAACTTTCTACCTTGACTCTCAGTGCTCTCAGTGAAGTGGAGGTCATGGCTAGTGACAACTGGGAGCTGTTCCCAGAGGCTTTCTTGCCTTTTTAGGTTATGAGGGTCTCTGCATGTTTAGGATAATATGATTGACAGCTCCACTCCGGCCCCAATTAGCACCCTATAATTTATTAGCTTCTGCTTTCAGATTATGCGCTAACTTCACAAATATTTCAACCACGGAAACAGCAGCTATCAAGTGTCTCTTTCCTGATCCAGCTCTCTTGGACTGCAGTTAAATACAAGGAGGGAGCTGTGCAGGTCTGTCAAGAGCAAATAATCATTTGTGTCTGTGTACAACTGGGGCTGTTGCAGTTCTTTAAGACTCAGCTTCTGGAAAAAACGGTTGTTCCACTGGATCAGGGATCAGAGGTTAGGGCTTGGTTCCTGTCACAGAGGAATGATGCAGGATTGAGACCAATGTGCTGGCTATTCCTGAAAAAGTCTGTGTTTGTCCAATTCTGTTTATTATGCAAAGACCGATTCCATGCAAATAACACTAGGAAGTTTGTGACCCTCCTAATGCTGTTTCTTTGCTCCTTGCTGCTGGAGTGTGGGGCCAGAGTACTAAGTGCAGAATATAAGAGAGTGGGTGAGGCAGGAGAACAGAGACAGAATGAGATGCACAGTCAGGGCTGGGGCCAGAAGTCAAGGAGAGAAGAAGTTAAGAAGTTGGGGAAGTGTGATGAAGGAGGAAGGCGTCTTGCATCTGTACCTGGGCCAGATGGGGCAGAAGGAAATGTGCCATGCAGCAGGGAGATGGGGAGATGGAGCACACTCAATAATGTTCAGTGTGGTATTACATCTCCTAATGGGACAGCACTCCTGTCGGGTGTCTGTCCTGTCTTTAACAGCAATGAATAAGCAACTGACACATACCTAAACAAACACTCCAGTCCTCGGCCAGACTGTACTTTTGTGGGCTGCAGCTGAGCATGGCAAATGGAAGTACCTATGCATGAGAGTCAGTCCCAGGGGCATGCACACCTGCACGCAGCACCCCTGCACCCTGCCCGGCACCCCTGCACTCCTGCATACCTGCACTCCTGCACAGGCTTGTCCAGCACCTTCCCTTTCTTTCGTAGGACTTGATACAGAGAGGGTAAAGGCAGGAGGATGGCACCCTGGTACCTCTCTGCTACAAATTGCACTCATGGGCTTGATGCACATTATTCATCAATTATGCCTGGCTAAGGAGGCAGCAGAAGGTGCACTGCAAAGGTAGCTCCTCCTTTATGATTAGAGATGGACATGAACAGTCCATACTGAGCCACTTGTCAGTACCGTCAGTTTAGAGAAAGGGGGAAAAGGAGGGGAAGAAAGGAAGAACTGAGAATAAAGGAGCAGAGAAAAGATAGGGAGGTGATTGAAGGGTATGGAGGGGGAGGGAGGGGCGGGGGAGGGGCGTTGAGGGGAGGGGATGGGAGTGGAGGGGAGTGGAGGGGAGGGTGAGGGGAGGGGCAGGGGAGGCGGGGGGGAGGGGAAGGGGAGGGGAGGGAGGGGAGGGGGGGGAGGCGGAGGTGAGGGGTAGGGGAGGGGAGTTGTCAGTAATGAGAAGGGAAGGGACGGGTGTGTCGAAACTGGGGAGGGACGGGCAAGTGGAATTAAGGGAAGGGAAGTGAAGGGACGCGGAAGGGACGGTAAGTGGAAGGTAAGGGAAGGTCGAGAAGGGCATGGACGTGAGGGAAGGGAAGGGCCGGGAAGTAATTTCCCTTTGCCTGTCATGGAAGGGCCGTGGAATTTCCTTTCCTTTCCTTTCCTTTCCTTTCCTTTCCTTTCCTTTCCTTTCCTTTCCTTTCCTTTCCTTTCCTTTCCTCTTTGCTTTAGCTTTTCTTTGCCTTTTTTCTTCTTCTCCTTCTTTTTCCTTTTCTTCTTTTTTTTCCTCTTTTTCTTTTTTCTTTTTCCTTTTTCCTTTCTCTTCTTCTTCTTTTTTCTCTTTCCATTTTTTCTTTTTCTTTTTTTTTCTTTTTGTTCTTTTTTCTTTTTTGTGATGTCTATTCACAATTCCCTATGCAAAATTACCTATCTTACAAAATCAATACCTCACTCCTCCTAATAATCATAAGCCTCTCTCCTTTCCCTGCTGCAACTGCTCCTCTGGGTGGCAGGCCCAGGAAGACAGCCAGGACACCACAATCCCCGAGGGGAGCTGGCTCATCCTTCTGTAATCAAAAGGGCACGTTAATTACAACACTTGCCCAGAAAAAGACACACAGTGACTGCCAGTTAGAGAACACGGATGCATTCAAAGCCACCAGCAGCATTTTCCTCCCTTCCAAGAAGGGACCAACCTTTAAGCCCTAGCTAGAGCTTGTCGTGAACCTAAATAGGACTTCAAAGGGAAAGCAAGAAGGATCAGCAGCTCCTGACCCAAGGAGGAGACAGGGCAGATACATTTCCCCAGAGGCAGGCAACACACGGGGGAGGTGCAAGGGATTATTCAGACTCTCTTTCACCCTCTGTCTCCTCCCCTCCTTCTCCTCTGCTGGGGGCTTCTATGGTAAAAACACTGGAAGAGGAGATGGGAAGTAAGAAACATCACCCTAAAACTCTCCAACATCAGACTGTAAGTACAGGGGCACATATATGTGTTTAAGAGTTTTATGCTGCATTCTTGCAACTGTGGCTATACCGAAGCAAAAACCTCTGAAATAAAGTGCAACCACAAATACACAAATACAAAGTCCTATCTCACTTCCATTCTTCCCTTGACATATCCCTTTTAACCCTTCAAAGTGTTCATTAAAAGAGTATTCCTTCATGCTTTGTTAATTTTCTGTTATTTTCAGAAAGAGAAATAAGTATCTGTGGTGAATTATGTCCAGAGCTTGTTTTGCAAACTCCTTGTAGAGAGGATACTCTTGCAACTGGGCAGCAGCAGACACTCTCGTCATGCCCAGCACTGCCATACTCTGCAGCAGTTCCTGTCCTCTGCCTCCTTCCCTGGATTCTGCATGAACAGGTTGGGATCTGTGTCTGTCTGTCCCAGACGGTCTAGTCTGTTTGTCAGGTGGGCAGCTACGGAACACAAGCAGGTGCTAACCTCTGCATGACACTCAGAAAGGGCAGCAGGAGGATCTGCTCTTCAAGCTGCAGGGGTGGGAACTCACAGCTCTGCTCTTTCAGTGTGTGACAAGCATGTGACATGTAATACACACGTAATGTATAAGAAGGGTTTCTTTTGTATTTCCAGATTTGCTGCAAGCATTCCTGATTAAGGAAGTAACAATCTATGATGCAAAGAGGAATAAAACAGACTTCCAAAATGGCACAGAAGTCATTTGCACTGTTGCTGCATTAGGAGCTGTGGCTCCAGCCCTGCAGACTCATGTCCAAACCTTAAAGGTAGGTGCTGTGAGCAGTCCTCCAGGAGTCAGAATGAGCAAAACTGCAAGGATTAGCCAAAACAGGACACGTGTGCTTTCAGACTGCAGTCCATCCAGAGTAGGAGCATTTTTAAAAAGTTGTTTGCACACCTAACGCCTTGAGGCACGATCTTGGCTTTGGTGTTTGGGTGCTTTCATGCTACAATAGTAAAAAAGAGTACCCACAGAACAAATGTCGAAACCGATATTAATGTATTCATTGCACAAATTTTCATGCTTGAATATGGTCAGGGTCAAAATGTATTGTAAATACCAGTGTAGTAAATGACTGGTTTATGCTTATACGAGTATTGCCAAATGTATTGGGCTGCATTGCTCAGCCCTCCTCATTTAGAATTGCAGAGGAGAGAGGGGGGAAAGGAAAGAAAAAAGAAACAATTGTGGTGAAGCACAACCAATGACAGAGTCAGATTTATCTTTTTGTAAAAAAAACCCATTTAAAAACAGCCTGAAAAAACACTCAGGCAAATGCTCATAGAATGATCCTGTTAACTTCAAGTCTCTGCAGCAATAAAGTTAAACACCATTTTTAGTTACTTTTCTCCTGCAAAGTCCTGATGCTTTCTTCTTTGATAGACACTTCAGAATATTTTTGCTTTAAGCAGTAATATAATTTCTGGGGTCCTTCCCTTACCCTTTGCAGCTTTTCTGGACTCTGGCTATTTGGAAGGTGAGGACAAAACACTCAGCGGTATCTGGCTGAGGAAATCACAGCAAGTCCCCTCCTGCTATTTGCTGCGCACTGGCCAGGGATGCTCTGCACACATTCTTCCTTGTCAGCTTCTCACAGTATGTGCTCACACTGCTTTATCATACTCTTTCTATTAGGCTTCCTAATCTTTTCCAGAAATTGAGTTATCCTCAAGCTGAGACCTAGGAGAGGCAAATTTCATAACTGCACTTCTGACACATAGTGAACATTATGTCAGCTTATGTGAGAGTGTTGGAAGGCAAAAACTCTCATCACAGCATAAAAGTCCATTTTTTACTGCTTTTCCTAGTGTCAGAGGGGTAGTGTTAGGACTGTCCTCTTATATGCTTTGAACTTTGTCAGCCTCCAAAGACATTACATTGAGAAAAAAACCCAGAAAAAACACAACACAGTAGTGTTCAAATCAGATGTTTTGCCTGTAAAAAAGTCAGCTTTTAAGTATAGGGTAATCTCTATTTCTACCCTGTTTCATTAATTATTCATCACTCGATAATAACATTTTAATTTACCAGTGCAATAGCAACGCTAAATGCTATAGTCCCCTCTTCTAGCAGCTTCATGGAAAAATATCTGCTACTATGGAGAGCCCCTTACAGATCTTACAGATACACCACACACTAAAATGTAGCACTGCAATAGTCTCGCATTTTTTGTATTTTGTATTTATCGCTGTATATTTTACTCACTAAGAAAATATTTTCAACTGTTAGGATTTCTATTTATCTTTAACACAAAATAATAAAATAACTCACTTCATCCATGTGAGAGATCCTTTTTCTTTTTCATTCTGAAGTTTCCAGTTTGCCTCATTTCTCTTATTTAGCTTAATTCTGCATAAAAGTACACAGGGTGAAAGAAGGAGATACCTTTAATATAGCTTTCCTACTGTTAAATAGCTATCTTATTCCCTCTTTTAAAAAAACCAAAACAACTACTAAAGTGACAAAATGACAGCAACAAGTGGACAAAGAGAAGTGTTAGAAGCAACTCAGACCTCCTGTCCATCACATGCTTTTCATTCTGGTATTCTCTTTAAAGGTTGTTGGATTGAAGATGAGCCATTCTTCTCCAGACTCCATTCTCCCCCTGCTTTAAGGGGGTTTTACTTTCACCAGAAAATGTTTATTGTAAAAAAAGAAAAAAACAGAACACAAAAAAACAACAACAACAACAACAACACACAACAAAAAAAAAAAAAAAAAAAAAAAAAAAACCAACCAAAAAAACCAAACACCACCCCGCTCCCCCAACCAAACAACTGTTATACATCCAACGCAAATGTTGTGCCAAACTCTAAGAAGTGCCACCTTGGTTTTCATCTTTCTGGGATTTGAGCAGTTGTGAGCGGAACAGCTGCATATCTATAAGCCCAGGGCAGGTGGCCCCAGCCAGACACTTGCCACTCACAACCACAAAGCTGAAAAATCTGACCAGTTCCTTGACAGTCTGAAAATGTTTGTGAATTCCAGTTTCTTCTCCTTTTACTTTTCTATAAAGGAAAGTAAAAATCCAGTTCAAAGCTGCTAAGTAGCTTTCCCATGTTTGCACTCAAGAAATAACTTTCGCTGCCATAAAAAAATATTCACACCACTAAAAAAGAACCCCCACAATTTTCTCCGTTCCTTGTATGAAGGCCAGTCGTTTTGCATCACCATCCATGATGTCATTTGACTCTTTTAGAGTAGTCTGAATTCAGGTCTCGGTGTGGGGTCTGCTTAAATGGAAGTTCAATGTCTTTGGCTCTCCTCTTGCATCAGAAGGATTTTCCTTTGTGAAACAAATCTAAAATATCGCCCTTGCAATGCCAGGTCCTTTTAAATCCCGTTGTCTTTACCAGAACTGCGGGGCCACGGTGGGCTTGGAAAAGGGCAGGGGGGAATCTGAGAGTCTTTGAGTCAGCACATCAGCTCAGAAGGGATCCACCACAGAAGGAGTAACGGCGAGCTGCAAACCAAGATCAGAAGCTGTTACAAACTGACCCGATTTCAGCTCTGAATGCCACCATGCCTAACAGGCAGAGAGCTACAGGGGATAGCCAGGGGAAGAAGAGTGAAGGACAGCTCTAAAACCAGTACAGATCCTTGCTTTTATCCTGAGTCTGCAAACCTGAGAATGGAGAGAAGAAAAAAAAAGGGAAGAAGAAAAATAGGTACAGGCGTTTAAGGACAAAGGAAAACAAAATGCATTTCTGCCAGCTGAGATCAGTCTAAAGCACGGGGTCTCTAGAGCCCCAGAAGGCTATGAAGCAAGGAGAAGAGCCCAAGCCAGACTGGAACCTGGCACACGTCCCTCCTGCTGTAAATGAGGACACTGAAAGGATCCGTTAGGGGCTGTGATAACAAAACCAGCATGGAGCAAGCTTTCCTTGCCTTCACAACCACTGATTCAGGATCTGCCACTGCTAATTGCCTGTGTCCCTGATTTTATCACTGCTACAGTCACACAGCCTTGGTTCCAGACACCCCACCAAGCACTACCGGGGGAATGCCATTGCCCTTTTTGCTCAGCAAATGCAATTGGGCTTTCATTTGAAACACTTGAGGGAAAAAGTAAATAAGGAGAGGAGATAGTTCATGAACCCGTGTGGGGTCTAAAAATGACCTGCTCTGCTGTGGCTGCCCACACTACTGCCCTCAGTGCAGCATATGGAGGGGGCCAAGAAGTGACCTTTAGGGCTGCTTCATCCTGCTCCTAGCTCTTGCTGCTCAATGCAGAAGCAGGACCAGGGCCCAGACAAGAGTACCTCAAAGCAGCCTGTACCCTCAGGGCATGTTTGCAGGCATCAGAAATTCAAATGATGTTTTGGGGATGTGATATATTGGCCTGTCCCATCCTCCCTCTCCCCATCCTCTCTTGTCTGGCCTGAGAACCCCAAGAAGAGCACTCAGGACAGAGCTCAGGTGTTGCATATGGGGCCTCCACCCCCAATTTATTCTCCCACAGCAGCATCCCAGCCACCCCCCAGGGTGGTCCTTCCCTACTACTACGGATGGTGTGGAGTCAGGGAGCAGGGATGCAGCTGACTCAGGGAACTTGTAGGCACCAAGGGCAGCTCGTTACCTGTGTCAACATTGAGGCTGATGCTCTGTGCCATGTCTCCTGCTGCACTGGGGAAAGGGCCCGGTGTCGTCCAGGCTGCAGCAGCGCCCGCTTCGCTCTTGCCTAGTTCACAGGGGGGACTGACTGGAGTGGACACGGAGGCGGGGGTGAGGCGGTGGGGGCGGACGGAGGCAGTGGGCACCAGAAGGGAGCCGTAGCGGGGGTCAAAGTGGGGCCCGTAGACCTCGTGCATGGTGGCGGGGCGAGGGTAGGCAGTGCTCTGTGTCCCAATGTAGGGGTGGTGGTGGTGGTGGTGGTGGTGGTGGTGGGCATGGTGCCAGGGCTCAGGGCCACCCTGGTGCAGGTGGCCATGCAGGGAGGCAGGTGCGTAGGGGTCGGTGGTGGTGGCGAAGGGCAGCTCGCTGTGGGCAGCAGCTGCCAGGGGGCTGCTCAGGCTGGCTGGGACTGAGGAGGGCTGGTACGTGCTGTTCCAGAAGGACGGCGGGAAGATGCGCTGGCTCATTGGGAAGGAGCCATCTGGGTGAAAGAAGTGGAAGAGAAAGTCAGCAATGAGCACACCCAGCAAGCCGTGATCACCTTTCCCTAGGCCTCTGTCCCTCCCTGATCCAACTAAACCAAACCTTGCATTCCCTTTATTCCCTGAAAAGCTACCAAACACAAGAACTTGCTGCAAACAAACACAGATTCCTCTCCAGCTAAACATCCAACACACCTAGGCTATGGTTTATCCCTGAAGCTGCAACTATTTGCTCCAGGTTTCTCTTAGTATGTAGGTGGGCAAAAGGCTGTTATCTAAGGTGAAGGAAACATTTCTTCCATAGTGGAAACTGAGTGAGAGCTATTATACAACACTGAAATTTTCAGGGTTGGACTTTTCTTGTTTGTTTTTGTAATAATCTCCTTGTATAAACATTTATGTCCAACACCTCCAGGAAAGCAGCTGCTGCCTCAGTGCAGTTTCAAAGTAATCAGGAACAGTGAGAGTTGACTGAAGGCCAGCTTGAATTTCCTTAATTTTCTGGGGGCAATTGTCCACCTATTACACCAGACTTATGCCTGTTTCTTAGGTATACAGTCAACACGTTTGGGAAGCACTCTGTAAACCTTTGGAGATATACGGGAGGCAGGGCAAAGGACAAGGACCCTACATTTTCTTAGCCCAGTAAGTAACACGCAAGATGGACTGGTGATTATTAATAGTATAGGTAGATGTTGCGCATGATTAATTGAGAATGCGCATGGTTCCCAAAATAAATAAATAAAACCATGCTCCTGATACACGTTTGCCAGGGAGTATGTCAGCTCTGAGCCCTGGCATTACTCAGTAGAAGGGGAAGAGGTTCATGATGAGCAAAAACACTCTTTTCCTGCCATCAGTTGAATATCTTTCACACAGGAATTATTTAAACTATTTCATTCTTAGACATTACTGACAGCAATTCATACAAAGGCTGGGAAACCAGCCTTGGCTGAGCAGGTGGCCCTGTGAGGGAGAGTTACCAAAACTGCCCACAAAGAAATGCCAGCCCTAACTCTCTGGTGGAGAGAGGATGGGGAAGGTTATTCCCTTCTGCCCTGGGTACCTCTAGGCCTGTCCAGAGTGAATCAGCTGTGCATAAGCCCTGGCCTTAACCTTAACGGCATATGGCCACAGCCATAGGCAGGTCTAGAAGCCTTCGTTTTCAGAAATTTAGGGACCTTCCTCCAGCAGCAATCAGGGTGGTGATACATGCAGGGCAAAATATGGGGACAAACACAATTAGTTTTTCAGAGGTGGGAAGCTGATGAGATGGTTCCCACATTTGCTTTTTGCTTTGTTCCCATCATTATGACCACACTAAACTGAAAGCTAGCATCAACAGGGCATCCCCTGCACAGTCACAGTGCAGGGGTCACTTCATAACTGTTTTGGCTGTAGCCCCTTCCAGGTAAAGCACCTGCAGTGTAAAGAAAGTTAATTTCCCCATTCCACCTCCCAGGCTGCTTCCCCCTGGCCCACTGCGCTCCGGCATGAACTGAAGGGCTTTATTCTTTTTTTTCCCTTAAAAGGGCCAAGCAGCTGACAGCTCTCGGCCCGGGACATTGGCTCCCAGGGGCTGCCCGCCGAGCACCAGCCGCCGAGGGGAGGAAGGAGGGAGACGGGATGTCGAGGTCCGAGGTGCCTGCCCGGAGGGGGACCCCGCCACCCCCCGCGCTCCCCCCGCCGCGCTGGGTGCTCACCCCGCCAGGAGCCGGCGTTCCGAGTCGCCTTCGAGCTGCCGAGGGAGAAGCTGCTGGGCTGGCTGAGCGCCCGGCTGAAGTGCTCGTCCACCACGGCGCTGATGTCCCCCTGGAAGTAGGTGAAGAGGACACAGCGGGAGCTGATGTACTCGGCCTCGGGGGGTCGCTCCTTCTCGGGGCTGCAGTCCTCCTCCTTGATGCTGGCCGCGGGGTGGCTGGAGAAGGAGCTGCTGGCGCTGCTGCCGCTCTCCGGGGCTTCTTGCATTTTGGAGTAAAAGGCGAGTTTCTACGAGGAAGGAAAGAAAACAGAGCCGGTCACGCAGCGCATCAAGGTGCGCTGCTCCCCCCTATGCCAGCCGGCGTGCAGCGCTGAGCCCTCTCCCGCGATCTTTCCGAGAGGATGCAAAAATCTAATCCTCGGCTGCCCGCTGTTCCCCCAGCACACACCGCAATCCCACACACCCCCACATCGCCCTCCGTAAGTGCAATTCTGCACCGCCCCTGGGAGGCAGCGAAGAGGCTGCAAACAGAGCAGGTGACCCGAAACCCAGAGTTGCCGGCCGGGATGGAGAAAGAACCGCCGGGCGGGGCTGGCGCGGCCAGGCGGGGATCACACGCCCTGGTCCTCCGCACCAAGCCCGGCATAAGAAGGCACTTTGCAGATGGCTCCGGAGCGGACGGCGGCCGCCAAGGGGCTGCAATGCGGGGGGAAAGGCGACGGGCACGGTCAGACGGCGGCCAGGTACACACGGACCAGCGACGGCAGCGGGGGGAAGGCAAGAGCCTCTCTGTCCCCGGCTCGCAAAATCTGCTGCGAAGAGTGTCCCGTAACTCACAGCGGCGAGGAGAAGGAAAGGGAAAAAAAAAAAGACTCAAACACATTTCAGAGCAAAGCACATAATTTCCCTGGCCAGCAGGAAGCTCTAGGTATTTCCTACAAAATTATTCTGTTTTTACTGGATTTCGATGAGTGGGAAAACAGCGGGCGTTGAAAAGTTTGGTGGATGTTTCCCATCTTTATCTGCGTTAGCATGCCTGCAGGTGCTGGGAGTTTCTTAGCAATAAGCGCTGAGACGTGGAACCCGGGCTTGGATTATACGGGCAGAGCCTTGGAGCGGCCGGCGAGGGAACCACCGAGGGGATGGGGCAAAGCCTTGGGCCAAGACGTACGATATATATCATAATGTCACTCCTTCGCGACGACCGCCTTTCCACTTGGCTCCCAGTTCGGCCATTGAGGTAATGATCATCCCCCTTAATAATGTCATAAGCCGTGTGCCGGGGGGGGGGGGGGGGTGGGGTGGGGTGGGGGTGATTGGAGGGAAGGCAAGGTGGGGGAAGACATCGTCTGCTATTTGTAACGGGAATTGGGTCCCGCTGCCGGGCAATGGAGGCGGCACAGGGTCCCCCCACGCCGGGGGCTGCAGGGAGCGGGGCCGCTGACCCCGGCCCGACTCTGCATGGCAGGGGCTCTCACCCGCCTCGAGCCTGGGGCGCTGCTTCCTCTATCCAGCCCCTTTTTCGTTACGCTGGTGGACAAAGGAATTAATTTCTGGAAGGAGTAAGGGCGAGGGAAAAGCTGGAAACGCAGAGGGGTAAAAGGAAAGAGGTGTGCAACAGGTGCAGCCCGGGGAAACGAGCCCTGACCCACGCGGGACGGTGCGGGTCCTGAAGCGAGCAGATCCCCGCGCACGACGGGCTGTGTCTGCCCGAAACATTCCCGCGGCCGGCAGGATCCTGTTACTGAAAACCGGGGATGAGTTGATACCCCCGCCCGCGCGGGCGGAGCCGCACGCAGCGCGGCGGCGAGACGTGGCTCCAGCCCACGGAGCACCCGCAGGTCTCGCAGGCGACAGCGCCGCCGGGAGTCCCGTGGGGCTGGGGGACGGGCCAGGGTCCTGCCACCGAGCGCGCCCCGGGAGCGCGGAGCATCCCTCAAACCCTGGCCCCTTTCGCTGCCGGGGCTTTTCCCGTCATCGACAAACCGGGGAGACTCTGCAGCCGCCCGGCACTGTCGCCTCCTCCACTTCCAGAGCGTAACTCCGGAGCACCCCTCCGAGGCGGCTATAAAATCTCTGCACAAAGTGGCTCCCGCGGCAGCGGCCGGGATGCCGGCGCGCAGGGGTGAGCAATACCCCGGGTAGCCCGGCCTCGCAGCTACCGACGGGCTAAGCACACCGCGGACATCGCTGCCCCGAGCCGCCGCGCTCGGATGGAGCCGGTCCCGGCAAAGGAAACAGACAAACAAATATTGGAAAACGAACAAACCAACCCCCTAAAAATCCCTCTGAGGGTTAAAATCGCGCCCAAGCTCCCAAGGCATCCCGTAGTCCGTCGGTTGCCGCCGGTGTACGTACCCTGCGGAGCCCTGCTCCAAGGTGGGATGAGATTCTGCTCCGATCACCATCTCAGGCTCCCAGACCTCCCCCCCCCCGCCGCCCCCCTTTCCCCTCCCCTTCTCCTTTTCCCTTTTTCCTTTTGGTGAGGCCCCAGACGGCCATCCTCCAGATGACACCCCTCCCACCCTCTGCCTCTTCACCGCTGCCCCCCACACTTACCTGGTGATAGGGGCTGTAGGCTGCTGCGAAGTAGGGCTGGGGAGGACCGTAGACTTGATACATAACATCCAAACAGCTCATGGCTGGCCGCGGCCGAGAAGTATTTTTTTCGTCATCAACTCGTGTTCTGCAAAGTGGACAATGCTTCGCGGGAGGGAGGTTCCCGGGGGTTAAGAGGCACCACGCACTGGTGGGAGGAGTGAGGGGGGATGAGGCCGCAGTGGGCTGAGCTGGCACCCCCTCCCTGCCCTCTCTCCCTACCTCCCGCCCTTTCTACAGCGTGGCTCCCTCCCGCAAATGCGCTGGGGCCGGAGGGGCTCCGCGGCCGCCGGGGGAATTTCAGCCCCGTGCCTGGCGGGTGGCAAAGGCGGGGGAAGCCAGGGAGATCCCCCCCGCAGCCGGGACTGCCCGGGAGCTGCGGGGCGGGAGGCGCGGGGAGAGCTCCAGCACGCGATGCCCTCCCCGGCCACGCAGGGACCGAGCGACGGCTGCGGGTTGCGGGGGAGATGTGGGGTGGCGGGAGGTGGGGGCTCACACAGCGAGTCAACCCATCTCCCGCTGCGTTTCATTTAATTTCATTTATTTAATTTCTTTTCACGTGCCTCCTGTGCCAGGTGCTGCCCCGCGCCCCCCGGGGAGGATGCCTCCGTCGTTCCTCCTGTCTCGTCGGGCCCCGCTCCTGGCCGGGGAGAAGTGGAGCTCCGGGAAAGGCAGGGATCGGGATAACACCCTCCAAATCCCACCAAGTCCGGCGTCCGCCGGAAAATGCCACTGCCAAAGTCACAGGAGTTGAGAGATCTGATCAATCCAAGGAGGAAAATCCAGTTGCTCCCGTGGAGGAATCTCCCCAGAAACTTTTGAATCATTTCAAATCCTGGGAACCGCGATGCTTTTGCATTAATAGAAATTAAAACAACGCCGATGGCAAAGTCACGTCAAAAGAACAAATTATCGTGAAGGTAAACTTGATTTCCTCCTCGGCTTTCTGCCGAGTGTGACATGTAAAGTTGTAAATAGGTGAATGTATCTTCACTGCTCATTTTGACGGAGTTGCATAGGAACTAGATTACTTTCTAACAGAGATCTAAGTTCTCATTTCAATACCAACTCTTTGAAACGTTCATCTTCGTGGTAAGGGTCACAACTACAGTGAAAAGAGACCCGGGTTTGTTTCTTTTTTTCTTTAGGAATCTGTAATAAAGCAGAAAAAATATAGAACATATGATAGAAAGAATATTACTTGGTCTTCAAACGCTGATTGCTTACAAAAGTATGGGGAAAAATCTGAAAAGAATGAACGCTTTGAATTTTGAAGACCTGGAAATATTTGAACTAATTTTAGCAGAAAATCCTCAGAATTAAAACTAAGTATTGACTCTATTTTGTTTTCCCCAAAATGTAATTTTCATATTGCAAGTGCTAGAAATTGTTCTAAATGCGTACCCTTCACCAAAATGATGTTTCAGTGCCCAATGAGCATGTTTCAATATTTTCTGCAACATGTGCAAGATTTAAAATTCATATTTAAACAAATATTTTTCTCCCTATTTTAGTTTGGTAAATTCATTTTTCGTATTGCAATACAACCTGGAATGCCGTGGCTGAGGGTTCTGCCTTAGCACCACTCTTTCCCCCATCAGCAAATTTTTTGTTGGTGACCAAGAAGAAGAAAACAAGTTGAAGACCTGTAGGTATTAGGCCTTAAAATAAGAAATGTATCTTATACTCTATAATTTTATTTCTCCTTAGCAGTAAGCAAATAGTCACGACACAGGGAAGGACTCACTCTGCGGCTGGTGTCCAAATTAAGGCAGTCAGCTAAAGAACACCCCTCTGCTCCTCACAGTGAGAGACTAACACATCTTACCTGGGACAATGAGATCTCACTTCTCCTCTGTGCCCCTGCTTGTGAGAGGTAGGGAGCTTTCCCAGCCCACACAGATCTGTGCCTATTTTAAAGGTAGCAGTATGCTGGGCGAGGTACCAAAACCAGCCCATTTCTCAGAGACTGAGTCCAATGGACACATACTCCAAAGACACAGCACGCCTTGTACAAGCCCTTCACCAATGACTCTGTGTAATAGCAAAGGTAGGTCCTGACAATTGCCAAGGCTGAACATTTACTTCTTGTGTAGAAAAACCCAGAGAGTAACAGCAACATGTGAGACCGGGTGCTGCATTGAGGCAGATGGTCTAGCTTGTGCTCCCTGGAGAATTTCTCATTGAGGGCTGAATTTAGGGATTTTACCTCACATTCAAGTATGTGTTAGAGGAATCGGGCCTAATGTGGCTTGGTATGAATTCTGTTTCTTTTATAGACAGTTATTTGACGGTAAAACTGTCCAGGCAAGACACGAGTAAACTTTAGTGTCTTAATGCAGAGCAATACAGACATTCATGTGAAAGTGCTGACATTGTTTTACCTCCTCTGTGCACTCTGTGAAATCAGTCCTGGTATAGGAAATTATCCTGGAAACCAAGGGTTAGAAACTATATTCACTAATGATCTCACTGCATATTTGCAATTATATAAAAATAGTTTTCCTTGGTCCTAACTACAGAATTTTAGGTGGATTGAGTGACATAAAGAACTACAAAGCCTTGGAAAGAAACAGCTGAGTTACCTCAGAGAGAAAATTATGACAGCAATAAAGGAAAGCACAGCTTTAGGGAGGACATGGGTTGAGAATTGGCTGTGTACCATTAAAACACTGTCATGGGCCTACTCCTATGACCATACACTGGTAAATGTTTCACAGAAAGTAATATGAAAAGAAAATCTTGGTTTTAGGAATACAGAATGATGGCCTCTGATAAACAGCAAGACGTAGAAAATTACAACTTGCCTCAGAAAACATTTCTATAAAGCAAGTCAGTGTTATCATCTAACTAATCCGGAACTTTTCACAAAAGAAGAATTGTGTATGACTGTGAATGGCTCACCTGACAAGCAAACAGATCATCAAACAAAACATCAACATTCAGAAAGACTAGAACAAAAAAGTCATGGAAACGTGATAGCACTGACCACATTTGTTGTTCACGTTCCCTGGAAATCCTACATCCAGTGCTAGTCTGCCAGCCCCCAGTATGCAAACATTTGAGCATCAAACATCACATTCAATGAAAAGATTAACTATTTAACATCAACATCCAGAACGGACCTTTCTGTTTTTTCGGTCTTACCACATATATAATTCTTGCTGTTCATAATATGCTATTTTAGAAGCTCAGGAAGACTTTTACTGTTTCCAGAAAGGCATGCTTTCTCAGTTAGAAGATATTACGAGATGGATGGACGATCCCACTTCCTTGCTGCAGCCATTTGCCGGTCTGCTTAGCAGGCTTCAGTGTTTCTCACTTCTAGCTTGAGTTGGGCTGGCTTCAGCTTCAAGCTGCTGGTTCAAATAATGCCTTACTTCACTTATCTAAACACTCCTTTCATATGTAATATTTTCTGTTATGAAACTTATTTTATTCCATATAATAATATAATTTTTCCCCTGCCAAAGTAGATGAAGTTCCTTAACTTTCTACAGCAATTCTTCACATCGTTTGTGTACTTTTTTCATTTGCAACCTGTGTAATTTTTCAACATTGTTTTAAAAATATTGGCACAAGAACTTGATATTATCTAGCATTTCTCTTGCTGAAGGCACACACAAAGTAAAATACCTTCTTAGCAGCTGATGCTTATAGCTGTTGTGGTTTTTTTTGCCACAACACGGTTTTAAAGATCTGTCATGCTGATGTGCTCTCCCACTGTGATCACCAGAGTATTTTCAGTTTTCCTTCTAAAAGTATGCAAAAAACATGGACTACTTGGTGATACGGAACTGATGGTACTGGGAAGTTTCTGGCATTTCTTCTAGTTCTTGCATAGCTGACTGAGATTGCAAGTAACTAGGCTGAAAGCTGTAGTGGTCTCATGTGAGCCTATGGCATCTGCTCATGACACCTTGTAGAGTCATACTTTACAGAACCTTTTCCATCACCTGACTTTCTTGGTCCTAGAAGTGCAACTCTTCAAACAGCTCCATTTATGTGCTGTTTCTTCTTGAGAATGCCAAGAGAGCTAGCAATGGGCTCACGTATTTCTGAATGTCCCGTTTCCCACTTTACTCACCAGTCTTCATGCTACTCTACTACCTGCTAAATTTGTTACTGTGATATTATATCAACTTTCAAATTACTGATTAACATCTTGCATTAATTAGTTCACAAACTAACTAATATGACTGTTCCTATACTGTGTTCTCATACTATACTCATATGGGCAGTATTCATATTCCTAAATACTAAAGATTTTTTGTTGACTCATTTCTTGCAATTTTTTTCCATTTCCTGTGTGCATGACTTGTATTGTGCAGTACCTCCTCTATGAGATGATAAAATCGGTTTTAATAGTCTTCCTATTCCTGCTCTCTACTTTACTCTCCAATGTTTCAAACTGCCTGTAGGACTCAACACATAGTTAACTTTCAGTCGAACGCAATACTTATGGGTTTACATGGGTCAAATTTGGCTAAATGAATTAAGAGATAATGCTGTTCCTCTTTCTTATTTTGTCAGTCTTTGTGCTCCATATCCCTAAAAGCTTTTTGTTTCTTGGGGGGCTTGGCAACTGTTACCATGGTGTTCCCAGGGATGTTTTTGAGGTACACCTCTGGGTCTGTATTGATACAGAAGACTCTAGGCTCAAGAGCTGCTGGCTTGGTAGTTTCCATGGGCATTGAATTAACTGACATTAACGATAAAAACCAGCATTAAAAATATAGTAAAAAATAAAGTAAAATTTGGGGGACACATATCACTAACTTCATTGTCTCCTTCACTGTCCTGAAGAACACAGTTTTTCAGCCTTAGAGACCTTGTAGAGTTAGTTTTAATATTTCTTTTAAGGGTGTGATTTTCTTTTTCTCTTTTCCTTTTTTTTCCCCCCGTGGCTCAAAGAATTCACTGTTAGCTGCTAATTAATCACACGTACGGATACTATTTGGTGTGCATTTGTACACGTGACCGCATGTCTACTCCAGTGACATACTCTGCAGCAGCTGGAATGTACGTGGTGATTTTTACTCCATGATGTATTTACAGGGGAGTTGCTGCCCAGCTCAGGGTGCAGCATCTGGCGTGTGTCACTCACCCGTCCTGCTCAACCCTGATGGGCCAGAGGCATCACCTGTCGCTCCTCTACTGATTGCGGCAGATGAAGAGATCATTATGCAGGGCTGGAAGAGACATCTAGAGCTGTCATGAGGGAATATATTCACACATGTTCGCATGTGTGAGAACACACTGTATGCATTGAATTTAGGGCTTGATTTTGCAATATGAAAGCTCATGGAAGTTTTTTTCCAGAATTGGCATAGGAACAGTCTCAGTTTTGCCAACAGAGGCAGAGGTAGCAGCTTTTCTGATGCAGGTATTGTGGCACATTCAGATCTGAGCTGCATGACTATGTACCTCTTTCCCCCACTCAGCACTGAGCCACCAGAAGGTGAACCTGGCTTTCTGAGACACATTCACAAAGATACTCTACAGATATTTTTACTTGTATACAATATATACAATACATATTTTCTCTGTGCTCAGGGCAGAAAGGTAATTTCAGAGAAAATGTTTCTTAACAATCACCACCATGCACAAAATAAAGTTCTTTTTATGTTTTATTTTACTTTTTTTATTGTTATGATGCAAAAGTAGAAACGGACTGTGTCTACTCTCTGTTGAAGTTTCTTAAGCACCAACTTTATTAATACAGGCACTAAACTCGATGTAATTGTGATATAAATCCTCTGCAATGTCAAGTCGCAGTGGTCTTGATTGCCCAGTCATACCTTTGCATATTTTTTTTGGAAAAAAAAATGGTTGTTTTATATGAAGGCTTTAATTCCCACAAATGTTTTAAATTTAGAAGTATCTTTCTTTCCACTTTTGTAGATAATACTTCAGACAGAGGGAGGTAGGTGGCAGAGGAAGACTGCAGCTTGAGAGAGTAAGTGGCTCGAGGCAAGGAAACAAGAAGGTGATCAGGTTTTCAGCAGAGTACAGACAGGCAAGGTATAGTATAATACTGACAATATGAAGCTGGGATGAGGAAAAGAAAGACTTCCATGATTAAGTCTTCCTCAAGTGGAAACTTTAATTGCTCAGAGTGGGCAATATTATATCATAGTGGGAGAAATTCACTGGTTCACTTCTGTTTTATTCAGTGTGTATTTGGCTAAACCTTGAGATAATGTTATTGGAAAATGGTGACAGAGTATATTTTAAGTAACAAAACTGAAAAACAAAGTAAAAAGAAAATTCATAGCAAAATACTGGAAGTGGAGCCATGTTACAGGGAACTGTGCTCTCATTGTCTGGAATTGCCCCAAATAATGTAGTTCCTGGGTTAAGTGTGAATAGGTGTGATTTCAGGGCTGAAAATATATCCTGACTTTCTGAAACTGAACAGAGCCCACATTTACTTTTTTTTTTAATGGCTATACTTAATAGAGAACTTAGTCTTTATGGCTGCAAAAGCCAACTCCACCTTTGTAAATGAGGTTGCAAAAACAAACAAGAAGGAGAGAGGAAGATGGTAACAAAAGAATGAAGGAAGGTGCTCACACTATGGGACAAAAGAAAATGTCACTTGATTTTCATAATACCTATGTTTTTGTCCTAGTTAGGACAGCTGAGATCAGTTCATCATGGTATGGGTGTAACCCAAAACTGTGTATTCTATAGCCTTCCATGCCATTTCCCAGAAACTGTTATCAATGAACCATTTACACCCTCTGCCCATAGAGCCTGACTCCTCAGGCTATAAACTAGGTGTTAAGAGGCCTGTGAGATAGGAGGATGCTCTTGTCCTCACACCCTTTGTGGAACTCCCCGCCCTTAGGGAAGTACTGAACATTCCTACCTGAACTGGAGAATATATAATCTTGGAGTCTCGGAACATTTTTTGACCCACTCGTGGGATCCAGAGGAAGACCACAGCTCATCGCTCTCAACCAGACTTAGACCACCACCCTATACTGGACTGCAATCACCACTTTTGACCAGACTGCAACAGCTCTCCCACCAGCAGGTTTTTTCCCCTCTCCCTTTACTTTGGATTCAAGCGGGGCCCAAGGAACACCACTTTGTTCATGCCCCAGGGTACTGGGTTATACATTTGGGTTTTGTGAGTTAAGACCAATTGTTTGTTTGTATGATTGTACTTACTGTATTATTTTAATAAATTGTTATTCTGACTTATAATCTCTCCTTTGAGTTGAGTTCATTTCCCCTGCTGGTTAACTCTTAAACCGGCACAGTTTTGTAGCTCAGTCCACCAGAAACCGGTGCATACATAGTCATATTGTAGCCTGGATGGAAACTCTGATTTAGTTTCATATAAGTATCTGTATAGATTTACCTCTTTTAATATGGAAAGATAAGAAATTAGTATCCAGATGAATTATTTGTAATAAATAACAGTGCTCCAAACTCTATTGAGAACACATGTAATGTGTGCCCCATTCCCTTGCTTGTACACAAAATTATTCGAATGAGGACAAATTAAATTAAATCCCATGCAATAAGCACACCCTCTGAGGCAAATCATTATATGCGTACCAGCGATCATGTGCTGGAGTCTTTACACATGATGGTTGTACTTTTTAAAGAAGAATCTCTTCCCATGTTGAGGTGGGCATTACCCTGAGCTGCAAAGAGTTTTACATGTACATATGAATCAGTCAGTGAGTTTGCACAGGAGGGAAGAGGCATGAATTTAGGGTAAGTAAGTAATTTTCATACCTCTGGTGTGATGCTCTCTTCTTTAAAGAAGGCATGAGTGCATTAAAGATCTTCTGGTCTACTGAGTTAAATTGATGGAGATACCATCCTAACATATCAAGTTTTTGAAATGAAGGTCCAGTTTTTATATCAAGGTAACAGAATGCAATTTGTAATTCAGAAAGATAACAAAATTGAGGAAAAATTCAAAAATTGCCTTTAAGTTTTTGTTGAGGTTCTGGACATAGCTGGTAAGAGCCAAGAACATCAGGTGGCACATACTTGCTACTTCACAAGAAATGAATAGACAGGACTTCGTTTAGGCTCAGAATTTGGCAAACATTTTGAATAACATTTTTCAGAAATTGATTTTTAACTCACAGACAGTTCACTGGTCACATGGGAGGATAGTTTACTGTAGAGAACAGCATGAAAGCTGAAAAGTTGGCCAAATGCAGAGTGTGATGGGAAAGCAGCTCAAAGCTATGTCTGTGTCCCTGTCTGTTGACATAATACAACTGTTGCATTAAATAAACTGGCATTAATTTTTTTTATATTATTGCTGGTCACAGGGACAATTTTACCAGTCTGTGTGTTTCTTCTCCTGATTTGCTCCTTTACTTCCAATCTGAAAATAGAGTGGGACCTGGCTTTATTGTTTTGCTGTGCAAGGATGCTGCTGCCTCTGGGAGCCCTTGTGCACCTTCCTGGATCAGGCTGGTATTTGGTTGACAGGCAGCGGAAGCAGGGGCTAAGGGCGATTTCCAGGGTAATCAGAAACAGGCAAGAAAAAGCTGTTGGAGGAACCTTGCCATCAGCTCCATGCTCCAGAGGAAGAGTAGGATACTCAGGAACCCCTTACATCTCTTTTAGAGAAAAGCACATACTCTGTGCTTTGTCCCATCCTCCTGCACACCCAGAGACAGGAGCTTGTCTTTCAAAGTGCCTTTCCAGCCAGCACGTGCCAAATCATATTTTAGTCTCTCGCCTTCCAGAACCAAGAAAACTCCACAGTCCTCACATTTGCGCAGCACGGGACACTGCTCCTGCCTCTGCCCATATGGAGCACAGCTTGCTGCCATGCTCCAGGGGAAACCACACGCAGATTAATGGGTGTTGTGCTCTTTCCCAGGTAAGCTAGTTCTCATGGTGGCGAACAGCTTTTACTGTTCAGCAATACACACCAGGTGCCACACTCCACTGACCTGCAAGGGCTGTTGCACTGTTTGAAGCCAGTATTGGAAAAGATAACCTCTTCATTCCTTTGCTCCTGTGTTCTCTTTTGCCCTGCAACTGCCTCATGTTCTCCCTTGCCTTCTCTTATTTGAGAAAAGCAAGATGATTCGCACTCCATGAATTGTATCAGTGTTAATCTCCTAAATTGGTTATTCTGCCTCTCAGCTTTTGGGTAGGTGAGACAAAGCTGGCACAAGGTAAAACGAACATTCCAAAGGGTATTCCAGACATCCTGACACTGCATGTTTTTATCCAAGTAATTATATATGCTTTAGCTAGACCATGTTTTCTTCTGCTTCTCAGGGACCACATGCTGAAGTAGTGATTTCACACATACATGAAACACTAAGCAGAAAAAATTACCATCATCAACTTAGTAAAAAGGTACTTATCTCTGTGTCAACACATTCGTTTCTTCAACTGTGTTCCCCGTACTCACCATTTGTCCTAAAATGTAAGTCGATTACAAGTTAATTTCACAACACAAAGAGTCAATCCTTTTGCTTTTCAGAAAGAATAAAAAATATTTAAAATATGTATGAAAACATGCACAAAATGTATAATGTCTTACACACTGAAGAGCTCCAAATTTTTTGGAAATTGAAGTTCATGTGTCTGCTAGACTATTCCTACCAAGATTTATCCATTTACTACCTCCCTCCCTCCCTACCTATGTACTAGCCTATTATACAAATTTCTCACAATTATCAAATACCTAAGAGGAGACAATTTGAGAGGGATAGCATGGAAAGGGAAGGTTGAGCAACTAATATATAGAAGCCAAACCTTCAGATCTAAGATGGGGGAACTTCTAAACCAAGGACTGGACAGAGCATTTTGGCTTATGGGGGCTAGGTAGCCTAAAAGCTAATATGCATCAGTTTCATGGGCAAGATTCACCTCCAGCCTCTTTAGGAACTCATAATTATTTCCAGTTTGCTGTTGTCCTTTGTAGAAACAATTGATTCAAACCTAAAACATTAATTTCCCACAGTTAATACTTTTCTCTCACTTTTTTGTTTTTATAATTTATTTTCAAGGAGGACTGGAAATCTACCTATATTGAGAACATTAACATCTTTAAAAATCTCTAGCACAGCCTAATTACAATAAGGACTACAGCTGATCACCATTTAGTTCTATTGTATTTGATAGTTTTGACAGGGCTTTCCCTGCTGTAGTTGCTTTCTAGTGATGATCCTTCTGTAATGGGGGGGAACTTTTGCCTTATGCCTCCCTTCCCTGCCAGAGTCCTCCTTTCCATCCTTTTTGCTGGAGCCAACTGAAGCCTCTGAAGACCCTCTGGTTCCTTCAGTTTTGTGGTGAGACCTCACTGTGCATGTATCTTCAGCAGCAGTCCTGCACTTCTGTGGGCCCAGTTTGGACTGGGACATTTTCCTAGGAAGTTGCACCCTCATCTCAGCCCTGCATAAGCAGCATTCTCAGTGTGGATGGCCAGCTGGCTGTTATAACCTTCTTTCACACCATGCTATGTAAAACTACACAGGGCAGGTCTTGTTGATGTGTGAAAAATGCTTCTAACAGCCTGCTCCCATGTGCACTGAGGTTTCCAGCTTCACAGTCTCGCTGACCCACAGTGAGCAACAGGACCAAAACCAAGGAAATGGTTTGCTATAGGCAGGGAAGGTAAAAGAAGATGAGTGCAGGAGTAGGTTTGGTTTTCAGAAGAACAGAAGTTTCCAGAAACACACTGATTGAGGATTGGCACTGTGGGCCAACAGCAAGTGCAGTAAGAATGAGCCTGCAGAAAAAAATTGTTATATACATAGCTTTTTAAAAAGACTGTTTTATTGATTAACTTAGATGTATTGACTACTTTCCACTTTTCAACTTGCATATAAATACATGTACTTTTAGCTTTTCTGGGTAAATGGGGCTTGAGACTGCTCAGAACAGTACACCACTGGTGTACCAGTCATTTGGGATGTAATGCCAGATAAGCATATTTTGACATGCTGTCACAAATGGACAGTTTATTGTGAAGGAGACAGTAAAAGTGGTTAAAAGGTGTATGCATGTACATGTATACAAATATAGAATCATAGAATCAACTGGGTTGGAAAAGACCTCTGAGATCATCAAGTCCAGCCCTTGATCCAACACCACCGTGGTTACTAGATCATGGCACTAAGGGACGGGCAGCCCATTCCAGTGTCTGATTACTCTCTCTGTAAAAAATTTCTTCCTAATATCCAACCTATATACATGCATGCATACGTGCATTATGGATGGATGGATAGATAGATAGACAGATTGACATACAAATATTATTTTTCCTTCTCTGGTAACCATAATGAAAGTCTGAAGATGAAGATAGTCAGAAACCAACAAATCATTCACTAAAAACTGGGAAAGGGATGCTTTTCTTAAAAAATGGTAAAACCTAATATTCAGTTGAAGACCACCTCAACATAAAGAGTGTGGCCAGGCCGGTAGATGATGCTTCTCTGAAACCAGAAGATGTCAGAAGCAGGTCTTTCTTTTTCTCTTAGAAGTTCTGGAAAGAAGGCCTCTGCAAAGGAACACTTCCAACTCCCCCAGATTGCAGCTGCTCCTGCACCATCTACCACTGGCTTAAAAATGATGATTAGAGACCTTGGCCAAACGCATGCAGAAAAAATCCCAAAGCACTGCCTATGTTATGTGGCAGTGTTTGGTGGAAGCATGACAACTGCCCATACTTTGGAGGAAAGCTAGTCTCTGTTTTCTTCAGATTGAATCAAATGTCCATGCCATGAAAAGTGCTCTCCCAAAAATCCAATTTTTTTGTTATTACAAAATCCAAGGCAACTGGGCCTGGGAATATTTATATTTGTCCACGAATATTCTGGACTTTAAAATGTCACTAAATTGTCTTGATGAATTTTTGTTTCTTTTTCCCCAGTTTTTTTTTACCTCTAGAGAAGTTGGAATGCTCCATTTTTTTTCCTAGCTCAAATTTTTGAAGGAATAGGAAAATACTGGGCAAATATGGAAGTATTTTGGAAAAAATATTCCATCTCCATTTCACCGCTGGAAAATTCTTCCTCTGCTCAGCCTCCACTGTGCTAGATTACATGTTAGTGCATGAAGTTCTTGGAAATAAATTCTCAGTGCATATGGCACAACCTTAATCTAAAAATGAACTGTTAATTGAGGAAGGCACAGGACTGTGTTAGAAAAAAAATGAGATTCATTAGGAAAGGGGTAATTTAGAATTAACACAGTGGAAGGTCATCTGGCTATAGAAATAATTTTTAGTGACTTCCCCTTTCTACACTATTCTGAATCTGCCTATTTGCCTCTGGTGTGGTACAAGTGTGGTATGAACAGATCCCTCGATATGAAATAGGCTTGTCAGTTCGGCACGGCATGGGATAGCCCTGAGGGAACTAGTCCTCTGGCTATGCTTGTTGGAGAGAATATGTTTGGATTACAACCTCTCATGGCTTTTGGTAGCAGTCTTGATTTGATCTCAATTGCTTCTCACAGTGGGAAAAGCACCAGATCCAAAGAAGAACTATGTTTTTGCAAACCTCCCATGTCCAAAGGAGGCTTTGTTTGGGTAAAGAATCTATTCCGGTCATCCCTCATGACATCTCCAAATATTCGTGTGTCAACTGGTGCTGTGGAACATGATCCCATTAGATCCCATTAGGGTATGCAGTGGAGACAGACCTATTGAGGATTGATAGGGAGTACACAGTATGGGCCATAATCAGGCCTTGCTACAGGTTTTAAAGAAATTATGATGAGAGGATTTCTGTTTTGTCACTAATCTGGGAGGTGTTGGCAATGAAGCAGTCTTTGCTCTGCTTTTGCCACTGGGGTAAAAAGTTAATCTAGAATTAATTTAATTCTAGATACCATCCAGTGGTTTATGAAGTCCTGGTCCTAGAAGTCTGAATGCAGACATGGTGTGGAAAGAAATCCTGCAGCCCTGGACCTACCCCCAGTGAGCGGTGTCTCATCCACTGACTCTCAAAATGCTATTTTAGAAAGCAATGCTTGAAGCAAGATATAGAAATGGGGATCTATGTAAAATGTACTTTTAAAGACAGTATTATATACTTTGGTTTCAAGTTATATAATGGCATGTCAGACACGCTCTGTCCCCATCTGAGGGCTGAGCCCTTTTTACTCAGCACAGTGTGGAGCACACACAGATGCGGGCTGGTAACAACTCCGTGCTTAGCATGGACGACATATTTTGGAAGACATTGAGAGACTGGACTCAGAACAGAAACAGAGAAAATAGGAAAGACTTAATGTGTAAAAGAGTATTTCACGCACGTCCAAATTACGTCTGTACAAAATATTCTTGTGAGAAAAATAGCACAGGGTAGCAAGAAAGGAGAGTACAGTGTAGTGGGCTGGACAAAGAGCCAGCTCAGGCAAGCCTGGCTGAACAGCAGTTACTAGGCTGTAAAAAATGGACATGGCAAATGTACTGCATTTGCTAAAGGCTCCATGAAACTCCAGGGAAAACAGGGAGTTCACAGAGTGGCTCCACCGACAGCGAGAAAGTTTCATTATTATTAGTCATATGCTGAGGATGTCAAGGAATTTTAAGGCCGCACTCTCTGCATTTTTAGAGGTTATTAATGAAATAGCGTAGCAAGGTGAATTACATTAAAATATTTTTCTAACCATTCCAGAAATCTTGGTCCAAGTTGGCATAGGGGGGCTGGCAAGTGGTGAACTTTTGACCGAAGCTCAGATTGCTGGGAGACACATCCTCCTTGTTAGTTTCGGGTGACAGTTCACTGTACTAGAGGGATCCACTTGTGTGTAAAGAGGCGAGTGGGGGAGGAAGATTTAGCGCTGCATTTTCACAGGGGCAAGAAATTCCATCCAGCTCAAATGTGTTTTGGCCCACTGCCCGGCTCCTTGTCAGACACATGACCATCACTTGGCTTCCTATTTCTGGCCTGAATCTGCATCCCAGGATAAGCAAACTCCATTAGTGGTTAAAATTAGGCAACTGACCTGTGACAACACATGCTGACTCTCCAACAGAGGGTAGACATATTTAAAAACCAAAAAAGAGCTAGACACACCAATATTTGTCATGTGTCATTTATTAGTTTGGGCTACTATAATTTAGATAGCAGCTGATAGACTTCATGGAAAAGACTTAGCAGGATTTTCTGGCTTCCTTCTGACCAAAGATTTCTTATAATGATTTAAGAAATAAGGATGCATTTCCATATAGGCACTGTAGCGTTCCTCATCGCCCTTGACATCTGTGTGGCTCAATAAGGAGGCTGAA